>NC_084586.2:9812500-10160000 GCF_033978685.3 Nerophis lumbriciformis | reverse complement strand
AATCATTAACTTTAATGGCAGCAACAAAAAAGTGTTTACCACTGTGTTACATGGCCTTTCCTTTTAACAACACTCAGTAAACGTTTGGGAACTGAGGCGACCAATTTTTGAAGCTTCTCAGGTGGAATTCTTTCCAATTCTTGCTTGATGTACAGCTTAAGTTGTTCAACGGTGCGGGGTCTCTGTTGTCGTATTTGGTGACCCTCGCCCCATCCTTGTTTGTGAATGACTGAGCATTTCATGGAAGCTGCTTTTATACCCAATCATGGCACCCACCTGTTCCAATTAGCCTGTTCACCTGTGGGATGTTCCAAATAAGTGTTTGATGAGCATTCCTAAACTTTCTCAGTCTTTTTTGCTACTTGTGCCAGCTTTTTTAAAAACATGTTGCAAGGCATCAAAAGCCAAAAGAGCTAATATTTGCAAAAAATAACAAAGTTTCTCAGTTCGAACGTTAAATATCTTGTCTTTGCAGTGTGTTAAATTAAATATAAGTTGAAAAGGATTTGCAAATAATTGGATTCTGTTTTTATTTACGATTTACACAACGTGCCATCTTCAGTGGTTTTGTATCTATGTGTATGTATGTAGCTAATTTAAATGTTGTCCAGACATGTATTTTGTATTATATTAATTACATTTGAAAATATTCATATAAATATATTTTATGTAAAAAATGTTATTGCAATGGTTTTACAAAATTATACAATATATTTCCTTGTCCTTTCTTTAAGAAATTAACAATAGTTACAGTGAATGTCATTACAGAAATAAATTAAATAGACCTTTATATTAATTTCCCCTCTGGGATAAATAAAGTACTTGGATAACACGAGTTAATACATCACAGCAAAGTATAGCAAAGTATGCCCCCTAGTGGCTGGGAGTGGCAGAGGGCTGACTTAGGCTTACGTTGCATTCGGGGCTGCTGGAAAGTAGGACATTTCCAATCCTTCAACAAAAAACCTGTCTGACATCATAGCCATAAACCGGTATAGTATTGGATTTGTTGGTGGCATTTATATTTTGGATAAATTGTTAAAGAACCGCACTTTTTTTAAATTTTATTTTGCCTATCAGTCACAATCCTTATGTAAGACAAGAAAACGTCTTATTATTTTATGCTTTCGCATATCGCACAAAAACGTGGCTAGCAATAATGGGGATTCAATTTATTCTGACCATAAAACATAAAAACCATCCAAAGACCTCCATCCAGGTTTTATTACATACTGTAAGTATATATATGTGATAAATGGGCTATACTTGTATAGCGCTTTTCTACCTTCAAGGTATTTTGGCACTATTTCCACATTCACCCATTCACACACACTGATTGCGGGAGCTGCCGTGCAGGGCCCTAACCACGACCCATCGTCAAAATCAAAATCAAGTACCTACTGTACTGTTTACTTGTTGAAACACCCTTTTTAGACCTAAAATCTACCCAAACGACCACTTTGCTGCTGCCAAAAATGTATTTCAAGTAATATTTTGACACTGAGACATCTCATCTCTTGCATATTTTACTAGAATATACTTATGGGCATTACACATATCAAAATCAAGTACCTACTGTACTGTTTACTTGTTGAAATACCCTTCAAATAAATTTTTGGCAGCAGCAAATTGGTTGTTTGGGTAGATATACAGGCATGTGATTTGACCACAATGAAAAAGACTGAAAACATTTCCAGGGGTCTGGGGGACGAAGGCCCCCAGCCAGGTCCAGGGTTTTTCACCAATTAAACATGCTAAAATTAACAAAGACAGCACCATTTGAAGAAAATATTTTAGTGTTTAAAGACATGAAAACATCATTAATAGAACATACATAACCCAATTATCCTAATGAATGACTGTATATGGTTCAGTCCCAACAGTATTTAGTCACTAAGAAATTATCAGTGGTGTAACAGGTTTGCCAAGATTTATTATTATACAAAATATATTTTAAAGTTAAGACTATCAGAAAGTAGCATAATTGTAAAATACATAACCACTAATAACAATTCACAGTTTTAATGTATATGCCTAATTGCCTAAAAGTTTAGTTATAAATATAACAAAATACCAACTGTAAACATTTCATTCTTTTCGCCAAAATAGGATATAAATTTATGAAAATAATTAAACATGTTTAGTATTGTTTACTCATATTTGAAAATAGGAAATAATAATAATGTGAGGACACTGACATATTGCATGAAACAAGTGTGAAAATATTTACCTTCAAGATTGTTACACCACTGACAATATTGTTTCAAGAGACTACATACGAACTTAATATTACAAAATAGTATTATATGCAAATTTATTTCAAATAAATTGTTAACTGGAATCAATAATGCGACTCTTTGAATTTCTGTAATTTCATAATATATTTTCACGTGGCTTTTTATTTTTAGAAAAACCCATTTATATTTCGCAAAGCAATAATTAGTTAATATTTAAAACAAACATGCGTATTTCGCAAGCAAATATTTTTTAGCTTACCTCATTATTAACAACCCTGTCTGCAACTGAAGTGGGTTGTTTGGGTGGATCTTTCCTCTCGATGTCTACGGCAGTTGTCGATGTAAACAAAGGATGAAGTCCGTAAGGTTTGCTCACTTTCGGTTGACATCCAAAAGTACCAGCTAGTGAAAAGTTCCTTTTCCTTGCTTCAAGTTGTTTCATATGTTTTTGGCGTTTAGCATGTACTTCCAAAGCCTTCAAAACCTCGTGATCCATAGTCAATAGTATCATGACACCACGTGCACAAAACCTTTCCGGGGCGATCGATTTTCCGAATAAAATCACCGAACAAAGTCGTAACTTCCTTCTTCCCAACAGTATCAGTGATTTCCCTTTCCCTCCAGTCCCATCGAAACTTATTTTTGACATGTTTATCAATTTCTTTTACTCGTAAAGCGTCCTTTCTCTCGAGAACCGACATCGTTTACATATGGAAAATGGCGGTAATAACCATTATGAATGATGACGTTATTAACGTCATCATTCATAACAGATGTCCTGATTGGTCACAAGGAACATATCGACCAATCAACTACGGCGTAATATAAACTACGTCTCGAATCTTGATTTAGGGTCGAAAAAAAAAACGGAAAAACGGGAAATTATTTTTTATTTTTTTTCGAGATTAAAAAAGACGGAATTCCGACTTTAGACGGAAAAATCACATGCCTGTCTTAAAAGGGTATTTCAATAAGTAAACAGTACAGTAGATACTTGATTTTGATACATGCAATGCCCATAAGGGTATTCTAGTAAAATATGCAGAGATGGGATGTGTCAGTGGTCCTCGTCAGCCAGAGAACTTTGATTTTGGGGCGGCAGCAGTAAAGTTTAGATCTACGAAGTGAATGAATGTGTATAACTGAATACATTACATATGCATAAAAATTGGGTAAAATTGCAAACAGCTAAAATTATGTACAAAGCAAACTATAACCTGCTACCAAAGATTGTACAACAATTCTTCTCAACTAAAGAGTAATCTAATTTAAAATATTTGTATGCACGTACAACACTTAGAACCTTTAGCATATCAGTATGTGGAATTAAATTATGGAATGGATTAAGTAAAGAAGTTAAACATTGTACTGATATGATCCAGTTTAAGAGGTTGTTGAAATTAATAGTGCCTACATAGTACAAAGAAGAAGAATTATGAGAAATACTTTCAACCTCATTGAAAATAAAATATTCTTCATCTCAGTATGTTAATAATGACTGTCTTAATTATATATGACAAAACTGTTGTGTTACTCATTCACCATACTTGCCAACCTTGAGACCTCCGATTTCGGGAGGTGGGGGGTTGGGGGTGTGGTTGGGGGTGGGGCGTGGTTAAGAGGGGAGGAGTATATTGACAGCTGGAATTCACCAAGTCAAGTATTTCATACATACATACATACATATATATATATATATATATACATATATATATATATATATATATATATATATATATATATATATCTACATCCTGAAAATATGCAAACAAAACTGTGTTTAGATAATTGATACTTCAAACTTGCATAAATAAATATTAAGGTATATAACATAACTTGGCTTCTGAGAGCTTCAAAATGTAATGAATAAAATGCTAAAGTTGTCGATAAACATGCAATTATTTTAATAATTAAATATGGTCATTTTAAATGAATTATTATGATCATTTAAAATGAATTATTTCAAATGTGTTTATTTTAACGCATAATTCTATGGCTGGATGTAATAAGGAGTCAGAAAAAATACAAATAAAAATACAATTAATTATGATGTTTTTAGCAAAATATAGTGAACATTTATTTAGTTTTTTAAAATTTTTTATTAATAAATATATTTATTTTTAGGTAAGATAAACATAATAATACAATTTATCTCTAGTCTGGATGATTTAGTTCTTGTCACCCTGTTGTCCTCCCGTCGTGAAAAAAGAATGTCCTCACTCAGGTCCGCATGGAGCTGGAGGGGGTGTGGCCTCCAGCTCCGGCTGAAAATCGGGAGATTTTCGGGAGAATATTTGTCCCGGGAGGTTTTCGGGAGAGGCGCTGAATTTCGGGAGTCTCCCGGAAAATTTGGGAGGGTTGGCAAGTATGCTCATTCACGGATGTCATTTTGCTATAAAAAAAAAGTCAGTAAATGAATGTATATATTTGTAAACGCTATTAAGTGGGAAAGGCGTAGGATTAAATAAGCTTTGCTTCTTCCTACTCCTTTTCGGACATGATGTGAAGTGAAATGATATGAAATTGTGTGATGTATTATGCTGCGAGTGTGTTCATGTTCGAAATAAACTAAAGAAAGAAAGAAAGAAAGAAAAAGAAAATGTGTTTTCTTTTGTATTATTTTTTTCAATTTTATGACAACCTATTTCCAAAACAATATAGAATGTGAGATATAACAGGATGATGCATACATTTATCATTTGTTTTCAAAACGGTTATGAAAAAGTGGCACCCCAAAAATTTACTGTGGGACCCCATTTTTATGACTTGATTTTGAAAATTCCTAGCGCCAACACTGATAAGGATTTTGATTAGGGATGTCCGATAATATCGGACTGCCGATATCATCGGCCGATAAATGCTTTAAAATGTAAAATCGGAAATTATCGGTATTGGTTTCAAAATTATCGGTTGCAAAAAGTAAAATTTATGACTTTTTAAAACGCCGCTGTGTACACGGACATAGGGAGAAGTACAGAGCGCCAATAAACCTTAAAAGGCACCGCCTTTGCGTGCCGGCCCAGTCACATAATGCCTACGGCTTTTCACACACATAAGCGAATGCAATGCATACTTGGTCAATAGCCATACAGGTCACACTGAGGGTGGCCGTAAAAACAACTTTAACACTGTTACAAATATGTGCCACACTGTGAACCCACACCAAACAAGAATGACAAACACATTTCGGGAGAACATCCGCACCGTAACACAACATAAACAAAACAGAACAAATACCCAGAACCCCTTGCAGCACTAACTCTTCCGGGACGCTACAATATACACCCCTCGCTCCATCCCCCCCCAACCCCGCCCACCTCAACCTCCTCATGCTCTCTCAGGGAGAGCATGTCCCAAATTCCAAGCTGCAGTTTTGAGGCATGTTCAAAAAAATAATGCACTTTGTGACTTCAATAATAAATATGGCAGTGCCATGTTGGCATTTTTTTTTCCATAACTTGAGTTGATTTATTTTGGAAATGTTGTTTAATGCATCCAGCGGGGCATCACAACAAAATGAGGCATAATAATGTGTTAATTCCACGACTGTATATATCGGTATCGGTTGATATCAAAATCGGTAATTAAGAGTTGGACAATATCGGCAAAAAAGCCATTATCGGACATCTCTAATTTTGATTGATAGACAAAATTAAACTTTCAGCACATGGGAGAATAGGGCCCATAGGACACCTCTGTGGCCATTGTTGACTATTGTATTTTTGTTGTTGAGCAAGAAGGAACGAAGCCTCCAAAGAGGTCAGCAGATGTCTCAGTGAAAGCAAAGCACGTCCTAAAATGAACCCATCTATCTTATGTATGAAATCAGAAAAACCTAGTAGCCAGGGTCCAGGGGCCACAGGCCCCGGTAGGTCCAGGACAAAGTCCTGGTGGTGGGTTCAGGCTTTGTCCCCCGACCCAAAATGATTATTAGCATTCAGACAGGTTAAAATGTTGCTAAAACCATCACTTTTCTATCAGTCACAGTGACTTTTCAAAACAAAAATATTACAGCAAAAATCATATGGGTTGATTGACATGTTTATTCTGTAAGCTAACTTCAATAGTTTGAAATTATTTTGACAGTTAATGCCAGTTATCCTGTCAACCTTTCACAAGACTTCAATTTGTTAATTGAAAGTATAAACAGTATAAACACTTTTTACAGTAAACAAATGGTAAAACAGTACTAAACAATTCCATTAAAAAACAAAATGGTGTCATTATTAACTTTCTGTCCAAGCTTGTATAATCTACTGCCTTGTTCAATTGTAAAAAATATTCTGTGCCTAAAATTCACATTTCTATCACAATTATCATACTGTAAACATGGTAAGCTAACTTCATTAAAATTAATAGTCCTGTCAATAGCATGGAATTACAATTCAAATGTAGTTTTTTTGTAAGCCTTTCAAAAGAATTCAAAATATGAAAAATTAATGAAAATTCATTTAAGCCATCAGACACTTGAAAAGTGGCACATCACATCTCTAATGTAATCATTTTAACTTTTCAACAGAAATAGCACTGCAAAAATATTTTTGGTAGTTATGCTGTCAACATTTAACACGATTTCTTCAACTTGGACTTGAAAGCATAAATAGTATAAGCACTTTTAACAGTATAACAGTACTAAACAATTCCAATAGATAACATTGGTGTCATTACCTTTTTGTGGCTAAAATCCAAATTAGACTTGTGTTTTTTTGTCCCAACGTGGTCTTTTACATCGCTAATTCCTCCGTGTCCGATCGAAAAATCTTGTCTGCACAAGGTGCAATTCGCGTAGTTTTCACCCTTTTTGGAACGGATAATTATTCCCGGATAGGCTTTTGAATATTCTTCACGGAATGACTGCAGTTTTCTTTTCGGTTTAAGACTCGTTTGCGATTTTTCTCCGGCTGATTCCATGATCGTTCGCTCGTTTGGAAACAATGGCAACTGCATGGTGCCTCGTGCTTGGCAGCGGTGCTATAAATAGCCTCGCGCATGGCATTCGGAATGGCTCGATAGGAAGTTACGGGAAGCAGTGTCGATTGTCATTGTTGTTACGCGATTTCGTGAATAAAACTTTTAAAAAAATATTTTTTTTAATGAATGAAAAACCGTATTTTTTATCACTGCAACCGTAACCCGGAATAGGTTGATGAAAACCGTACTAATTACGGGAAAACCGGAGTAGTTGGCAGGTATGCCTGCAGTAGCCTACAGATATATTGACGTGCCGACGCAGCGCGGAGATAAGAAGTGAAGGAGTCTGGCCTTCTTTATTGTTGTTTTTGTGTCTGCTTCTACCGACCTCGTGCGACTGCAGCCCCATGTCGTCGAGAACACTCTGGAAGAACTGCGCTGACGGCTTCCCGATGACTTCGGCCTCCACGTCGCAAGCATACTAGAGAAGATTTAACAGGGATGCACACGGGCTATAATAATTAAAGCATTCACAGCAAATACATGTATTTCTTAATAGTTGGTTATGTACAGTATTTGTCCATATTATGTCCGCTGTACCTCCAGAGCCTTCATGTAAACGCCCACATCCAGCTTCAAACCATCCGTCTCCTTGTAGTACTTCCTAGGAAGACACAATTAAATCAGAAGTGCTGACAGAACAAGCTTCATTTATCAGAGTGTCCTTGTTACCCTTTGCCGAGAGAGAACAGCAGCGGCTTCTCCAGGCCCATCAGGACCCTGAAGGCCTTGTTCAGGTTCTCGTAAGAGAACTTTTTGGCCGCGTCGCCAATCACAACGCAGTTCGGGTCGCTCTTGTCCACGCTGTCGAATTCGGGGAGGAGCCCTGTCGAAGAGTAAATTAGAGATGTCCGATATTGTCCAACTCTTAATTACCGATTCCGATATCAACCGATACCGATATATACAGTCGTGGAATTAACACATTATTATGTCTAATTTTGTTGTGATGCCCCGCTGGATGCATTAAACAATGTAACAAGGTTTTCCCAAAATAAATCAACTCAAGTTATGGAAAAAAATGCCAACATGGCACTGCCATATTTATTATTGAAGTCACAAAGTGCATTATTTTTTTGAACATGCCTCAAAACAGCAGCTTGAAATTTGGGACATGCTCTCCCTGAGAGAGCATGAGGAGGTTGAGGTGGGCGGGGTTGGGGTGGGGGGTGGCGGGGGGTTGTATATTGTAGCGTCCCGGAAGAGTTAGTGCTGCAAAGGGTTCTGGGTATTTGTTCTGTTGTGTTTATGTTGTGTTACGGTGCGGATGTTCTCCCGAAATGTGTTTGTCATTCTTGTTTGGTGTGGGTTCTGTTGCGTTTGGACCAGTTGTTCCTCCCAGGGAATTCAAGTTTCTGGTCGTCGCTCCCAAGCTCTTTACGACACTTAAAGCTGAGTAAAAGAACCACCAGAGACAGAATAGGTACTTTGTAATATATTTGCAAAGCTTTGTAAATATCATGAGACCAGTCCAGCATAGAACATTCAATCGCGCAGCTAAGATGGTCTGCCCTAAAATATGGAAACATTCTATTCTATAAAGTCTCTCTCCCTCCCACCCTCGCTGTCTTGTCTTTCCAGCCCAAACACATGCCCATTGTCCTCCGCACCTGGACATAAGAAGAGATAAAAGAAGGAGTACCTCTCCTCCTTACATTCCACACTCAAGGTTAGCACACAGTATTTGCAGACAACCAAAAGACCACAATTGGAAGAAAAACACTAGCTGTTTTGTAGTATGATTATGAAATTAAAGTAGTAACACTTAAATACGGATATATGTAAATATCTGCAGTGTGGCGTATATTTGTAACAGTGTTAAAGTTGTTTATAAGGCCACCCTCAGTGTGACCTGAATGGCTGTTGACTAAGCATGCGTTGCATTCACTTGTGTGTGTGAAAAGCCATAGATCAGTGGTTCTTAACCTTGTTGGAGGTACTGAACCCCACCAGTTTCATATGCGCATTCACCGAACCCGAACCGTAATCATAAAATGATGTTATTATATTAAAGAAATAATAATAAAGGTATATTTTACAAACAGAAAGCTACAGGAATGTACACATGATCCCATGTTTACATTTCATTGTGCAACATGTGAATGTTTTAGTGGGAACTAAATACGATATCTGAAAGGGATAGACATTATTTCCAAAGTAGGACCACCCATTTGATTACAATAATAAAACATTGAACTTATTTAGTCAGGTTTGGGACAGGTCCGACGTCGCTCACATGTGCTCCACTGAATGCTCAAGGAGTTTTTGCGTTTGCTCATGTAGTGAGTCTTATTCTGCGTTGTGTAATTTTTTTAATAAAAGACACTTCACCATGCCGTCGGTTCAGTATTTATTGGAAACCTGTGTTGGAAACATGAAACACACACACACAGGTCTCAACTTTCTGGCGGAGTGATATCTGCTCCTTCTCATTCAAAAGTCCGAAGGAAGAGGAAGTAAAGCAATCAAAAAACAGCAAAGACACTTCCCGCACCGGACATCCGGTTCTTCAAAATAAAAGCGTTACTTCAAAATAAATATAACACCCTGTCTAGTTCATAATATAGCGCATCAACATCACACTATTACATTCACACATATGGAAAATTAGAGGGAACATTGTTTGGTGGTATCCATAATACATCGACAGGGAGAAGTTTTTATTTACACGATGAGTCAGGCGGCGGAGGCTCTGCCGAACCCCTGAGGCCGACTCACCGAACCCCTAGGGTTTGATCGAACCCAGGTTAAGAACCACTGCCGTAGATATTATGTGATTGGGCCGGCACGCAAAGGCAGTGCCTTTAAGGTTTATTGGCGCTCTGTACTTCTCCCTACGTCCATGTACCACTCCGTACAGCGGCGTTTAAAAAAGTCATAAATTGTACTTTTTGAAACCGATACCGATAATTTCCGATATCACATTTTAAAGCATTTATCGGCCGATAATATCGGCAGTCCGATATTATCAGACATCTCTCGGGATAACATAGCAATGATTGGATGATTTTTCAAAGAGACATACATATTTAACAAAATGCCTGGCTCGCTTAGCATTCATACCAAAATGTATTTATTAGTGATGGGTCCGGCAACACCGATGCATCGGCGCATGCGTCGAGCTCATAGAGCAAAACCCTGTGTCGGTGCGCGTACCGCTTTTAGAAAGTCACGTGACCGATCATGAGCTGTTTTGGTCACGTGACCTGTTCTAAAAATAGCTCAAAGAGCAGCACTTACCAGTGAGCTGCCTCTATTTTTTAAATTGTATTTATATACTAGCAAGCTGGTCTCGCTTTGCTCGACATTTTTAATTCTAAAAGAGACAAAACTCAAATAGAATTTGAAAATCCAAGAAAATATTTTAAAGACTTGGTCTTCACTTGGAATAAGCGGTAGAAAATGGATGGATGGATGGGTCTTCACTTGTTTAAATAAATTCATTTATTTTTTACTTTGCTTCTTATTACTTTTAGAAATACAATTTTAGAGAAAAAATACAACCTTAAAAAAGATTTTAGGATTTTTAAACAAATATACCTTTTTACCTTTTAAATTTCTTCCTCTTCTTTCCTGACAATTTAAATCAATGTTCAAGTAAAACAATTTTTTTTTTATTGTAAAGAATAATAAATATTTTAGTTTCTGGTTTTTCGATGAAGAATATTTGTGAAATATTTCTTCAAACTTACTATGATTAAAATTCAAAAAAATTATTCTGGCAAATCTAGAAAATCTGTAGAATCAAATTTAAATCTTATTTCAAAGTATTTTGAATTTCTTTTAAAATTTTTGTTCTGGAAAATCTAGAAGAAATACTGATTTGTCTTTGTTAGAAATATAGCTTGGTCCAATTTGTTGAATATTCTAACAAAGTGCAGATTGGATTTTAACCAATTTAAAACATGTCATCAAAATTCAAAAATGTATCTTAATCAGGAAAAATTACTAATGATGTTCCATAAATTCTTTTTTTAATTTTTTCAAAAAGATTCAAATTAGCTAGTTTTTCTCTTATTTTTGTCGGTTGAATTTTGAATTTTAAAGAGTCGAAATTGAAGATAAACTATGTTTAAAAATTTTATTTTAATTGTTTTCGTGTTTTCTCCTCTTTTAAACCGTTCAATTACGTGTTTTTTTTCATCATTTATTCTCTACAAAAAACCTTCCGTAAAAGGGAAAAAAAATGTACGACGGAATGACAGACAGAAATACCCATTTTTTTATGTATATAAATTTATTTATTTAGCTATTCTTGTTTAAATCACACTTACGTGTAACTTACAAATGACAATATATTTATTTATTTAAGTGTGTATCAAACTGGTAGCCCTTCGCATTAATCAGTACCCAAGAAGTAGTTTTTGGTTTCAAAAAGGTTGGTGACCCCTGTACTAGGGCATAAAATCAGTGTCAGTTGAGTCGGTCCATAGGTTGCCTGTAGGGATTTTTAATGTCCAGCAGATGTCAGTATTTAGTGACACAGTATCGACACAGTATCAATACAGTTTTGCAATGTGTCGAAACGCTTCATGACGCCTCATCAACCCATCACTAGTATTTATATATGAGGTGTAAACAGATGCAAAAATCACTAGAGGTGCAGTACCGTCGTAAACCAGCAGGTGGGGCCGCAGCCCTCTCTTCCTCAGCACAGCCACTGCAGCCGGCGCGGGAGAGAAGACCTCCGCCACAGAAATGTCAAAGCCCAATCTTTGCAATTTGGCGACAAACTTCACCCTGGAAGCCTGAGTTTCATTGGTGCAGAACCGCAGCTTCAGGTCGGAAGCTTTGAGCCTTCACAAAATAAAAGCACATACTCGGTCGTAATCGTGTGTGTGTATATATATATATATACATACATACACTAAAATCTGTGTTTTAAGTGCCGTGAGACACTTACTTCTTCACGGCTTCGACGGAGCCGGGAATAGCCACGCCGTCGCCCTCCCCGCTGTCGTACAAAACTCCACACATGTCCAGAATGACACCTTTTGAAGTCCTGGCATAGTTCGGCCAGACGTTGTCCGCCATGATGGGGCGCCTCAAAGCGCATGCGCGTGGGGAGAGAGGGGGGCGGGGGCAATCAAGGCAAAAGATTGCAGCATAGGGGGCGTATCGTGACGTCACTGACGCGCTGTGATGGAGCGCATGCGCGTGGTGGCATTCAAGGCAAATATTGCAACATAGTGGGCGTGTCGTGACGTCACTGGCGCGCAGTATATTTCCGTTTGAAGCGACGCCACAGCAGGGCCAGTTTGGAATCGAAGCTTTCAGACGTCAGACGAACGCAGCCTGCGGACACCTGACAACTATATTCCTTCCACTTTCTGGTACTAATGTATTTGCGTTTATTTATTTCCGTTCTTCTTCGAAGCTTAAAAAAAAAAAAAATACTGACAGCTAAATATCAAGCTAGCTAGCTAGCTGAGTAAGTTAGCTAGCTAGCTCGCTAAAATGTCATGTGATGCTAGTGCTAATGTTAGATTTTTAATAGCTTACGTTATATAACATGGGTCTTATAATAGCTTTCATGGGGGTGTGTGCCGGAGGCAGCACCTTAACAGCCTATCATCTTTAAGGGCAGGTTGAACGCTGTCCAAACAATTTTCTGTTTGTTTATCCACTCAATGAGTACATAGGTTGGATAGGATGAATCTATTTACACTGTAAAAAGATTCTTTTTTTTTTTTTTTTTAGATTTGACAGAGGTGTCAAACGTAAGGCCCTCAAACAGGTTTTATCCTGAGTTTGCCAAGTATAAAAATTAGCAGCTTTTTAAATTTTATTTTTAAACGGAAGAAACTGCTGTTCTAAATGTGTCCACTGGATGCCACAATAGCAATTCTGTTAGTAGTGATGGGTTGATGAGGCGTCATGAAGCGTTTCGACACATTGCAAAACTGTATTGATACTGTGTCACTAAATACTGACATCTGCTGGACATTAAAAATCCCTACAGGCAACCTATGGACTGACTCAACTGACACTGATTTTATGACCTAGTACAGGGGTGCTCACACTTTTTCTGCAGGCGAGCTACTTTTCAATTGATCAAGTCGTGGGGATCTACCTCATTCATATATATATAATTTATATTTACTTATTTATGAAATATATGTTTTTGTTAACAAGTTAAAGGTGTTTAATGATAATGCAAGCATGTTTAACACATATAGTTAATATTGTTAATACATTAAAGGTGTTTAATGATAATACAAGTATGTTTAATACATATAGTTAATATTGTTAACAAGTTAAAGGTGTTTAAAGATAATGCAAGCATGTTTAACACATATAGTTAATATTGTTAACAAGTTAAAGGTGTTTAAAGATAATACAAGCATGTTTGTAACACATATAGTTAATATTGTTAACAAGTTAAAGGTGTTTAAAGATAATACAAGCATCTTTAACACATATAGTTAATATTGTTAATAAGTTAAAGGTGGTTAAAAATAATACAAGCATGTTTAACACATATAGATTCCTTTCTTTCATGAAGACAAGAATATAAGTTGGTGTATTACCTGATTCTGATGACTTGCATTGATTGGAATCAGACAGTGGTGATGATAACGTCCGCATTTTCTAATGGAGGAGAAAAAAAGTCCTCCTTTCTGTCCAATACCACATGAAAGTGGTTGGTTTTTGGCATCTTATTTGTCCAGCTTCCGTACTCCTTTGTATACACTTTACAAGAAATACATTGTCGGCAAACTCCGTAGCTTGCTAGCTTGTGCACGCCAGCTTTCTGAGACTCTTATTTTGGTAGCGCAGGCAGGATGAAGCAGAGCTTTTATTGTGCAACTGTGCAGTCGGTCTTTGGAGTTTTGACGACAGGTACGGCGTCAGAGTCTGTTGAAATAAAGTGTTTCTCGCCTTCCAGTCGGTAATTTTAATGAGCTGGCAGCAGCCAGCGACATCTCAGAAGACCCTCGGGTGCCGTGAATGTCAATCAAGTGACGAAAGGGATGTCATAGTGAAGATTTATGATCGCTCATTTTTAGGACTATTTTTTTAATGCCTGGCTGGTGATCGACTGACACACCCTCCGAGATCGACCGGTAGCTCGCGATCGACGTAATGAGCACCCCTGACCTAGTATATACAATAACATAAACCAAGTCATTGTATTTCATTTAGGATTATTTAATATCTTCATTTAAATAAAAATATATTTGTATCTTTTTTAGATACAGTCAAGAAATAATGTGAACATGTATCATAACATGGAAATCTAAGAGAACGTGTTGTGAATGAGGATGCTTGTGGACTGGGAATTTTTATTTTTATTTTTACACATTTTTATTAAAAAAAAACCAGTTTGTCCAACGTATTAAATTTTAGACTATTTCTCTTCTTAGTTATTATTTCTCCGGCTGTAGAAAAGACCCACTCACAGGGCACAGAGGAGGCGTCAGTGCGACACAGTTCGCGTATCGGTCACGTGAACGAAACAGCTCATGATCGGTCACGTGACTTTCTAAAAGCGGTACGCGCACCGACACAGGGTTTTGCTCTTATGAGTTTGACGCATGCGCCGATGCATCGGTGTTGCCGGACCCATCACTATCTGTTAGGCAAGCAAACGGTTTATACCGGGGCCAAGCAAGAGGTACACAGTAAAGGGGGACTCTGGCTCCTCCTCCTCCTCAACCCACATTGATTGATTGATTAAGACTTTTATTAGTAGATTGCACAGTGAAGTACATATTCCGTACAATTGACCAGTAAATGGTAACACCCGAATAAGTTTTTCAACTTGTTTAAGTCGGTGTCCACTTAAATTGATTCATGATACAGATGTATACTATCAGATATATACTATCATCATAATGCAGTCATCACACAAGATAATCATCATCAGAGTATATACATTGAATTATTTACATTATTTACAATCCGGGGTGTGGGATGTGGAGGGGGGGCGGGGTTAGGCTTGGTTGTTATCATCACTTCAGTCATCAACAATTGTATCATCAGAGAAATGGACATTGAAACAGTGTAGGTCTGACTTGGTAGGATATGTACAGCAAGTAGTGGACCTAGAGAGAAAGAGAGAGAGATCAGAAAGCATAAGAAAAAGTATCTACATTTGATTATTTACATTTGATTATTAACAATCCGGGGAGGGTGTTAGTTTAGGGTTGAAGTTGCCTGGAGGTGATCTTTTAGTGCGGTTTTGAAGGAGGATAGAGATGCCCTTTCTTTTACACCTGTTGGGAGCGCATTCCATATTGATGTGGCATAGAAGGAGAATGAGTTAAGACCTTTGTTAGATCGGAATCTGGGTTTAACGTGGTTAGTGGAGCTCCCCCTGGTGTTGTGGTTATGGCGGTCATTTACGTTAAGGAAGTAGTTTGACATGTACTTCGGTATCAGGGAGATGTAGAGAATTTTATAGACTAGGCTCAGTGCAAGTTGTTTTACTCTGTCCTCCACCCTGAGCCAGCCCACTTTAAAGAAGTGGGTAGGAGTGAGGTGTGATCTGGGGTGAAACTTAAAACCTACCGTTTTTACGTCTTCTGCTTCGAACACGTCATCATTTGGCACCCTCGTTGCCACAAAATGTCTCTGTCAAACACGAGAAAAGTGAACTTAACCCTTTTGAATAGTTTTTTTTCTCCGTTTGTTGAGTTAGCACTGGATTGATACGGGGACATGACAAAGGAGGTTTTTGATAGAAGAGTTTACATGTTGGGTTTTTCTTCAATCCCAGAAAGACTGTGACTTTAAAAGTTTAATCCTGGCTTTGTAGATACACTGAGACCAAGTCTAAGGTCATTTAGTTTTTGAAACTGCACCGATTTTCCTCAGAATTTTCAACAAATTTGAAGTGTTTTGTCCAGAGGATTATTTGTGATATGTAAGTTTTCAGAATGTGCTTGTTCTATTTTTGGCCAAAGTAAAACAACGACATAGAGATGTCCGATAATGGCTTTTTTGCCGATATCCGATATTCCGATATTGTCCAACTCTTAATTACCGATTCCGATATCAACCGATACGATTTATACAGTCTTGTAATTAACACATTATTATGCGTAATTTTGTTGTGATGCCCCGCTGGATGCATTAAACAATGTAACAAGGTTTTCCAAAATAAATCAACTCAAGTTATGGAAAAAAAATGCCAACATGGCACTGCCATATTTATTATTGAAATCACAAAGTGCATTATTTTTTTTAACATGCCTCAAAACAGCAGCTTGGAATTTGGGACATGCTCTCCCTGAGAGAGCATGAGGAGGTTGAGTTGGGGGGGTAGGGGGTAGCGGGGGGTGTATATTGTCGCGTCCCGGAAGAGTTAGTGCTGCAAGGGGTTCTGGGTATTTGTCCTGTTGTGTTTATGTTGTGTTACGGTGCGGATGTTCTCCCGAAATGTGTTTGTCATTCTTGTTTGGTGTAGGTTAACAGTGTGGCACATTTTTGTAACAGTGTTAAAGTTGTTTATACGGCCACCCTCAGTGTGACCTGTATGGCTGTTGACCAAGTATGCATGCATTCACTTGTGTGTGCAAAAAACCGCAGATATTATGTGATTGGGCCGGTACGCAGGTTTATTGGCGCTCTGTACTTCTCCCTACGTCCGTGTACCACTCCGCACAGCGGCGTTTTAAAAAGTCATAAATTTAACTTTTTCAAACCGATACCGATAATTTCCGATAATTTCCGATATTACATTTTAAAGCATTTATGGGCTGATAATATCGTCAGTCCGCTATTATCGGACATCTCTACAAAGAAAACAACCTGAAGTTGCCTTTTATTTTTAAGTTATCATGCCATGATTTTACCATTCCGGCTCATTTGGGGATAGATTTTCCTCCATGCGGCCCCTGAGCTAAAATGAGTTTGACACCCCTGCTTTAGAGTTGCCCAACATGTCGACATGATACTGTGTGCCTTGCAAGCCTTCATAATTCAGAGCTAAACTGAGCTCCCGTCCAGTGAAATTCCAATCCTCTTTTTGTGTCCTGTGTGAAAGAAATGCCTAGTTCAGCAGCATACCTAAGCGAGCTCGTCTGTGTGTTAATCACGTTGCATTGTTTGGTTAGCAAGACTGACAGAGTACATAGTACGAAGTGTGAACCCTTGGTATGTTGCCTAACAATTATTGTGTTTTTGTCCCCCTCAGACACCACCGCCGCCACACCAGAATGAATTCAGTGGTTCGCCAGCTGGGTCGCGGCTTGCGAAGCGCCGCACCGGTGCTCCGCCGCAGCGTCCACTCAGGTGGGTCGCGTTCCGCTTCCGCCGCCGCGAAGAAATCGGAACAGCCGCTTGCAGCCGAGGAGATCTACGCCCGCGAGGAGAAGTACGGGGCGCACAACTACCATCCCCTGCCCGTGGCTCTGGAGAGGGGCGAAGGTTCGTATTAAAGTTAAAGTACCAATGATTGTCACACACACACACACACACACACACACACACACACACACACACACACACACACACACTAGGTGTGGTGAAATTATTCTCTGCATTTGACCCATCACCCTTGATCACCCCCTGGGAGGTGAGGGTAGCAGTGAGCAGTGGCCGTGCCCGGGAATCATTTTTGGTGATTTAACCCCCAATTCCAACCCTTGATACTGAATGCCAAGCAGGGAGGTAATGGGTCCCATTTTTATAGTCTTTGGTATGACTCGGCCGGGGTTTGAACTCACGACCTACCCATTTCAGGGCAAACACTCTAACCACAAGGCCACTGAGTAGGTTTAAGGTTAGGACCAATGTTCCCTCTAATTGTTCATGTGTCTGAGCAAACAACAAAAACTCCCTGAGCATTCAGTAGAGCACATGTGAGCAACATCACACGTGGCAATACCAGCAGCACACCTGTCTCAAACCAATCTTTTATAATAACACTCAAATGAGAGGAGTCATTTTCATGAGATTATTTTGTAATATTAGTGATTTGGCCCACTTGTAATGAAAATAAAAGAAATCTTGTTTTTCATAAGCTATGGATTAGTATTGTACAATATGTCTGGGTGGGGGTCCTGCTTTGGAAATCATTTGTACCCCTTTCAGAGATCACATTTAGTTGCCCTTAAAGGGGAACATTATCACCAGACCTATGTAAGCGTCAATATATACCTTGATGTTGCAGAAAAAAGACCATATATTTTTTAACCGATTTCCGAACTCTAAATGGGTGAATTTTGGCGAATTAAACGCCTTTCTATTATTCGCTCTCGGAGCAACGTGACGTCACATCGGGAAGCAATCCGCCATTTTCTCAAACACCGAATCAAATCAGCTCTGTTATTTTCCGTTTTTTCGACTGTTTTCCGTACCTTGGAGACATCATGCCTCGTCGGTGTGTTGTCAGAGGGTGTAACAACACGAACAGGGACGGATTCAAGTTGCACCAGTGGCCCAAAGATGCGGGAGTGGCAAGAAATTGGACGAATGTTGTTCAAAATACGAGGGCGTGGGGAAAGCCGACGAAAATGGTCAGTCGTTTGTTCCGCACACTTTACCGACAAAAGCTATGCTACGACAGAGATGGCAAGAATGTGTGGATATCCTGCGACACTCAAAGCAGATGCATTTCCAACGAGAAAGTCAAAGAAATCTGCCGCCAGACCCCCATTGAATCTGCCAGAGTGTGTGAGCTATTCAGGGACAAAGGACCTCGGTAGCACGGCAAGCAATGGCGGCAGTTTGTTCCCGCAGACGAGCGAGCTAAACCCCCTGGATGTCTTGGCTCACACCGCTTCTACCGTCCCTTAAGCCACCGAAGATGATCAAGAGAAGAATATCGACCCTAGCTTCCCTGGCCTGCTGACATCAACTCCAAAACTGGACAGATCAGCTTTCAGGAAAAGAGAGCGGATGAGGGTATGTCTACAGAATATATTAATTGATGAAAAATTTATTCATTACTCGCGGTTTTACGTAAATTATTATACATAAACTGTGTTTACCAATAATTTAGTTTAAAAACACTACAACACTTAAAAACAAACATACCAATCGTTGGTTAGAAGGCGATCGCCGAATTCGTCCTCGCTTTCTCCCGTGTCGCTGGCTGTCGTGTCGTTTTCGTCGGTTTCGCTTGCATACGGTTCAAACCGATATGGCTCAATAGCTTCAGTTTCTTCTTCAATTTCGCTTAAGCCGCTGAAATCCGAGTCTGAATCCGAGCTAATGTCGCTATACCTTGCTGTCCATCCGCCATGTTTGTTTGTATTGGCATCACTATGTGACGTCACAGGAAAATGGACGGATGTATATAACAATGGTTAAAATCAGACACTTTGAAGCTTTTTTTAGGGATATTGCGTGATGGGTAAAATTTTGAAAAAAACTTCGAAAAATAAAATAAGCCACTGGGAACTGATTTTTAATGGTTTTAACCCTTCTGAAATGGTGATAATGTTCCCCTTTAAACATCCTCATGTTGCACAATGAAATGTAAGCATAGGATGAAGTGTGCATTCCTGTAACTTTCTCTAGTAACAGCATTCCATGATTAATATAAATAAATGAACATTAATAATAAATGACAGTAAAATAAGCACACGTATGACTGAGGTGTCATAGTGTAACTTTGTGTGGTGTTTGAGTTGTCTGACTTTTTGTGTGGCCATAAACGCACCAGTGGCTTAGTGCTATGCGTGTTGGTGACAGATGACAAGTTGGTTTTGGCCTGGTTTGTACGGCAGAAAATGACTAGTTTTTCGAGAGAAGTTTTTTACTCATGTTTTTTGTGTGTTTATGGCCGAATATAAACAGTTTTGCTTAATAAAGTGATCGATATAATTCCTGTCCTCAAAGCATCTCGATAGACGTTACAATAATTGAACGGTGTTGACGAACACCGTTAGGGCCGCTTGTTGTCACTGTCACTCAGAGTTGCATTGCAAAATTACACAGAATAAATGTGTTTATTTTGTTTAGAATTCAGATGGGATTTAATTTGGTGCGCGGCATATATCTGCTGTGCACAGAGGACGCTTGAGCAGTGCGCAATTGCGCAGGCGCGCACCTTAGAGGGAACGTTGGTTAGGAACCTCTCACATTAAACCAGGGGGTCCCCAAACTTTTTGACTCGGGCTGTATATATATGTGTGTGTCCTCGTGCACTAATGGACTGAAAGAGCACGCACTTCCCGCGCGCTCCCCCGACACAGCGGCGTGATGTCACGTTATCATTTTTAGACAATAGTATTTGCCTGAGCGGCTAGGAGACACAGAGTAACAAGTGGTAGAAAATGTATTAGAAAGGACAGATTTTAAAAAATTATTCTGGGGGGGAAAAAAACAAAGTTTTGTTTTTTTTTAACTTGGGACTTCCCGCCGGCTGGATTTTGGATGCAGGGGGGACCGTAGTTTGGGAACCCCTGCACTAGACCCTTGGCACTTATGCACACTTGGCGCTTCCAGAAAACTGGTAAACCCCACTTTTTTTTTTTTTTTTTATTATTTTTTTAATTAAGAATTGTTTTTTGCACTGTCCAGAAAGCCTACCAGAAACATTTTAGCATATTTAAAAGCAAGAAAAAAAAAGTAACAATGAAAATGTACCTTTGCTTTCTACTAGGGCTGGGCGATATGGCCTTTTATTACCGGTACTATCTCAATATTTTTAGGCCATGTCACGATACACGATATATATCTCTATATTTTGCCGTAGCCTTGAATGAACACTTGATGCATATAATCGCACCAGTATGATGATTCTATGTGCCTACATTAAAACATTCTTGGTCATACTCCATTAATATATGCTAATTTTAAACTTTCATGCAGAGAGGGAAATCACAACTAAGTCAATTGACCAAAAGCGTATTTATTAAACAGTTATTAAGCAGTGGCACGAACATTCATGTCATTTCAAAACAGAAAGTGCAAGATTGTCAGAGACATTTTTAAACAAGCACTTTTGTGCATGATGTCACTAAGATGACATATCAAAATCAATCAATCAATCAATCTTTATTTATATAGCCCTAAATCACAAGTGTCTCAAAGGGCTGCACAAGCCACAACGACATCCTCGGTACAAAGCCCACATACGGGCAAGGAAAAACTCACCCCAGTGGGACGTCGGTGTGAATGACTATGAGAAACCTTGGAGAGGACCGCATATGTGGGTAACCCCCCCCCCTCTAGGGGAGACCGAAAGCAATGGATGTCGAGTGGGTCTGACATAATATTGTGAGAGTCCAGTCCATAGTGGATCCAACATAATAGTAAGAGTCCAGTCCATAGTGGGGCCAGCAGGACACCATCCCGAGCGGAGACGGGTCAGCAGCGCAGAGATGTTCCCAGCCGATGCACAGGCGAGCGGTCCACCCCGGGTCCCGACTCTGGACAGCCAGCACTTCATCCATGGCCACCGGACCTGTGCCCCCCTGGGCTCTGGGAATCACTAATAAGCCGGAGTTCTTTGAACGCAGATTTCTTGCCGGGACATATGGTACAATGCAATCGACAAGATAGGACGGAGCTAGACCGTGTAGTATTTTATACGTAAGTAGTAAAACCTTAAAGTCACATCTTAAGTGCACAGGAAGCCAGTGCAGGTGAGCCAGTATAGGTGTAATATGATCAAACTTTCTTGTTCTTGTCAAAAGTCTAGCAGCCGCATTTTGTACCAACTGTAATTTTTTAATGCTAGACATAGGGAGACCCGAAAATAATACGTTACAGTAGTCGAGACGAGACGTAACGAACGCATGAATAATGATCTCAGTGTCGCTAGTGGATAAAATAGAACGAATTTTAGCGATATTACGGAGATGAAAGAAGGCCGTTTTAGTAACACTCTTAATGTGTGATTCAAACGAGAGAGTTGGGTCGAAGATAATACCCAGATTCTTTACTGATTCGCCTTGTGTAATTGTTTGGTTGTCAAATGTTAAGGTGGTATTATTAAATAAATGTCGGTGTTTAGCAGGACCGATAATCAGCATTTCCGTTTTCTTGGCGTTGAGTTGCAAGAAGTTAGCGGACATCCATTGTTTAATTTCATTAAGACACGCCTCCAGCTGACTACAATCCGGCGTGTTGGTCAGCTTTAGGGGCATGTAGAGTTGGGTGTCATCAGCATAACAATGAAAGCTAACACCGTATTTGCGTATGATGTCGCCTAGCGGCAGCATGTAAATACTAAAGAGTGCAGGGCCAAGAACCGAACCCTGAGGAACTCCGCACGTTACCTTAACATAGTCCGAGGTCACATTATTATGGGAGACGCATTGCATCCTGTCAGTAAGATAAGAGTTAAACCACGACAAAGCTAAGTCTGACATACCAATACGTGTTTTGATACGCTCTAATAAAATATTATGATCGACGGTATCGAAAGCAGCGCTAAGATCAAGAAGCAGCAACATAGATGACGCATCAGAATCCATCGTTAGCAGTAGATCATTAGTCATTTTTGCGAGGGCTGTCTCCGTAGAGTGATTTGCCCTGAAACCGGATTGAAAAGGTTCACAGAGATTGTTAGACACTAAGTGTTCATTTAGCTGCTGTGCGACAATTTTTTCGAGGATTTTCGAAATAAAGGGAAGGTGGGACACCGGCCGGTAGTTTACCATGAGGTCAGGATCAAGGTTAGGTCTTTTGAGCAGAGGATGAATAACCGCTTTCTTGAATGCTAGGGGAACAGTGCCAGAGGAAAGTGATAAGTTTATAATATTTAGCACTGATGGACCTAATAATACAAAAAGCTCCTTGATAAGTTTCCCAGGAAGTGGGTCAAGTAAACATGTTGTTTGTTTTATCCCACTTACACGCTGTAATAGTTCCTCTAATGTTATTTCATCAAAAAGAGAGAGACTATTTTGTATTGCAGTATCCGTCGTAGATACAGTTGTATCTGTGTTCATAGAACCCAGTTGTAGCTGGGATGCGTTGTCTTTAATCTCCTTTCTAATGAGTTCAATTTTCTTATTAAAGAAATTCATAAAGTCATCTGCCGAGTGGGTGGAGCTATTGGGAGGAGTCCCTTGTTGTGTTAGCGATGCTACTGTACTAAACAAAAATGTAGGGTCGTTTTTGTTGAGGCGGATGAGATTTGAGTAATATTTAGCTTTAGCTAAGGTAAGCATGCGTTTATACGATATTAAACTATCACTCCATGCTTGATGGAAAACCTCAAGCTTGGTCGCGCGCCATTTGCGTTCCAACTTTCTACATGATAATTTATGAGCTCTGGTTTCCTCTGTAAACCATGGGGTGCGCCTTTTAGGGGCCCTTTTTTGTTTTAGCGGTGCTATACTATCAATGGTTTTGCGCAGGGCATTGTCAAAGTTGTTAGTGAGGTTATCAATAGAGCCGACATAATTTGGGAATGGTGCCATTACCGAAGGCAGTAGGTCAGCAAGAGTCATCGTTGTGGTGGCATTAATGTTGCGGCTGCTATAGCAGTTATTATTATTATTAGTTTGTTGACAATGAGTCAGAACTTCGAATTTTATAAGGTAATGATCGGACATTACTTTAGTATACGGGAGTACCATAACTTTGGAGGTGGTGACACCCCTGACCAGCACTAGATCTATCGTATTGCCGTTGCGATGCGTAGGTTCATTTATTATTTGTGTAAGACCACAGCTATCAATTATAGTCTGGAGCGCCACGCACTGAGGGTCCGATGGGTTATTCATATGGATATTAAGTCCCCCATTATGATTATATTGTCTGCGTGCGTCACTAGATCAGCAACGAACTCTGAGAATTCATTAATAAAGTCCGAGTAGGGCCCTGGGGGGCGGTAGATAACAGCCATATCGAGAGGCAGCGGTGCGACAGACCTCATAGTAAGCACCTCAAACGATTTGTATTTATTATTTAGGTTAGGGGTAAGGTTAAAGTTTTCATTGTATATTAGTGCGACCCCCCCACCCCTTTTAAGGGGACGGGCAATATGCGCATTCGTATAGTTAGGAGGAGATGCCTCATTTAGCGCAAAAAATTCGTCTGGTTTGAGCCAGGTTTCGCTAAGACCAATGACGTTAAGATTGTTGTCTCTAATGACCTCATTAACTAATAACGTTTTGGGAGACAATGATCTTATGTTTAAAAAGCCCATATTATAAGTATTGGGCTGTTTTGACGAGTTTTTGTTTAAATTATCCGTAGTAGAAATATTAATAATGTTGCGTTTATTATACGTAGTGCACTTTAAATAGTTTCGACCATATCTAGGAATTGATACGACGGGAATTTTCAGATTGTTTACTTGATGCTGCGATCGACTGAACGCATCATGATTTGCCACCTCAGTAGAATGCATATCTACCCCGGACACATTCACAACAGAAAACACATTATGTGAGTTGTGTGTTATTCTAAGAAAATTGCTATGCGTACAGGAATTATCCAGCCTGGTGCTGGCTAGTTCTAGCTTAACTGACTCCTCACCCGGACTAGCAGGCTCTGTAATTGCCTGTGACCGGGCTTGCTCTAGTGTAGTTAGTCAAATGTGACTTAAACAGTAGTCTATATTCTTAGACAGGATGATGGCGCCTTCCTGGTTAGGGTGAAGGCCGTCCCTCATCAGCAAGTCTGGTTTGCCCCAGAAAGAGGGCCAATTATGAATAAACGTTAGTCCCTGTTGTCTACAGAAGCTAGCCAGCCACTTGTTAAGCGAGACTAATCTGCTATATCTCTCATCATTGCCTCTCGCAGGCAGGGGGCCAGAGACAATTACTCGATGCCTGGACATCTTTCTAGCGAGATCACAAGTCCTGGCTATGTTTCTCTTTGTAATCTCTGACTGTCTCATTCTAGTGTCATTGAAACAAACAACAAACAACACTAAATGAAAGAGTTTTTGTACAGAACGCCACTACAATATTTTAAAACAAATAAAGCGCACCTTTGTGCATGATGTCACACAGGATATTTAAAAAACTGTAAAATAAAAATTAGCTGCATAAAAGGAAATCAAATTGTGTATGTCCTTTGCTATGTGGTAGGTTACTGCGGACGTTATCTCCTGTTTTTGACTATTTTTTTCATACGGTGTTGATCTGGAAATGGAAGACGCCAGGCTCAATTGGGTCAGTGCTGGTTGCTTCGGCATTTTGTTGGGTGTGGCACCGGCCGAGATGTCAAAATGCAGAGTTTCAAGCACTCCTTATTCTCTAGCGGGGGACTTTTCAAATTATGCTACAAATTAGTAGCGATGCTACTTTTTGTAGCAACGCTTTTGTCGCATACTTTACATCTTACTGTTCTCTGTTCAACATCTTCCCGCTTGAAGCCAAACCACCGCCAGACGATGGACCCTGTGCTGTTTTTCTTAGGATCGAATTATTCCTCCATTTGTTACCAGATTCGCATCTTTCTCTCTCGTATTATCACTCGCACTGCTCTGCTTTCACCACCTGCCACAGCTAACTTTACCCATGCCGAACCTCTCTGCTCCGCGAGGGCGTATGTAACAAGGTGCGCTTGTTTTATGTCTCTGTGACAAGGTGACAAGAAAGAATGAGAAAAGCCTGCAGTGTAATGCCCGCAGCTAAAAGCAACTGTGTGAGAACGTATACTCGAATACTCACGAAATAGTCATTTTCTACATTGCACAGAGACAAACCCACGATATATCGAGTATAATATATTTTTAGTTAATTTAGTCATTATAGTTTTGGCCTTTAGACAATACCCTCATGGAAGGAAGGGTGTACACACAAAAAATAAAAATAAAACCAAAAAACACACTTATTTTCATATTTTGCTTGAGTATTTCATGTAAAATTCCAAATTATGACCCCTTAACATTTTAGATCCTTGCTACAGTGGGGCTGGGTGAATTATTGCCTCCTGTTGTTTGGCAACACTTTGCCTTCCTGGTGAAATATGTAAGCCAACAATGTTCAAAGCCAAGGGGCTGTTTGTGGAAGCTCTTGAAAAATGGAAAAATAGACCAAAAAGACATCATAAAAAACTGTAATGTTTATATGAATGATTAAAGACACAAGTAAAAGTTAAAAAGTTAAAGTTAAAGTACCAATGATTGTCACACACACACTCTAGGTGTGGCGAGATTATTCTCTGCATTTGACCCATCACCCTTGATCACCCCCTGGGAGGTGAGGGGAGCAGTGGGCAGCAGCGGTTGCCGCGCCCGGGAATCATTTTTGGTGATTTAACCCCCAATTCCAACCCTTGATGCTGAGTACCAAGCAGGGAGGTAATGGGTCCCATTTTTATAGTCTTTGGTATGACTCGGCCGGGGTTTGAACTCACAACCTACCAATCTCAGGGCGGACACTCTAACCACTAGGCCACTGAGTAGTATATGTCCTTTTAAATACGTATATGTTTTTATTAGCCTATTTAATTACAAATATCATGATGACATCAGCAACCATCGCTCATCTGTTCCTTTTACAGTTTTTAACCAAAGCATTGTAACAGAAAATCTAATCGAGTACACTCCTCCACCTATCCTTAGGCATCTTTGTGTGGGACGTGGAAGGCAGCCGCTACTTTGACTTCCTCAGCGCCTACAGTGCCGTCAACCAGGGCCACTGCCACCCCAAGATCATCGCCGCCCTCAACGCCCAGGCCTCCAAGCTCACCCTGACCTCCAGAGCCTTTTACAACGACATCCTGGGGGAGTACGAGGAGTTCGTCACCACCATGTTTGGTTACGACAAGGTCCTACCCATGAACACCGGTAAGGAACAAGCAGCCCTCGCTCAAATCATATCTTTGCCATTATCACCGGTGTTTTTTTGTAGGCGTGGAAGGTGGCGAGACGGCCTGTAAACTGGCTCGTAAATGGGCTTACAACGTGAAGGGTGTCCCACAAAACAAAGCCAAGATCGTCTTTGCAGGTCAGAAGCTTTACCAGGGGTTTGCTTTTATTGGCTGTGAAACACTAACTGTTCTGTGTTATTTTTTTGTACCAGATGGGAACTTTTGGGGTCGTACATTGGCAGCCATCTCCAGCTCCACCGACCCCACTTGCTACGAAGGGTTTGGCCCCTTAATGCCAGGCTTCGAGCTGGTTCCGTTCAATGACATTCCAGCACTGGAGGTGCTTTTGTTTTCACAGCATGACAACTTGCATAACCATGAGCCTGTTGAATAAGTGACTACAAAATTGTCGAACGACTGTAACCAAGAGGCATGCTTATGCACCTAAGAGTAAAGTCTAATCTGCAGAAATTAATATGGTAATGGGTGATAGACGCACTAGACCAGGGGTCGGCAACCTTTACCAGTCAAAGAGCCATTTTGACCAGTTTCGCAAATTATAGAAAACAATGGGAGCCGCAAAAATTTTTTGAAATTTTAAATGAAATAACACTGCATCAAAGTTTTTTTTTTGCTATGTATAAACCAGGGGTCTCAGACACGCTGCCCACATCTTTATGTGGAATTTGAAAGCTGGTGCGGCACGCGGGTTATAAATGAATGGCGCTTGTCAGCGTCATGCGTGCCGTGATAGTACAGCATATAGCGCCCACTACAACCAGCGTGCCTGATCAGTCACACGTTGTATGGTGTTTCCGCTTGCTCACGTAGGTGACAGCCATGCATACTTGGTCAACAACCACACAGGTTACACTGACGGTGGTGGTATAAAAAAAACTATAACACTCTTCCTAATAATGCGCCACACTGTGAACCCACACCAAACAAGAATGACAAACACATTTCGGGAGAACATCTGCACAGTAACACAACATAAACACAACAGGACAAATACCCAGAATCCCATGCAGCCCTAACTCTTCCGGGATACATTATACACCCCCGCTACCAAACCCCGCCCACCTCAACCGACGCACAGAGGGGGGTTTGATGTGTGAGGGAGCAGGGTTGGGGTGGGGGCGGGGTTTGGTGGTAGCAGGGGTGTATAATGTAGCCCGGAAGAGTCAGGGCTGCATGGGATTCTGGGTGTTTGTTCTGTTGTGTTTATGTTGTGTTAAGGTGCAGATGTTCTTCCGAAATGTGTTTGTCATTCTTGTTTGGTTTTGGTTCAAAGTGTGGCGCATTATTAGTAAGAGTGTTAAAGTTGTTTTAAATGACCACCGTCAGTGTAACCTGTGTGGCTGTTGACCAAGTATGCCTTGCTGTCACGCATGTGTGCAAGCAAAATATGTATGTTGTTTAACATGTGTTGGGCTGGCACTCTGTTAATACAGATTGTAGAGGGCGTCAAATGTTGTACCATCATGGCACGCCGTAAGGGTGAACATTGATGAATATTAATCCCGGGAGTTTTCTGCGAAGAGGCACTGAAATCCGGAAGTCTCACGGGAAAATTGGGGGATTCAGCAAGTAAGCTGCTGAGCCGCATCAGAGTGATCAAAGAGCCGCATGCGGCTCCGGAGCCGCGGGTTGCCGACCCCTGCACTAGACAGAGCCAATGTTTACTCTTACTCTAAATTCAAAGACAGGCTGTCCTTTTTGTGTATTTTAAAATCTTGAACAGTGCTTGTTTCACAATACATGATCTCCTCAAACCTGCTGACCACAAACTAACAAAGCATGTAAACAGGACCCTATTGGCCGTGTTATCTTCGGCCATGTCCACACGAACACAGATACTTACATACCGTATTTTTCGGAGTATAAGTCGCACCAGCCAAAAATGCATAATAAAGAAGGAAAAAAACAGTCGCATTTTTGGGGGAAATTTATTTGATAAAATCCAACACTAAGAATAGACATTTGAAAGGCAATTTAAAATAAATAAAGAATAGTGAACAACAGGCTGAATAAGTGTACGTTATATGAGGCATAAATAACCAACTGAGAAGGTGCCTGGTATGTTAACGTAACATATTATGGTAAGAGTCATTCAAATAACTATAACATATAGAACATGCTATACGTTTACCAAACAATCTGTCACTGCTAATCGCTAAATCCCATGAAATCTTATACGTCTAGTCTCTTACGTGAATGAGCTAAATAATATTATTTGATATTTTACGGTAATGTGTTAATAATTTCACACATAAGTCGCTCCTGAGTATAAGTCGCAACTATGAAAAAAACTGCGACTTATAGTCCGAAAAATGCGGTACTTATCTCTGCGTTTAGGCCTCTCGTCCACACGCAGACGCATAATTTTGTCTTTTAAAAACGCAGACTTTTACAAACGCTGGCCAAAGTGTAGAGTTCCAAAACTCTCCGCTCAGCGTATGCGTGTACACGGCACAAAAGGAGACTTGTGATGACGTCACTGTTGTGCGCTGTCATTTCCAAGCTCGACAACACTGCCTTGGAGGCTTTAAACACACTATAAGAAGAATTACTGTATGTTTGAACGTAAACATGCTCTTTTCACTCAACGTTAATAAAAAAGACACCTCAAAACGGGCTTTACGATATTCCCGCCGGCGCTAATGACAGTCAGCTGTTTTGGATACGATCGCTATTTAACCTCCAGCTGATGGGACAACTTTGACAAGCAAGATTTTTTGCTACGTTTTCATAAGAAAGGTGCAATATTATTTTATGTTTTTAGTAGGGATGTCCGATAGTATCGGCCGATAAATGCTTTAAAATGTAATATCGGAAATTATCGGTTTCAAAATTATCGGTATCTGTTTCAAAAAGTAAAATTGTATGACTTTTTAAAACGCCGCTGTGTACACGGACGTAGGGAGAAGTACAGAGCGCCAATAAACTTTATCACATAACATCTTTTCACACACACAAGTGAATGCCAAGCATACTTGGTCAACAGTCATACAGGTCACACTGAGGGTGGCCGTATAAACAACTTTAACACTGTTACAAATATGCGCCACACTGTTTAACCCACACCAAACAAGAATGACAAACACATTTCGGGAGAACATCCGCACCGTAACACAACAGAACAAATACCCAGAACCCCTTGCAGCACTAACTCTTCCGGGACGCTACAATATACACCCCCCGCTATCCCCAACCCCGCCTACCTCAACCTCCTCATGCTCTCTCAGGGAGAGCATGTCCCAAATTCCAAGCTGTTGTTTTGAGGCATGTTAAAAAAAAAAATAATGCACTTTGTGACTTCAATAATAAATATGGCAGTGCCATGTTGGCATCTTTTTCCATAACGTGAGTTGATTTATTTTGGAAAATCTTACATTGCTTAATGCATCCAGCGGGGTATCACAACAAAATTAGACATAATAATTAATTCCACGACTGTATATATCTATCGGTTGATATCGGAATCGGTAATTAAGAGTTGGACAATATCGGAATATCGGCAAAAAAGCCATCATCGGACGTCTCTAGTTTTTAGTCCTTGTTCGTCCGTGTTCTCGTGTAAAAAGCAACTAAAAAAACAAAACAATGTAGCGTCCTCCTTGTAGTGTACTGATGTTAAAGACAATATACACTTCATTACACATCTACTATATCACTATATCCATGATTAAATGCTTTGTAATTCCATGACGGTCTTGCAGCGAGACACGCACGTTCGTGTGCTTCACTTAAACATGCAAAAGGGTTTCCTTGGCTTGTTAGTGTGGCTGATTTTGAGAAATAATGTACACTTCACTGCACATGTTGCTGAACATGTTATTCTGTGAGTGTTGAGTTTCAGCAGCACAGGCGTGCATTCGCTCTTTAATAATGTTCCCAGGGCTCTGTGTCGGTGCAGGCTGGTTTTAAAGATAATGTACATGCTATTGTACGTCAAACTAAACATAATAGGAGGTCTAATTCCACCAAGTCAGCTATTGCTGCTTTTTGTCAGGCTTCTGATTGGACAAAATGTGCATGACAGCAGGTGTATGTATGCGTTTGTGTGTAGACATAGACAGTTTTGAAATTACACTTGTGTGGATGGAGATTGTTTTTAAAGGCCTACTGAAACCCACTACTACCGACCACGCAGTCTGATAGTTTATATATCAATGATGAAATCTTAACATTGCAACACATGCCAATACGGCCGGGTTAGCTTACTAAAGTGCAATTTTAAATTTCGCGCGAAATATCCTGCTGAAAACGTCTCGGTATGATGACGTCTGCGCGTGACGTCATGGATTGTAGAGGACATTTTGGGACAGCATGGTGGCCAGCTATTAAGTCGTCTGTTTTCATTGCAAAATTCCACAGTATTCTGGACATCTGTGTTGGTGAATCTTTTGCAATTTGTTCAATGAACAATGGAGACAGCAAAGAAGAAAGCTGTAGGTGGGAAGCGGTGTATTGCGGGCGGCTGCAGCAATACAAACACAGCCGGTGTTTCATTGTTTACATTCCCGAAAGATGACAGTCAAGCTTTACCATTGACCTGTGGAGAACTGGGACAACAGAGACTCTTACCAGGAGTACTTTGAGTTGGATACGCAGACACGGTACCGTGAGTACGTATGCAGCTGCGGCTTCCAAACATGTACGTGCGTGCCGCTATGTGCATGTCACGTACGTAACTTTGGGGACTTTGGGGAAATATATGTGCTGTATGAACTTTGGGGAGGTGAACGGTACTTTGGGCTGTGGGATTGAGTGTGTTGTGCAGGTGTTTGAGTTGTATTGGCGGGTTATATGGACAGGAGGGGGGAGGTGTTTGTAATGCGGGATTAATTTGTGGCATATTAAATATAAGCCTGGTTGTGTTGTGGCTAATAAAGTATATATATGTCTTGTGTTTATTTACTGTTTTAGTCATTCCCAGCTGAATATCAGGTCCCACCCGCCTCTCACAGCATCGTCCCTATCTGAATCGCTCCCACTGCCCTCTAGTCCTTCACTGTCACTTTCCTCATCCACAAAATCTTTCATCCTCGCTCAAATTAATATAATTTAATTAATTAAATCGTTGCTTTCCCGGTCCGAATCGCTCTCGCTGCTGGTGGCCATGATTGTAAACAATGTGCGGATGTGAGGAGCTCCACAACCTGTGACGTCACGCGCATATCGTCTGCTACTTCCGGTACAAGCAAGGCTTTTTTATCAGCGACTAAAAGTTGCGAACTTTATCGTCGATGTTCTCTACTAAATCCTGTCAGCAAACATGGCAATATCGCCAAATGATAAGTATGACACATAGAATGAACCTGCTATCCCCGTTTTAAATAAGAAAATCGCATTTCAGTAGGCCTTTAACCCCAAATATGTGTTTTTGAAACTCTCCATGTTGACCTTAGTTTGACCTGTTTCTCTCTGATGCAGCAAGCCCTTCAGGACCCACACGTTGCAGCCTTCATGGTGGAGCCCATTCAAGGCGAGGCTGGGGTAGTGGTGCCCGACGAGGGCTACCTGACCAAAGTCAGAGAGCTTTGTACTCGACACAATGTGAGTGATTTTATTTGTATTTTATGTGGGTATTAAAGGTAATATTAAAAACGCACATCAACATTCCTTACTTACCGGTATTTAAAAAAAAATCTGCATAAGGGTGCACAGCGAACCCTTTTTAGCTTGCAACTTTTTTTTAATTGTAAAAATAAACTACATGTGTTAAGATTGTTAGTTTTTCCAGTTCTTTTTTTCAAAACCTTCATTTATTTGTGTTAATAAAGCAGGTGTTACCTGTTCATACTCATAAACACATTATAATGGGACTGTCTGTGAATGTAGGTCTGTGAACGTAGCTTGTTTTTCCAACTCTACACAGCAGATGGCTTCGTAGCTCCACTTCTCGACACACCTTGTACGCACCTGGTCTGCCAGAGAATAAGAGGACACAGCAGAAGGGATCTGTGTAGGAATGTAAAATTTCATATCGCGGTTATTGTGACCGAAATGATCACGGCTGTCATTATCACAGCATTGCTGAATGTGCTTAAAAAATACTTATACACACACTGAAATCTTTTAACCAAGTTTTATTTCAAAATAATTATTAAATAGGCACTAAGGCTGCACGATTAATCGACATTGAGGTTTTAGTGCGATAATGTAATCGCAAGAGCCTGAGGTTGTCATTGGCATTTGAGTGACAGACATGTTTGCCAATTAGACCTGTTGCGCTCCGTGTGTTCTTTGTCTCTCGCTTCAAACACGGAAAAAGAGGTCTCACTCTACATCGCTTTCAGCACCTGAGTGCATTTATTTATTTAACAGTAGAATTAAATGAACGCAGTGAGCCGTCTTTTTTTTTTTTAGTCACTCACAATCTTTGTCTCGGTGGGCGAGGAGCAAAACCACCAGCTTTACACACACACAAAGCACAGAAGGAGAGCCTCGCTACTCGCTAGGGGGAAGTTTCGCAAAGTAACAAAAATTGGGAGGTAAAAAATATGATTACAACACCGGATGGGCAATATGAGCCCATCAACATACCTCTTTCTTCTATACCAGGGGTCGGCAACCTTTATCAGTCAAAGAGCCATTTTGACCAGTTTCGCAAATTATAGAAAACAATTGGAGCCGCCAATTTTTTATTTTTTATTTTTAATCAAATAACACTGCATACAAAGTTTTCTTTTTGCTTTGTGCTATGTATAAACCAGGGGTCTCAGACACGCTGCCCACACCTTTTATATGGAATTTGAAAGCTGGTGCGGCACGCAGGTTTTAAATGAATGGCGCTTATCAGCGTCAGGCGTGTCGTAATGGTACAGCATAGCGCACCCACTACATCCAGCGTGCCTGATCAGTCACACGTTGTATGGTGTTTCCGTTTGCTCTCGTAAGTGACAGCAAGGCATACTTGGTCAACAACCACACAGGTTACACTGACGGTGGCGGTATAACAAAAAAACTATAACACTCTTACTAATAATGCGCCACACTGTGAACCCACACCAAACAAGAATGACAAACACATTTCGGGACAACGTCTGCACAGTAACACAACATAAACACAACAGGACAAATACCCAGAATCCCATGCAGCCCTAACTCTTCCGGGATACATTATACACCCCCGCTACCAAACCCCGCCCACCTCAACCGGCGCACAGAGGGGGAGAGGGAGGGGGGGGGGGGGGGCGCTGATGTGTGAGGGAGCAGGGTTGGGGTGGGGGCGGGGTTTGGTGGTAGCAGGGGTGTATAATGTAGCCCGGAAGAGTCAGGGCTGCATGGGATTCTGGGTGTTTGTTCTGTTGTGTTTATGTTGTGTTAAGGTGTAGATGTTCTCCCGACATGTGTTTGTCATTCTTGTTTGGTTTTGGTTCAAAGTGTGGCGCATTATTAGTAAGAGTGTTAAAGTTGTTTTATATGGTCACCGTCAGTGTAACCTGTGTGGCTGTTGACAAAGTATGCCTTGCTGTCACGTACGTGTGCAAGCAGAAGATGTATATTGTATAACAAGTGTTGGGCTGGCACGCTGTTAATACAGATTGTAGAGAGCACCAAATGTTGTACCATCATGGCACGCCCTTATTATAGCTGTAAGGGTGAAAATTGGTGAATATTAATCCAGGGAGTTTCCTGCGAGAGGCACTCAAATCCGGAAGTCTCACGGGAAAATTGGGGGGTTCAGCAAGTAAGCTGCTGAGCCGCATCAGAGTGATCAAAGAGCCACATGCGGCTCCGGAGCCGCGGGTTGCCGACCCCTGTTCTATACCCTCCACCTTGGCTTTAGAATGTAGTCCAATGTCAAAGTGTTAAAAATACGTCCCTAGGAATTTTCGGACCTCTCGCCGTTTGCAGGCAGTGACACAGCAGAAGCGACAAATGTTTGTTTACTTTGAAGATGACGTCGCACGGGATGTTCCGTTTTGTTTGGGCTATTTTTGTTGTCGTTTCTAAAGCGTGTGTACTCTTTGGGGGGGGAATGTAACGTACATACTAGAGAAGTATAAGTATAAAGCCGATAAATGCTTTAAAATGTTATATTAGAAATTATCGGTATCTGTTTCAAAAAGTAAAATGTATGACTTTTTAAAACGCCGCTGTACGGAGTGGTACACGGACGTAGGGAGAAGTACAGAGCGCCAATAAACCTTAAAGGCACTGCCTTCGCGTGCCGGCTCAATCACATAATATCTACTGCGGCTTTTCACACACACAAGTGAATGCAAGGCATACTTTGGTCAACAGCCATTCAGGTCACACTGAGGGTGGCCGTATAAACTACTTTAACACTGTTACAAATATGCACCACACTGTGAACCCACACCAAACAAGAATGACAAACACATTTCGGGAGAACATCCGCACCGTAACACAACATAAACACAACAGAACAAATACCCAGAATCTCTTGCAGCACTAACTCTTCCGGGACGCTACAATATACACTCCCCGCTACCCTCCCCCCTCCGCCCCTCCTCCCTCAACCCCGCCCACCTCAACCTCCTCATGCTCTCTCAGGGAGAGCATGTCCCAAATTCCAAGCTGCTGTCTTGAGGAATGTTAAAAAAAAAAAAATGCACTTTGTGACTTCAATGAGTTGATTTATTTTGGAAAACCTTGTTACATTGTTTAATGCATCCAGCGGGGCATCACAACAAAATTAGGCATAATTATGTGTTAATTCCACGACTTTATATATCGGTATCGGTTGATATCGGAATCAGTAATTAAGAGTTGGACAATATCGGAATATCGTCAAAAAAGCCATTATCGGACATCTCTAGTACATACTTTTCACAAACATGTATCACGTTGTTACCTTACTGATGAGGCAGAAAACAAGGGTGGCGTTGTTCAGAAGCAATAAACTACGGTAGCTTCAATCGCAGTGCTGGCTTGTTGTAACGAGCGGTGAAAACATATACCGGTAATTAACAAACCATTGAAAACGTGGCTTCTGTGGCCGTGCTGTTTATTCTTTCTGCATTTATAAAACACATTACGTAAAATGTAAATATAAAATATGTACGTGGAATAGCAACGGATGAACACCTGAACAAAACCATGAGTGTCATTATGAAAAATCATAACCTTTATGGACAGAATTTCTAGGCGCAGTCAGGGCGTTGAGGGTATCTGGTTTGGTGGCTGCAGGATTAGGTCTCTGCTATTTGCAGATGATGTGGTCCTGATGGCTTCCTCCGGCCAGGATCTTCAGCTCTCACTGGATCGGTTCGCAGCCGAGTGTGAAGCGACTGGGATGGGAATCAGCACCTCCAAGTCCGAGTCCATGGTTCTCTCCCGGAAAAGGGTGGAGTGCCATCTCCGGGTCGGGGAGGAGATCTTGCCCCAAGTGGAGGAGTTCAAGTACCTCGTAGTCTTGTTCACGAGTGGGGGAAGAGTGGATCGTGAGATCGACAGGCGGATCGGTGCGGCGTCTTCAGTAATGCGGACGCTGTATCGATCCGTTGTGGTGATGAAGGAGCTGAGCCGGAAGGCAAAGCTCTCGATTTACCGGTCGATCTACGTTCCCATCCTCACCTATGGTCATGAGCTTTGGGTCATGACCGAAAGGACAAGATCACGGGTACAAGCGGCCGAAATGAGTTTCCTCCGCCGAGTGGCGGGGCTCTCCCTTAGAGATAGGGTGAGAAGCTCTGTCATTCGGGGGGAGCTCAAAGTAAAGCCGCTGCTCCTCCACATCGAGAGGAGCCAGATGAGGTGGTTCAGGCATCTGGTCAGGATGCCACCCGAACGCCTCCCTAGGAAGGTGTTTCGGGCACGTCCGACCGGTAGGAGGCCACGGGGAAGACCCAGGACACGCTGGGAAGACTATCTCTCCCGGCTAGCCTGGGAACGCCTCGGGATCCCCCGGGAGGAGCTGGACGAAGTGGCTGGGGAAAGGGAAGTCTGGGCTTCCCTGCTTAAGCTGCTGCCCCCGCGACCCGACCTCGGATAAGCGGAAGAAGATGGATGGATTGATGGATGGACATTTTGTAGGTTTCTCTTTTTCTGCCATCGTTTTAGCTGGCAGAAAAAGGGCTTCACGGTGGCAGAGGGGTTAGTGCATCTGCCTCACAATACGAAGGTCCTGAGTAGTCTTGGGTTCAATCCCGGGCTCGGGATCTTTCTGTGTGGAGTTTGCATGTTCTCCCCGTGACTGCGTGGGTTCCCTCCGGGTACTCCGGCTTCCTCCCACCTCCAAAGACATGCACCTGGGGATAAGTTGATTGGCAACACTAAATTGGCCCTAGTGTGTGGATGTGAGTGTGAATGTTGTCTGTCTATCTGTGTTGGCCCTGCGATGAGGTGGCGACTTGTCCAGGGTGTACCCCGCCTTCCGCTCAGTTGTAGCTGGGATAGGCTCCAGCGCCCCCCGCGACCCCAAAGGGAATAAGCGGTAGAAAATGGATGGATGGGATGGATGGATGGATTTTAGCTGGCATAGTGCAATGTTGGAAATATGAAAAATCAACAATTAAGCATATTCCTTACATTTTGTAGGTTTCTCTTTGTTTTCTGCCATCGTTTTTAGCAGGCATATTGCAATGTTGGAAATGTCTCCTCTCCTTCGATATCCTAGGGAGTTCCCCGAAGTCACTTCATTTAGAGCGCTGTACGGCTCTCACCCCGTTACATGATGGAGAATTTGGACACCACACGATTGACGTAAACGCGCAAAGGGCTAAAACAAGGGGGAAGGGCGAGTATTCGGATCGAGCCGAAAGCATCACTTTTCTTAGCAAACAGCAAGTGCTGTTGTCACCCCACCCCCACCCCCAACCTCCCCCCCACCCCACTCCATCTTGCTTCTGACATTAACAACACACAAAGGAGCGACAGTGTTCATTTGTGTATCTAAACATTTTTGTTTTTCCCATTTGTTGCTCACTTCTTGTCTCCCGGGGCATCCAATTATGTAAATTAGACAATGTCATCCATTATTAGGAATTTTAATATTAATTTGTCACCCTTAAAACAAAGCTTAATATGTGTTATGTTAGCTCACAGTAAACTTTCATTGGGTGGCTTGTAGTGTCTTTATTGTACTAAATGTATCAAAGCAAACATGCATGCTTTGTGGAGAGGAGGGATTCACTTGGTACGTTTGCGTATTTTAAATATGTAAAAACTGTCATCAGGTGCTGTGGATTGCTGACGAGGTCCAGACAGGCCTGGCCCGCACTGGGCGGCGTCTGGCTGTGGACCACGAGCAAGTGCGTCCAGATGTGGTCATCTTGGGAAAGGCTCTTTCGGGAGGAGTTTACCCCGTAAGATAATGCTGCCGCGTGTCTTCATTTTTTCATGTTGTTGTTGATTGATTTTGGCGGTTGTGCAACTTCTCTGTGTGTCAGGTGTCTGCCGTGTTGTGTGACGATGAGATCATGCTGACCATCAAGCCCGGGGAGCACGGGTCCACGTACGGAGGTAACCCCATCGCGTGTCGGGTGGCCATCGCCGCCCTCCAGGTCAGTATTGATCCCCACGTTCACTCACACAGCACTAACGTGTGTCTCTGCGGCCAACTTTGTGCAATATCCCAAAAAACACAAAAAATGGCTTATGAAATAATCATATGTGAGTGTACCCTTCATTTACAATTTATGGTAACACTATTGAACTACAGTTTACTATATAATAACTATAATTAGCATCTTTTTAGAAGGATTTAAAATCTATTAGATATAATTTTGGGAGTACCCAGTTAAAGGGGAACATTATCACCAGACCTATGTAAGCGTCAATATATATACCTTGATGTTGCAAAAAAAAGACCATATATTTTTTTAACCGATTTCCGAACTCTAAATGGGTGAATTTTGGCGAATTAAACGCCTTTCTATTATTCGTTCTCGGAGCGATGACGTCACGTTGTGACGTAACATCGGGAAGCAATCCGCCATTTTCTCAAACACATTACAAACACCGAGTCAAATCAGCTCTGTTATTTTCCGTTTTATCGACTGTTTTCCGTACCTTGGAGACATCATGCCTCGTCGGTGTGTTGTCGGAGGGTGTAACAACACGAACAGGGACGGATTCAAGTTGCACCAGTGGCCCAAAGATGCAAAAGCGGCAAGAAATTGGACGTTTGTTCGGCACACTTTACCAACGAAAGCTATGCTACGACAGAGATGGCAAGAATGTGTGGATATCCTGCGACACTCAAAGCAGATGCATTTCCAACGATAAAGTCAAAGAAATCTGCCGCCAGACCCCCAGGAAAAGAGAGCGGATGAGGGTATGTCTACAGAATATATTAATTGATGAAAACTGGGCTGTCTGCACTCTCAAAGTGCATGTTGTTGCCAAATGTATTTCATATGCTGTAAACCTAGTTCATAGTTGTTAGTTTCCTTTAATGCCAAACAAACACATACCAATTGTTGGTTAGAAGGCGATCGTCCTCGCTTTCTCCCGTGTAGCTGGCTGTCGTGTCGTTTTCGTCGGTTTCGCTTGCATACGGTTCAAACCGATATGGCTCAATAGCTTCAGTTTCTTCTTCAATTTCGTTTTCGCTACCTGCCTCCACACTACAACCATCCGTTTCAATACATTCGTAATCTGTTGAATCGCTTAAGTCGCTGAAATCCGAGTCTGAATCCGAGCTAATGTCGCTATAAACTTGCTGTTCTATCCGCCATGTTTGTTTGTATCGGCATCACTGTGTGACGTCACAGGAAAATGGACGGGTGTATGTAACGATGGTTAAAATCAGGCACTTTGAAGCTTTTTTTAGTGATGTTGCGTGATGGGTAAAATTTTGAGAAAAACTTCGAAAAATAAAATAAGCCACTGGGAACTGATTTTTAATGGTTTTAACCCTTCTGAAATTGTGATAATGTTCCCCTATAAAGTACCGATGATTGTCACTCACACCCACACTGTGTGGCAAAATTATTCTCTGCATTTGACCCAACACCCTTGATCAACCCCTGGGAGGTGAGGGGAGCAGTGAGCAGCAGCGGTGGCCACGCACGGGAATCATTTTTGGTGATTTAACCCCCCAATTCCAACCCTTGATGCTGAGTGCCAAGCAGGGAGGTATTGGTTCCCATTTTTATAGTCTTTGGTATGACCCGGGGTTTGAACTCACAACCTACCGATCTCAGGGCAGACACTCAAACCACTAGGCCACTGAGTAGGTTAGTAGTCCCAGGAAGAGGTGCTTTAAGACATAGTTGGCAAGCTAGCGGCTAATGTCCATCGCAGTCGGCAGTGTTTTAGCTACTTCTAAATCACTAATCCTCGTCTCCATGGCGACAAATAAAGTAAGTTTCTTACAATTATCATCCCTGCAGGATGAGGAATAGCTAAACATGCTTCACTACACACCGTAGCTCACTGGAATCACAATGTAAACAAATGCCATGGGTGGATCTACACCTGACATCCACTGTAATGATACCAAGTACAGGAGCGTATCTAGTCGATACTACTACGACTACATCGATATTTTTTAGCATCACAAAATCTTTTTTAGTTTTTTTAAATGTATATTATGTTTATAAACTCAGGAAATACGTCCCTGGACACATGCGGATTTTGAATATGACCAATGTATGATCCTTTAACGACTTGGTATCGGATCGATACCCAAATTTGTGGTATCATCCAAAACTAATGTTAAGCATCAAACAACATAAGAATAAGTCATTATTACATTTTAACAGAAGTGTAGATAGAACATGTTAAAAGAGAAAGTAAGCAGATATTAACAGTAAATGAACAAGTAGATTAATAATTCATTTTCTACCACTTGCCCTTAATAATGTTGACGAAATAATAGAATGACAAATGACACAATATGTTACTGCATATGTCAGCAGCTAAATTAGGAGCCTTGGTTTGCTTATTTACTAATAAAGCAAAAGTGGACTCACAAATTTGCAATAAGAAACATGTTTAATGTACCCTAAGATTTTTTGTTAAAATAAAGCCAATAATGCAATTTTTTGTGGTCCCCTTTATTTAGAAAAGTATCGAAATACATTTTGATACCGGTACCAAAATATTGGTATCGGGACTACCCTAACCAAAGCGTATCAATCAATCAATCTATCAATTTCCTTTTATTTAACCAGGTAAAGACTCATTGAGATTAAAATCTCTTTTTCAAGAGCGACCTGACAAAGAGGGCGGCACAAACATTCAGTCTGTGGCTCGTAGATTGAAAAGTTTGTGTTAGGTTGAGTCCGTAGACTGAGGTCCGCTGTATTTTCATAGACTTGTTGACATTATATTTTGATTTCCTGTACAGCCGGTGCCCTCTACTGGTCGACATACAAGCTTGTTTTTAATGCAAAGGATCCGTGATATGCTTGATTTTAAACTGTTGGTGTTTGCAGGTGATGGAGGAGGAGAAGCTGGCAGAGAACGCGGAGAAGATGGGAAAGTTGCTGCGCAATGAGCTGAGGAAGCTTCCATCAGACGTTGTGACCACGGTGCGAGGCAAAGGCCTTCTCAACGCCATTGTCATCAAGGAGACCAAAGGTGCGTGGCAGTTCTACCTTGCAAGTGCACTGCAAAAAGTCAGTGTTCAAAAACAAGAAAAAAAATACAAAAATGAGGGGTATTTTACTTGAACTAAGCAAAATGATCTGCCAATAGAACAAGAACATTTGGCTTGTCAAGACTTTCCGAAACAAGTAAAATTAGCTAACTGCAATGAACCCAAAAATACCTTAAAATAAGTATATTCTCACTAATAACAAGTGCACTTTTCTTGGTAGGGGAAAAAAAAAGACACCTTTTGGCTCAATATGTTGAAAAATGTTCTTAAATTAAGTAAATGCTAGTGCCATTATCTTGACATAATGATATGCACTCTGCATTACATTTCTTGAAACCAGCAAACCTATACTAAAAACTAGTTTATTGTTCTTAATGGAAAGGCAACAAGGCAACCGCTTGTTACTCTCGGGGTCTCCTAGCCGCTCAGGCAAATCATATGGTCTAAAAATGCATTTTTCCATCGATAACATGACATCATCGTGCCAAGTGCGTGCTCTTTCAGTCAATTAGTGCGCATATATACAGCCCGGCCTCTAGCCAAACATTTTTGTATTGTAATTTTGAAGAATTCATCTGAATGTGCATGAACTATTTCTGTTCAAAATTGTTAGAAATGTGCATGTTAAATGTTTAAATATTAACTGTCAGTTTACTGTACTGTGCCAACTGTACTACTATATGAGTACGTATTTTCTATTGTTTCATTGAAAATAAAACAGCAAAGTCCATTTGGCGGTCTTCTGTTTTAATTATGAGACAAAATTATATCAGTCATGATTTTTTTTTCATGCTTGAAATAAGAAATTATTACTTTAAAAAAGTAGTTTTATACTTGTGAGTGTTGATGACACAGCTTTGCAACAGTTGATATTCTAGTTTTCAAGCATGTTTTACTCAATATAGGTCATCAAATCTCAGCAACAAGCTGTAATATCTTACTGAGATAATTTAGGACCAAAACAAGTAAAACACTAACATAAAATCTGCTTAGTGAGAAGAATGATCTCATCAGACAGAAAATAAGCAAATATCAACCTTATTTGAGATATTTAATCTTACTTAGATTTCAGTTTTTGCAGTGTGTTCTATTTACTGACCTGACCTCCCTCCCGCCCAGACTACGACGCATGGAAGGTGTGCCTGCGCTTCCGTGACAACGGGCTCCTGGCAAAGCCGACCCACGAAGACATCATCCGCCTGGCCCCGCCCCTCACCATCACCGAGCAACAGCTGAGGGAGTGTGTGGACATCATCCACAGGACCATCATGTCACTCTAAAGTACCAAACGGTTCAACTCACCCACACGGCATCATATTGGCATCTTGTTTTGACCACTATTACCAAACACTCGTACTTTACTGAGGCCAGATTGACCTCAATCGGCTTGTTTTGACCACTATTACCAAATACCTGTACTTTACTGAGGCCAGATTGACCTCAATCGGCTTGTTTTGACCACTGTTGCCAAATACTCGTACATTACTGAGGCTTCTCTTAAAAAGTGAAGCAATTGTACTTTAGTTGACTTAACCGCAGGGCTGTATTGAATGTATGCCAGTGCAAGTACATTCTTTTAAAAAGGCTTTCACTAATGAAGCATCCTAGCAACAGACGCTTATGAATTAACAAAGTGCATAAGCTTCACTCGTTGTTACACTGATATTTGATAGTGCTCCTGTGATCCTGGAACACCTCAATTGAGCATTCTGTAATGCCAATTGGCGGCAGCAGAGGTCACTGTGCAGCGATAAATGTTTGGCTAACAGTGGTTATAGTTCCTTTTGGTCCAAAAGGACGATTCGAAGAAAGTGTTCAATGAATATATCATATTTATACTGTACGGGTCAAAATTTTGCGGACACTCGCACACACTATTGAAGGAGACCGGCTTAGTGTTGTACCTGTTGTCTTTTTGAGACTAATGGTTTGTTACAAAAGAACCCTAAATCTTAATTTTTTTCCAATAAATTATTGCAGTCCTCAAGATTCAAGGTTCTGTATTTTCATTATGCAAACATAACATTTTCAATGAGCATTTCAACATTTAGGGAAAGAAGGTTTGTAGGTTGAACTTGTTTAACCCCTTGTTGTAAAATTACAACGTTACCTTTAACCATCCTAAAAAACAATGTTATATATATATATTTTTTTACCACATTTACATAGTCATTGGGTCCTATTGTTCAGTCTCACAAGGCTATTGTATTGTACATTTGTTTCTCACACAACCTCTCAAGGTTTCCTTCGAACAACATCTATTAGTTTCATTGGACTGGATTCATCATATTCAAGTAAGTAAAATGTCTTTTATATTTTTTTTGTTTATTACAATGTCTAGAGCAGTGGTTCTTAACCTGGGTTCGATCGAACCCTAGGGGTTCGGTGAGTCGGCCTCAGGGGTTCGGCGGAGGTATAGACACATCCTAATTATCGTGTAAATAAAAACTTCTCCCTATCGCCGTATTATGGATACCCCCAAACAATGTTCCCTCTTATTTTCCATCTGATTTGCAGGTTTTTTTGATTGATCGATTGAAACTTTTACTAGTAGATTGCAAAGGAAGAGAATACATTATTTGAAACAGTACAGTTTACACAGTACAGTACATATTCCGTACAATTGACCACTAAATGGTAACACCCGAATAAGTTTTTCAACTTGTTTAAGTCGGGTTCCACGTTAATCAATTCGTGGTAATGTGTGTAAGGTGTGTAATTTGTTGTGAGTTCATGCACTGTGTTGGTTTTGTTCTTTGAACAAGGTGATGTTCATGCATGGTTCATTTTGTGCACCAGTAAAGAAACATATGACTTTTTCTTGAATTTGAAAAAAAATAAAAAAAATATTTTTCACTAAAGAAGGGTTTGGTGAATGCGCATATGAAACTGGTGGGGTTCGGTATCTCCAACAAGGTTAAGAACCACTGGTCTAGAGCATGTACATATGTAGTTATTGTGGAACAGATGCATCAAATTTCATTTAGAGCTTGTTAGATAATTGTTGCAATTATACAACACTGGGTGAATGTGGTAGTCAAAATAGCTGGCTTGTTACAGTGGGCTCAAACAGGTTGTATTCCCTCCACTACATCACTGCCTGAAGTATTTTCTCTATACATGGATAGTATACATTCTACCCTTGTGTTCTGGTGACGGATTTAAAAGTTTTATCTCTAAAAATGTTTGTTAATTGATCAGCCTGACTTAAAATTCCATGACTTTGTCCACAAAGAGTATATCAACAGACAATTAAATTCTGGGGAAAGGAATGTTCCTGAATGTGTGGATGTAATGGGGGTATGCATGTTTTCCTTTTAGTATGATAATTAGAGCCATTATGCATTTACATTTACATTGATGGAATTTGGACACTTTTTTGTCCAAAGTGACTTACCGGGCAGACACTATTGTCTACCCTGAGCACTTAGTCCACCACCTGTTGCTGATGTGATGCCACGCAACAGATTCCAATCCCTGTTGACGTCATTGCATTTTGTAAACAACATGACAGTATCTGAGACGGAAAAGAAAGACAAACTATGAAAACTCAGACTCTGGCTTGATTCATTCAGAGAGAAATGCCTGCAGTTGGTACCAGAAGGGAGACAGGGAGAGGATGCTGCAGACACTGCAATACAGGATACTAGTGATGGGTCCGGCAACACCGATGCATCGGCGCATGCGTCGAGCTCATAGAGCAAAACCCTGTGTCGGTGCGCGTACCGCTTTTAGAAAGTCACGTGACCGATCATGAGCTGTTTTGGTCACGTGACCGATACGCGAACTGTGTCGCACTGACGCCTCCTCTGTACCCTGTGAGCGTGTCTTTTCTACAGCCAGAGAAATAATAACTAAGAAGAGAAATCGTCTAAAATGTAACACGTCGGAAAACCTTCTTTTTTTTTTTTTATAAAAATGTGTAAAAAAAATAAAATTAAAAAATATTCCCAGTCCACAATCATCCACAACACGTTCTCTTAGATTTCCATGTTATGATACATGTTCACATTATTTATTGACTGTATCTAAAAAAGATAAAAATATATTTTTATTTAAATGAAGATATGAAATACAATGACTTGGTTTATATTATTGTATATACTAGGGCAGGGGTCACCAACGCAGTGCCCGCGGTCACCAGGTAGCCCGTAAGGACCAGATCAGTCGCCCGCTGGCCTGTTCTAAAAATAGCTCAAAGAGCAGCACTTACCAGTGAGCTGCCTCTATTTTTTAAATTGTATTTATTTACTAGCAAGCTGGTCTCGCTTTGCCCGACATTTTTAATTCTAAAAGAGACAAAACTCAAACAGAATTTGAAAATCCAAGAAAATATTTTAAAGACTTGGTCTTCACTTGGAATAAGCGGTAGAAAATGGATGGATGGATGGGTCTTCACTTGTTTAAATAAATTCATTTATTTTTTACTTTGCTTCTTATTACTTTTAGAAATACAATTTTAGAGAAAAAATACAACCTTAAAAATGATTTTAGGATTTTTAATCAAATATACCTTTTTACCTTTAAAATTTCTTCCTCTTCTTTCCTAACAATTTAAATCAATGTTCAAGTAATTTTTTTTTTTTATTATTGTAAAGAATAATACATATTTTAGCTTCTGTTTTTTCGACGAAGAATATTTGTGAAATATTTCTTCAAACTTACTATGATTAAAATTCAAAAAAATTATTCTGGCAAATCTAGAAAATCTGTAGAATCAAATTTAAATCTTATTTCAAAGTATTTTGAATTTCTTTTAAAATTTTGTTCTGGAAAATCTAGAAGAAATACTGATTTGTCTTTGTTAGAAATATAGCTTGGTCCAATTTGTTAAATATTCTAACAAAGTGCAGACTGGATTTTAACCAATTTAAAACATGTCATCAAAATTCTAAAATGTATCTTAATCAGGAAAAATTACTAATGATGTTCCATAAATTATTTTTTTAAGTTTTTCAAAACGATTCAAATAAGGTAGTTTTTCTCTTCTTTTTGTCGGTTGAATTTTGAATTTTAAAGAGTCGAAATTGAAGATAAACTGTTTGAAATTTTTATTTTAAATTTTTTCGTGTTTTCTCCTCTTTTAAACCGTTCAATTAAGTGTTTTTTTCATCATTTATTCTCTACAAAAAACCTTCCGTAAAAGGAAAAAAAATGTACGACGGAATGACAGACAGAAATACCCATTTTTATATATATATATATATATAAATGTATTTATTTAGCTATTCTTTTTTAAATCACACACGTGTAACTTACAAATGACAATATATTTATTTATTTAAGTGTGTATCAAACTGGTAGCCCTTCGCATTAATCAGTACCCAAGAAGTAGTTTTTGGTTCAAAAAGGTTGGTGACCCCTGTACTAGGGCATACAATCAGTGTCAGTTGAGTCGGTGCATAGGTTACCTGTAGGGATTTTTAATGTCCAGCAGATGTCAGTATTTAGTGACACAGTATCGACACAGTATCAATACAGTTTTGCAATGTGTCGAAACGCTTCATGACGCCTCATCAACCCATCACTACAGGATACACCAACACACCAATGCAGAAAGTGTGATGTTCGCCTTTGTTTTACGGACGACAGGGACTGTTTTTAGGACTTTCACCACCAATGAAAGTCTTCATGACCGATGTCATGAAAAGAAAGACGGGGGGAAAAAAGCTTTTTTTTAATAGTTTTATCTTGTTTCATATTTTTTATATTTGTAATAGATGACTTCATAAAAATATAACTAATGTGTGATTATTATTAATGGTATGTACCGTTATGGGGATAAGTAAGCAATTAACCCTGCAAATGAACCCTTAGTTGTTCAGACAACGCGAGTACAAATACAGAAATTCTGCTCCCATCAAAGCCCAATGTTGCAATATTATAACATTCCTCTAAAAACATAAACATATATTTTTTTTAACTCTTCAATTGTATTCCCTCCACCGATCAATAACAGCTGCAGTAGAGGTCAGCAGCGCACCATCCTCACCATATACGGTGTTACAGTGCACTGCTGCCCCCCCTTGAGCCGGCGGATGGTGGTCCAGAATCGCTTCGAAGCCGTCTGGAAGTCGTTTTCCATGGCTTCTCCAAACTCCTCCCATGTCCGAGTTTTTGCCTCTGCGACCGCTGAAGCCGCACTTCGCTTGGCCTGTCGGCTGCCTCTGGAGTCCCATGAGCCAAAAGGACCCGATAGGCTCTTTCTTCAGCTTGACGGCATCCCTCACTGCTGGTGTCCACCAGCGGGTTCTAGGATTACCGCCACGACAGGCACCAAACTCCTTGCGGCCACAGCTCCAATCAGCCGGCTCGACAAGAGAGGCACGGAACATGGTCCACTCAGACTCAATGTCCAGCGCCTCCCTCGTGACATGTTCAAAGTTCTTCCGGAGGCGTTCCCAGCAAACCCTCACAATGCGTTTGGGCCTGCCAGGTCTGTCAGGCATCCTCCCCCACCATCGCAGCCAACTCACCACCAGGTGGTGATCGGTAGAAAGCTCCGCCCCTCTCTTCACCCGAGTGTCCAAAACATGAGACCGCAAATCCGATGACACAACTACAAAATCGATCATGGAACTGCGGCCTGGGGTGTCCTGGTGCCAAGTGCACATATGGACACCCTTATGTTTGAACTTGGTGTTTGTTATTGACAATCTGTGACGAGCACAAAAGTCCAATAACAAAACACCACTCGGGTTCAGATCCGGGCGGCCATTCTTCCCAATCACGCCTCTCCAGGTTTCACTGTTGTTGCCAAGATGAGCGTTGAAGGCCCCCAGTAGAACGAGGGAATCACCCGGTGGAGCACTTTCCAGTACTCCCTCGAGTGAATCCAAAAAGGGTGGGTACTCTGAGCTGCCGTTTGGCGCGTAAGGCCAAACAACAGTCAGGACCCGTCCCCCCACCCGAAGGCGGAGGAAAGCTACCCACTGGTCCACTGGATTGAACTCCAACGTGCAGGCTTTGAGCCGGGGGGCAACAAGAATTGCCACCCGAGCCCGTCGCCTCTCAACGCAAGCATTATAACTCCAAAACAACAAATGCTAATAATGCTTGGAAAAATGTATCTTTGTTAGTTTTACTAGAATAATAATCTTTTGTAAGGTTTGCAGACACAAGTTTTTTTTTTTTTACTCAATATGACAGTATAACTGTCATACTAAATATGAAAGTTGTATAAACATATCTCCAAAACCAAACATGCAATCCATCTAAAGATGCCTGTAATATTGAATCTATGAAAAATAGTTTTTTTACTCTATATGACAGTATAACTGTCATACTAAATCCATCCATTTTCTTTCGCTTATCCGAGGTCGGGTTGCGGGGGCAGCAGCCTAAGCAGAGAAGCCCCAGCCACTTTGTCCAGCTCTTCTCGGGGGATCCCGAGGCGTTCCCAGGCCAGCCTGAGACATAGTCTTCCCAATGTGTCCTGGGTCTTCCCCGTGGCCTCCTGCCGATCGGACTTGCCCTACGAAAAAAGCAATAAAAATGTATTCAAACATGTGAAATGTATAAAAATGCCTGTAATATTGAATCTATGTGAGTTTTACTAGAATCAGTTGTTTTTGTAAGGTTTGCAAATACAAAAATATGGTTTTACACATAATAACAGTATAACTGCCACATTCAATATGACAGTTATTTAAACATATTTCCTAAACCACACATGAAAAATGTCTATTAATGCCTGGAAAACATTATTTTTGTGAGTTTTACTGGAAAAACATAGTTTGTAATGTTTGTAAAGACACAAGTTAGTTTTACTCAAGATGACAGTATAACTGTCTAATACATATGAAAGTTATATAAACATAATTCCAAAACCAAACATGCAATATGTCTAAAAATACCTGTAAAATTGTATCAATGTGAGTTTTACTAGAATCATTTTTTGCGATGAGGTGGCGGGTGTACCCCGCCTTCCGCCCGATTGTAGCTGAGATAGGCTCCAGCGCCCCCTGCCACCCCAAAAGGGAATAAGTGGTAGAAAATGGATGGATGGGCATTTTTTGTTGTCGTTACTAAATCCATCCATTTTCTTCCGCTTAACCGAGGTCGGGTTGCGGGGGCAGCAGCCTAAACAGAGAAGCCCAGACTTCCCTCTCCCCAGCCACTTCTTCCAGCTCTTCTCGGGGGATCCTGAGGCGTTCCCAGGCCAGCCGGGAGACATAATCTTCCCAATGTGTCCTGGGTCTTCCCCGTGGCCTCCTGCCGGTCGGACTTGCCCTAAACACCTCCCTCGGGAGGCGTTCGGGTGGCATCCTGAGCAGATGCCCGAACCACCTCATCTGGCTCCTCTCAATGTTCCTCCAGGATGACAGAGCTTCTTATCCTATCTCTAAGGGAGAGACCCGCCACCCGAAGGAGGAAACTCTTGTCTTTGATCTTGTCTTTTCGGTCATAACCATGACCATGGGTGCAGGATGGGAATGTAGATCGACCGGTAAATTTAGAGCTTTTAATTCTGGCTCAGCTCCTTCTTCACCACAATGGATCGATATAGCGTCCTCATTACTGAAGACGCTGCACCGATCCGCCTGTGGATCTCATGATCCACTCTTCCCTCACTCGTGAACAAGACTCCTAGGTACTTGAACTCCTCCACTTGGGGCCATCTAGTATGTGCCATCGCCTCCTCAACCTGGAAATGGCACCCCACCCTTTACCGGGCGAGAACCATGGACTCGGACTTGGAGGTGCTGATTCTCATCCCAGTCGCTTCATACTCGGCCATCCAATGAGAGCTGGAGATCCTGGCCAGTTGAAGCCATCAGGACCACATCAACTGCAAAAAGCAGAGACCTAATCCTGCAACCACCAAACCGGATCCCCTCAACGCCATGACTGCAATTCTGTCCATAAAAGTTAACAACAGAATCGGTGACAAAGGGCAGCCTTGGCGGACCAAGGCTGCCCTACACTGATCATACAGGGAGCGACCCGCCACAATCAGACAGTCCGATACCCCATACTCTTGTCTTTGAGCCGGGGGGACAACAAGAAATGCCACCCCAGCCTCTCATTGCTTGCAACGCCATAGTGGAAGAGAGTCCAGCCCCTCTCGAGAGAACAGGTTCCTGTGCGTCGAAGTGAGTCCAACTATATCTAGCCGGAACTTCTCCACCTCGCACACCAGCTCAGGCTCCTTCCCTCCCAGCGAGGTGACATTTCACGTCAGAAGAGCTAGCTTATGTAGCCGATGATCGGACCGCCAAGTGCCCTGCCTTCGGCTGCCGCTCAGCTCACACTGCACCCGACCTCTATAACCCAGCCCATGAGTGGTGAGCCCATTGGAGGAGGGAACCACGTTGCTTCATTGAGCTGAGCCAGCCAACAGGCGCTCGCCATCGTGCCCCACCTCTGGGCCTGGCTCCACAGGGGAGCCACGGTAACCCGCGTCCGGGCGAGGAAAAATCTAGGACCTCGATTTGTACTTTTCATAAAGGTCTTTGAGCTGCTCTTTGTCTGATCCCTCACCTAGGACCTATTTGTCTTGGGAGAGCCTACGAGGGGGCATAGAAGCCCACAGACAGCATAGCTCCTAGGATCAGTGGGCTCCGCAAACTCCTCTACCACGATAAGGTGGCAGCTCAGAAAGGAGGTTTTATAAACATAACTCCAAAACCAAGATTAGGTTTTTTTTTCTTCACCATGACAATGTACCCTCATCCATCCATCCATTTTCTACCGCTTATTCCCTTTGGGGTCGCGGGGGGGCGCTGGAGCCTATCTCAGCTACAATCAGGCGGAAGGCGGCGTACACCCTGGACAAGTCGCCACCTCATCGCAGGGCCAACACAGATAGACAGACAACATTCACACTCACATTCACACACTAGGGCCAATTTGGTGTTGCCAATCAACCTATCCCCAGGTGCATGTCTTTGGAGGTGGGAGGAAGCCGGAGTACCCGGAGGGAACCCACGCAGTCACGGGGAGAACATGCAAACTCCACACAGAAAGATCCCGAGCCTGGGATTGAACCAAGGACTACTCAGGTCCTTCGTATTGTGAGGCAGACGCACTAACCCCTCTACTACCGTGCTGCCCAATGTACACTCAATATGACAGTAAATTAAACATAACTCCTAAACTACACTTAAAAATGAGCTAATATTGCCTGAAATAATGCATTCTTGTGAGTTTTACTCGAAACATATGCTTTTTTTAAGGCTTGCAAACACAAAAAGTAGTTTTTACTCAATATGACAGTAATGTTCTTAAAATTCTGAGATAATGCGAAAAAAGCAAAAAAAAGTATTCCAACATAATTCCTAAACCAACATTGCAAAATGTCTAAAAATGCCTGTAATATTAAATCCATGTGAGTTTTACTAGAATCAGTTGTTTTAGTAAAGTTTGCAAAATCAAAAATTAGGTTTTACTCTTTATGAAAGTAAACGTCACACTCAATATGACAGTTTTTTAATCATAACTCCTAAACTACTCATGCAAAATTGCTAATAATGTTTGAAATAATGGATCCTTGGGAGTTTTCCTTGAAACATATGCTTTCTTAAGGCTTGCAAACACAAAAAGTATTTTTTTTACTCAATATGACAGTAATGTTCTTAAAATTCTGAGATAATGCGAAAAAAGCAATACAAATGTACCGGTATTCCAACATAATTCCTAAACCAACAATGCAAAATGTCTAAAAATGCCAGTAAGATTATATCCTTGTGAGTTTCACTAGAATCAGTGTTTTAGTAAGGTTTGCAAAAGCAAAAATTAGGTTTTACTCTTTATGAAAGTAAACTGTCACACTCAATATGACAATTTTTTAATCATAACTCCTAAACCACTCATGCAAAATGGCTAATAATGTTTGAAATAATGGATCCTTGGGAGTTTTCCTCGAAACATATGCTTTCTTAAGGCTTGCAAACACAAAAAGTATTGTTTTACTCAAAATGACAGTAATGTTCTTAAAATCCTGAGATAATGCGAAAAAAGCAATAAAAATGTATTCAATCATAATTTCTAAACTAAACATGCAAAATGTGTAAAAATGCCTGTATTATTGAATCCATGTGAGTTTTACTAGAATCAGTTGTTTTAGTAAAGTTTGCAAAAACAAAAATTAGGTTTTTCTCTTTATAAAAGTAAACTGTCACACTGAATATGACAGTTTTTTAATCATAACTCCTAAACTACTCATGCAAAATGGCTAATAATGTTTGAAATAATGGATCCTTGGGAGTTTTCCTCGAAACATATGCTTTCTTAAGGCTTGCAAACACAAAAAGTATTTTTTTTACTCAATATGACAGTAATGTTCTTAAAATCCTGAGATAATGCGAAAAAAGCCATAAAAATGTATTCAATCATCATTTCTAAACTAAACATGCAAAATGTGCAAAAATGCCTGTGAGTTTTACTAGAATTAGTTGTTTTGGTGAATTTAAAAAAAACAAAAATTAGGTTTTACTCTTTATGAAAGTAAACTGTCATACTCAATATGACATTTATTTAATCATAACTCCTAAACTACACATGCAAAATGTCTAATGATGCCTCAAATAATGCATTCTACGGAGTTTTACTCGAAACATATGCTTTTTCAAATCTTGCAAACAAAAAGTTGCTTTTTACTCAGTATGACGGTAATATTCCTAAAATACTGAGATAATGCGAAAAAAGCAATGAAAATATATTCAATCATATTTCCTAAATCAAACATGCAAAATGTGTAAAAATGCCTGTAATATTGAATCCATGTGAGTTTTACTAAATTAGGTTGTGTTTGAAATTTTTGCAAATACAAATATTAGGTTTTTTTTTCACCATGACGATGTACACTCAAAATGACAGTAAATTAAACATAACTCCTAAACTACACTTAAAAATGAGCTAATGTTGCCTGAAATAATGCATTCTTGTGAGTTTTACTCGAAACATATGCTTTTTTAAGGCTTGCAAACACAAATAGTAGTTTTTATTCAATATGACAGTATTGTTCTTAAAATTCTGAGATAATGCGAAAAAAGATATAAAAATGTATTCCAACATAAATCCTAAACCAACAATGCAAAATGTCTAAAAATGCCTGTAATATTAAATCCATGTGAGTTTTACTAGAATCAGTTGTTTTAGTGAAGTTTGCAAAAACAAAAATTAGGTTTTACTCTTTATGAAAGTAAACTGTCACACTCAATATGACAGTTTTTTAATCATAACTCCTAAACTACTGATGCAAAATGGCTAATAATGTTTGAAATAATGGATTCTTGGGAGTTTTCCTCGAAACATATGCTTTCTTAAGGCTTGCAAACACAAAAAGTATTTTTTTTACTCAATATGACAATAATGTTCCTAAATTCCTGAGATAATGCGAAAAAAGCCATGAAAATGTATTCAATCATAATTTCTAAACTAAAGATGCAAAATGTGTAAAAATGCCTGTATTATTGAATCCATGTGAGTTTTACTAGAATCAGTTGTTTTAGTAAAGTTTGCAAAAACAAAAATTAGTTTTTTTTCACCATGACAATGTACACTCAATACGACAGTAAATAAACATAACTCCTAAACTACACATAAAAATTAGCTAATATTGCCTGAAATAATGCATTATTATGAGTTTTACTCGAAACATATGCTTTTTTAAGGCTTGCAAACACAAAAAGTAGTTTTTTACTCCATATGACCGTAATGTTCTTAAAATCCTGAGATAATGCGAAAAAAGCAATAAAAATGTATTCCAACATAATTCCTAAACCAACAATGCAAAATGTCTAAAAATGCCTGTAATATTAAATCCATGTGAGTTTTACTAGAATCAGTTGTTTTTATAAGGTTTGCAAATACAAAAATTAAGTTTTACTCAATATGACAGTATACTGTCACACTCAATATGACAGTTATTTAAAAATAACTCCTAACTACACATGCAAAATGGCTAATGATACCTCAAATAATGCATTCTACGGAGTTTTACTCGAAACATATGCTTTTTCAAATCTTGCAAACACAAAAAGTAGTTTTTTACTCAATATGACAGTAATATTCCTAAAATCCTGATATAATGCGAAAAAAGCAATGAAAATATATTCAATCATATTTCCTAAATCAAACATGCAAAATGTGGGAAAATGCCTGTAATATTGAATCCATGTGAGTTTTACTAGAATTGGTTGTGTTTGAAATTTCTGCAAATAAAAAAATTAGGTTTTTTTCCACCATGACAATGTACACTCAATATGACAGTAAATAAACATAACTCCTAAACTACACATAAAAATGAGCTAATATTGCCTGAAATAATGCATTATTGTGAGTTTTACTCGAAACATATACATTTTTAAGGCTTGCAAACACAAAAAGTAGTTTTTTATTCAATATGACAGTAATATTCCTAAAATTCTGAGATAATGCGACAAAAGCAATACAATGTATTCCATCATAATTTCTAAACCAAACAGGCAAAATGTCTAAAAATAACTAATATTGAATGCATGTGAGTTTTACTAGAATCGGTTGTGTTTGAAATTTTTGCAAATAAAAAAAAAAGTTTTTTTTCACCATGACAATGTACACTCAATATGACAGTAAATAAACATAACTCCTAAACTACACATAAAAATGAGCTAATATTGCCTGAAATAATGCATTATTGTGAGTTTTACTCGAAACATATGCTTTTTTTAAGGCTTGCAAACACAAAAAGTAGTTTTTTACTCAATATGACAGTAATATTCCTAAAATCCTGAGATAATGCGAAAAAAGCAATACAAATGTATTCCATCATAATTTCTAAACCAAACAGGCAAAATGTCTAAAAATAACTGTAATATTGAATGCATGTGAATTTTACTAGAATCAGTTGTTTTTGTAAGGTTTGCAAATACAAAAATTAGGTTTTACTCTATATGAGAGTATACTGTTACATTTAATATGACAGTTATTTAAACATAACTCCTAAACAACAAATGCAAAATGACTAATAATGCCTGGAGATGTATCTTTGAGTTTTACTAAAATGTTCTTTTGTAAGGTTTGCAAAGACACAAGTTAGTTTTTTTTACTCAATATGATAGTATCACTGTCATACTAAATAAGAAAGTTGTATAAACATAATTTCAAAAATACACATGCAATCCGTCTAAAAATGCCTGTAATATTGAATTTATGTGAGTTTTACCAGAATCAGGTATTTTGGTAAGGTTTACAATTACAAAAATTAGGTTTTACTCATAATGACAGTATAACTGCCACATTCAATATGGCAGTTATTTAAACATAACCCCTAAACCACATGCAAAATGGCTTATAATGCCTGGAGATGTATCTTTGTGAGTTTTACTAGAAAACATATAATTTGTAAGGTTTTTTAAAGACACAAGTTAGTTTTTTACACATGAATAGACCTTACCGGGAAGACTGAGGAGTGTGATCTCACGATAGTTGAAACACACCCTCTGGTTCCCCTTCTTAAAGAGAGGAACCACCACCCCGGTCTCCCAATCCAGAAGTACCGCCCCCGATGTCCACGCGATGTTGCAGAGTCTTGTCAACCAAGACAGCCCCACAGCATCCAGAGCCTTAAGGAACTCCGGACGGATCTCATCCACCCCCAGGGCGTTGCCATTGAGGAGCTTTTTAACTACCTTGGCATCCTCAGCCCCAGAAATAGGAGAGCCCACCACAGATTCCCCAGGCAATGCTTCCTCATAGGAAGACATGTTGGTGGGATTAAGGAGGTCTTCGAAGTATTCCCTCCACCGATCAATAACAGCTGCAGTAGAGGTCAGCAGCGCACCATCCTCACCATACACGGTGTTACAGTGCACTGCTGCCCCCCCTTGAGCCGGCGGATGGTGGTCCAGAATCGCTTCGAAGCCGTCTGGAAGTCGTTTTCCATGGCTTCTCCAAACTCCTCCCATGTCCGAGTTTTTGCCTCTGCGACCGCTGAAGCCGCACTTCGCTTGGCCTGTCGGCTGCCTCTGGAGTCCCATGAGCCAAAAGGACCCGATAGCTCTTTCTTCAGCTTGACGGCATCCCTCACTGCTGGTGTCCACCAGCGGGTTCTAGGCACCAAACTCCTTGCGGCCACAGCTCCAATCAGCCGGCTCGACAAGAGAGGCACGGAACATGGTCCACTCAGACTCAATGTCCAGCGCCTCCCTCGTGACATGTTCAAAGTTCTTCCGGAGGCGTTCCCAGCAAACCCTCACAATGCGTTTGGGCCTGCCGGTCTGTCAGGCATCCTCCCCCACCATCGCAGCCAACTCACCACCAGGTGGTGATCGGTAGAAAGCTCCGCCCCTCTCTTCACCCGAGTGTCCAAAACATGAGACCGCAAATCCGATGACACAACTACAAAATCGATCATGGAACTGCGGCCTAGGGTGTCCTGGTGCCAAGTGCACATATGGACACCCTTATGTTTGAACTTGGTGTTTGTTATTGACAATCTGTGACGAGCACAAAAGTCCAATAACAAAACACCACTCGGGTTCAGATCCGGGCGGCCATTCTTCCCAATCACGCCTCTCCAGGTTTCACTGTTGTTGCCAAGATGAGCGTTGAAGGCCCCCAGTAGAACGAGGGAATCACCCGGTGGAGCACTTTCCAGTACTCCCTCGAGTGAATCCAAAAAGGGTGGGTACTCTGAGCTGCCGTTTGGCGCGTAAGGCCAAACAACAGTCAGGACCTGTCCCCCAACCCGAAGGCGGAGGAAAGCTACCCACTGGTCCACTAGGTTGAACTCCAACGTGCAGGCTTTGAGCCGGGGGGCAACAAGAATTGCCACCCGAGCCCGTCGCCTCTCAACGCAAGCATTATAACTCCAAAACAACAAATGCTAATAATGCTTGGAAAAATGTATCTTTGTTAGTTTTACTAGAATAATAATCTTTTGTAAGGTTTGCAGACACAAGTTTTTTTTTTTTTACTCAATATGACAGTATAACTGTCATACTAAATATGAAAGTTGTATAAACATATCTCCAAAACCAAACATGCAATCCATCTAAAGATGCCTGTAATATTGAATCTATGAAAAATAGTTTTTTTTACTCAATATGACAGTATAACTGTCATACTAAATCCATCCATTTTCTTTCGCTTATCCGAGGTCGGGTTGCGGGGGCAGCAGCCTAAGCAGAGAAGCCCAGACTTCCCTCTCCCCAGCCACTTTGTCCAGCTCTTCTCGGGGGATCCCGAGGCGTTCCCAGGCCCGCCTGAGACATAGTCTTCCCAATGTGTCCTGGGTCTTCCCCGTGGCCTCCTGCCGATCGGACTTGCCCTAACGAAAAAAGCAATAAAAATGTATTCAAACATGTGAAATGTCTAAAAATGCCTGTAATATTGAATCTATGTGAGTTTTACTAGAATCAGTTGTTTTTGTAAGGTTTGCAAATACAAAAATTTGGTTTTACACATAACAGTATAACTGCCACATTCAATATGACAGTTATTTAAACATATTTCCTAAACCACACATGAAAAATGTCTAATAATGCCTGGAAAAAATTATTTTTGTGAGTTTTACTGGAAAAACATAGTTTGTAATGTTTGTAAAGACACAAGTTAGTTTTACTCAAGATGACAGTATAACTGTCATAATACATATGAAAGTTATATAAACATAATTCCAAAACCAAACATGCATTATGTCTAAAAATACCTGTAAAATTGTATCCATGTGAGTTTTACTATAATAATTTTTTGCGATGAGATGGCGACTTGTCCGGGGTGTACACCACCTTCCGCCCGATTGTAGCTGAGATAGGCTCCAGCGCCTCCTGCCACCCCAAAAGGGAATAAGCGGTAGAAAATGGATAGATGGGCATTTTTTGTTGTCGTTACTAAATCCATCCATTTTCTTCCGCTTAACCGAGGTCGGGTTGCAGGGGCAGCAGCCTAAACAGAGAAGCCCAGACTTCCCTCTCCCCAGCCACTTCTTCCAGCTCTTCTCGGGGGATCCTGAGGCGTTCCCAGGCCAGCCGGGAGACATAATCTTCCCAATGTGTCCTGGGTCTTCCCCGTGGCCTCCTGCCGGTCGGACTTGCCCTAAACACCTCCCTCGGGAGGCGTTCGGGTGGCATCCTGAGCAGATGCCCGAACCACCTCATCTGGCTCCTCTCAATGTTCCTCCAGGATGACAGAGCTTCTTATCCTATCTCTAAGGGAGAGACCCGCCACCCGAAGGAGGAAACTCTTGTCTTTGATCTTGTCTTTTCGGTCATAACCATGACCATGGGTGCAGGATGGGAATGTAGATCGACCGGTAAATTTAGAGCTTTTAATTCTGGCTCAGCTCCTTCTTCACCACAATGGATCGATATAGCGTCCTCATTACTGAAGACGCTGCACCGATCCGCCTGTGGATCTCATGATCCACTCTTCCCTCACTCGTGAACAAGACTCCTAGGTACTTGAACTCCTCCACTTGGGGCCATCTAGTATGTGCCATCGCCTCCTCAACCTGGAAATGGCACCCCACCCTTTACCGGGCGAGAACCATGGACTCGGACTTGGAGGTGCTGATTCTCATCCCAGTCGCTTCATACTCGGCCATCCATTAAGAAAGCATATGTTTCGAGTAAAACTCCGTAGAATGCATTATTTGAGGTATCATTAGCCATTTTGCATGTGTAGTTAGGAGTTATTTTTAAATAACTGTCATATTGAGTGTGACAGTATACTGTCATAGTGAGTAAAACTAAATTTTTGTATTTGCAAACCTTAAAAAAACAACTGATTCTAGTAAAACTCACATGGATTTAATATTACAGGCATTTTTAGACATTTTGCATTGTTGGTTTAGGAATTATGTTGGAATACATTTTTATTGCTGTTTTCGCATTATCTCAGGATTTTAAGAACATTACTGTCATATTGAGTAAAAAACTACTTTTTGTGTTTGCAAGCCTTAAAAAAGCATATGTTTCGAGAAAAACTCACAATAATGCATTATTTCAGGCAATAGTAGCTCATTTTTATTTGTAGTTTATTTATTTATGTTTATTTACTCTTATATTGAGTGTACTTGTCATGGTGAAAAAAACCTAATTTTTTTGTTTTTAAAAATTTCAAACACAACCGATTCTAGTAAAACGCACATGGATTCAATATTACAGGCATTTTTACAAATTTTGCATGTTTTGTTTAGAAATTATGATTGAATACATTTTTATTGCTTTTTTCGCATTATCTCAGGATTTTAAGAACATTACTGTCATATTGAGTAAAAAAAATACTTTTTGTGTTTGCAAGCCTTAAGAAAGCATATGTTTCGAGGAAAACTCCCAAGAATCCATTATTTCAAACATTATTAGCCATTTTGCAAGAGTAGTTTAGGAGTTATGATTAAAAAACTGTCATATTGAGTGTGACAGTTTACTTTCATAAAGAGTAAAACCTAATTTTTGTTTTTGCAAACTTCACTAAAACAACTGATTCTAGTAAAACTCACATGGATTTAATATTACAGGCATTTTTAGACATTTTGCATTGTTGGTTTAGGATTTATGTTGGAATACATTTTTATATCTTTTTTCGCATTATCTCAGAATTTTAAGAACATTACTGTCATTTTGAGTAAAACAATACTTTTTGTGTTTGCAAGCCTTAAGAAAGCATATGTTTCGAGGAAAACTCCCAAGGATCCATTATTTCAAACATTATTAGCCATTTTGCATGAGTGGTTTAGGAGTTATGATTAAAAAATTGTCATATTGAGTGTGACAGTTTACTTTCATAAAGAGTAAAACCTAATTTTTGCTTTTGCAAACCTTACTAAAACAACTGATTCTAGTGAAACTCACAAGGATATAATCTTACTGGCATTTTTAGACATTTTGCATTGTTGGTTTAGGAATTATGTTGGAATACATTTTTATTGCTTTTTTCGCATTATCTCAGAATTTTAAGAACATTACTGTCATATTGAGTAAAAAAAATACTTTTTGTGTTTGCAAGCCTTAAGAAAGCATATGTTTCAAGGAAAACTCCCAAGGATCCATTATTTCAAACATTATTAGCCATTTTGCATGAGTGGTTTAGGAGTTATGATTAAAAAACTGTCATATTGAGTGTGACGTTTACTTTCATAAAGAGTAAAACCTAATTTTTGATTTTGCAAACTTTACTAAAACAACTGATTCTAGTAAAACTTACATGGATTTAATATTACAGGCATTTTTAGACATTTTGCAATGTTGGTTTAGGAATTATGTTGGAATACTTTTTTTTTCTTTCTTTTTTCGCATTATCTCAGGATTTTAAGGACATTACTGTCATATTGAGTAAAAACTACTTTTTGTGTTTGCAAGCCTTAAAAAAAGCATATGTTTTGAGTAAAACTCACAAGAATGCATTATTTCAGGCAATATTAGCTCATTTTAAGTGTAGTTTAGGAGTTATGTTTAATTTACTGTCATATTGAGTGTACATTGGGCAGCACGGTGGAAGAGGGGTTAGTGCGTTTGCCTCACAATACGAAGGACCTGAGTAGTCCTTGGTTCAATCCCAGGCTCGGGATCTTTCTGTGTGGAGTTTGCATGTTCTCCCCGTGACTGCGTGGGTTCCCTCCGGGTACTCCGGCTTCCTCCCACCTCCAAAGACATGCACCTGGGGATAGGTTGATTGGCAACACCAAATTGGCCCTAGTGTGTGAATGTGAGTGTGAATGTTGTCTGTCTATCTGTGTTGGCCCTGCGATGAGGTGGCGACTTGTCCAGGGTGTACGCCGCCTTCCGCCTGATTGTAGCTGAGATAGGCTCCAGCGCCCCCCCGCTCCCCAAAGGGAATAAGCGGTAGACAATGGATGGATGGATGAGGGTACATTGTCATGGTGAAAAAAAACAACCTAATCTTGGTTTTGGAGTTATGTTTAAAAAACCTCCTTTCTGAGCCGCCACCTTATCGTGGTAGAGGAGTTTGCGGAGCCCACTGATCCTAGGAGCTATGCTGTCTGTGGGCTTCTATGCCCCCTCGTAGGCTCTCCCAAGACAAATAGGTCCTAGGTGAGGGATCAGACAAAGAGCAGCTCAAAGACCTTTATGAAAAGTACAAATCGAGGTCCTAGATTTTTCCTCGCCCGGACGCGGGTCACCGTGGCTCCCCTGTGGAGCCAGGCCCAGAGGTGGGGCACGATGGCGAGCGCCTGTTAGCTGGCTCAGCTCAATGAAGCAACGTGGTTCCCTCCTCCAATGGGCTCACCACTCATGGGCTGGGTTATAGAGGTCGGGTGCAGTGTGAGCTGAGCGGCAGCCGAAGGCAGGGCACTTGGCGGTCCGATCATCGGCTACATAAGCTAGCTCTTCTGACGTGAAATGTCACCTTGCTGGGAGGGAAGGAGTCTGAGCTGGTGTGCGAGGTGGAGAAGTTTCGGCTAGATATAGTTGGACTCACTTCGACGCACAGGAACCTGTTCTCTCGAGAGGGGCTGGACTCTCTTCCACTATGGCGTTGCAAGCAATGAGAGGCTGGGGTGGCAATTCTTGTTGTCCCCCCGGCTCAAAGACAAGAGTATGGGGTATCGGACTGTCTGAATGTGGCGGGTCGCTCCCTGTATGATCAGTGTAGGGCAGCCTTGGTCCCTTTGTCACCGATTCTGTTGTTAACTTTTATGGACAGAATTGCAGTCATGGCGTTGAGGGGATCCGGTTTGGTGGTTGCAGGATTAGGTCTCTGCTTTTTGCAGTTGATGTGGTGTGATGGCTTCAACTGGCCAGGATCTCCAGCTCTCATTGGATGGCCGAGTATGAAGCGACTGGGATGAGAATCAGCACCTCCAAGTCCGAGTCCATGGTTCTCGCCCGGTAAAGGGTGGGGTGCCATTTCCAGGTTGAGGAGGCGATGGCACATACTAGATGGCCCCAAGTGGAGGAGTTCAAGTACCTAGGAGTCTTGTTCACGAGTGAGGGAAGAGTGGATCATGAGATCCACAGGCGGATCGGTGCAGCGTCTTCAGTAATGAGGACGCTATATCGATCCATTGTGGTGAAGAAGGAGCTGAGCCAGAATTAAAAGCTCTAAATTTACCGGTCGATCTACATTCCCATCCTGCACCCATGGTCATGGTTATGACCGAAAAGACAAGATCAAAGACAAGAGTTTCCTCCTTCGGGTGGCGGGTCTCTCCCTTAGAGATAGGATAAGAAGCTCTGTCATCCTGGAGGAACTCAGAGTAAAGCGCTGCTCCTCCACATTGAGAGGAGCCAGATGAGGTGGTTCGGGCATCTGCTCAGGATGCCACCCGAACGCCTCCCGAGGGAGGTGTTTAGGGCAAGTCCGACCGGCAGGAGGCCACGGGGAAGACCCAGGACACATTGGGAAGATTATGTCTCCCGGCTGGCCTGGGAACGCCTCAGGATCCCCCGAGAAGAGCTGGAAGAAGTGGCTGTTGAGAGGGAAGTCTGGGCTTCTCTGTTTAGGCTGCTGCCCCCGCAACCCGACCTCGGTTAAGCGGAAGAAAATGGATGGATTTAGTAACGACAACAAAAAATGCCCATCCATACATTTTCTACCGCTTATTCCCTTTTGGGGTGGCAGGGGGCGCTGGAGCCTATCTCAGCTACAATCGGGCGGAAGGCGGGGTACACCCCGGACAAGTCGCCACCTCATCGCAAAAAATGATTATAGTAAAACTCACATGGATACAATTTTACAGGTATTTTTAGACATAATGCATGTTTGGTTTTGGAATTATGTTTATATAACTTTCATATGTATTATGACAGTTATACTGTCATCTTGAGTAAAACTAACTTGTGTCTTTACAAACATTACAAACTATGTTTTTCCAGTAAAACTCACAAAAATATTTTTTTCCAGGCATTATTAGACATTTTTTATGTGTGGTTTAGGAAATATGTTTAAATAACTGTCATATTGAATGTGGCAGTTATACTGTTATGTGTAAAACCAAATTTTTGTATTTGCAAACCTTACAAAAACAACTGATTCTAGTAAAACTCACATAGATTCAATATTACAGGCATTTTTAGACATTTCACATGTTTGAATACATTTTTATTGCTTTTTTCGTTAGGGCAAGTCCGATCGGCAGGAGGCCACGGGGAAGACCCAGGACACATTGGGAAGACTATGTCTCAGGCTGGCCTGGGAACGCCTCGGGATCCCCCGAGAAGAGCTGGACAAAGTGGCTGGGGCTTCTCTGCTTAGGCTGCTGCCCCCGCAACCCGACCTCGGATAAGCGGAAGAAAATGGATGGATTTAGTATGACAGTTATACTGTCATATAGAGTAAAAAAACAATTTTCATAGATTCAATATTACAGGCATCTTTAGATGGATTGCATGTTTGGTTTTGGAGATATGTTTATACAACTTTCATATTTAGTATGACAGTTATACTGTCATATTGAGTTAAAAAAAAACAACTTGTGTCTGCAAACCTTACAAAAGATTATTATTCTAGTAAAACTAACAAAGATACATTTTTCCAAGCATTATTAGCATTTGTTGTTTTGGAGTTATAATGCTTGCGTTGAGAGGCGACGGGCTCGGGTGGCAATTCTTGTTGCCCCCCGGCTCAAAGCCTGCACGTTGGAGTTCAATCCAGTGGACCAGTGGGTAGCTTTCCTCCGCCTTCGGGTGGGGGGACGGGTCCTGACTGTTGTTTGGCCTTACGCGCCAAACGGCAGCTCAGAGTACCCACCCTTTTTGGATTCACTCGAGGGAGTACTGGAAAGTGCTCCACCGGGTGATTCCCTCGTTCTACTGGGGGCCTTCAACGCTCATCTTGGCAACAACAGTGAAACCTGGAGAGGCGTGATTGGGAAAAATGGCCTGGGGAATCTGTGGTGGGCTCTCCTATTTCTGGGGCTGAGGATGCCAAGGTAGTTAAAAAGCTCCTCAATGGCAACGCCCTGGGGGTGGATGAGATCCGTCCGGAGTTCCTTAAGGCTCTGGATGCTGTGGGACTGTCTTGGTTGACAAGACTCTGCAACATCGCGTGGACATCGGGGTCGGTACTTCTGGATTGGGAGACCGGGGTGGTGGTTCCTCTCTTTAAGAAGGGGAACCAGAGGGTGTGTTTCAACTATTGTGAGATCACACTCCTCAGTCTTCCCGGTAAGGTCTATTCATGTGTACTGGAGAAGAGGCTACGCCGGATAGTCGAACCTCGGATTCAGGAGGAACAGTGTGGTTTACGTCCTGGTCGTGGAACTGCGGACCAGCTTTATACTCTCGGCAGGGTCCTTGAGGGTGCATGTGAGTTTGCCCAACCAGTCTACATGTGCTTTATGGACTTGGAGAAGGCATTCGACCATTTACCCCTGGAAGTCCTGTGGGGAGTGCTTAGAGAGTATGGGGTAACGGACTGTCTTATTGTGGCGGTTCGCTCCCTTTGCAAGAGTCAGAGCCCGTTTCCAGTGAGGGTTGGACTCCGCCAAGGCTGCCCTTTGTCACCGATTCTGTTCATAATCTTTATGGACAGAATTTCTAGGCGCAGTCAGGGCGTTGAGGGGATCCGGTTTGGTGTCTGCAGGATTAGGTCTCTGCTATTTGCAGATGATGTGGTCCTGATGGCTTCATCTGGCCAAGATATTCAGCCCTCACTGGATCGGTTCGCAGACGAGTGTGAAGTGACTGGGATGTGAATCAGCACCTCCAAGTCTGAGTCCATGGTTCTCGCCCGGAAAAGGGTGGAGTGCCATCTCCGGGTTGGGGAGGAGATCTTGCCCCAAGTGGAGGAGTTCAAGGACCTCAGAGTCTTGTTCACAAGTGAGGGAAGAGTGGATCGTGAGATCGACAGGCGGAACGGTGCGGCGTCTTCAGTAATGCGGACGCTGTATTGATCCGTTGTGGTGAAGAAGGAGCTGAGCCGGAAGGCAAAGCTCTCGATTTACCGGTCGATCTATGTTCCCATCCTCACCTATGGTCATGAGTTTTGTGTCATGGCCGAAAGGACAAAATCACGGGTACAAGCGGCCGAAATGAGTTTCCTCCGCCGGGTGGCGGGGCTCTCCCTTAGAGATAGGGTGAGAAGCTCTGTCATCCGGGAGGAGCTCAAAGTAAAGCCATTGCTCCTCCATTTCGAGAGGAGCCAGATGAGGTGGTTCGGGCATCTGGTCAGGATGCCACCCGAACGCCTCCCTAGGGAGGTGTTTCGGGCATGTCCGACCGGTAGGAGGCCCAGGAAGACCCAGGAAGCGGGAAGCTTATCTCTCCCGGCTGGCCTGGGAACGCCCCAGGATCCCCCGGGAGGAGCTGGACGAAGTGGCTGGGGAGAGGAAAGTCTGGGCTTCCCTGCTTAGGCTGCAGCCCCCGCGACCCGACCTCGGATAAGCGGAAGAAAATGGATGGCTGGATGGATGGAGTTATGTTTAAATAACTGTCATAAAGAGTAAAACCTCATTTTTGTATTTGTAAACCTTACCAAAACAACTGATTTTAGTAAAACTCACACACATTCAATATTACAGGCATTTTTAGATATTTTGCTTATTTGGTGTAGGAATTATGATGGAATACATTGTTTTTGCTTATTTCGCATTATCTCAGGATTTTAAGAACTTTACTGTCATATTGACGAAAACATATACTTTTTGTGTTTGCAAGCCTTAAAAAAGCATATGTTTCGAGTAAAACTCACAAGAATGCCTTATTTCAGGCATTATTAGCCATTTTTTATGTGTAGTTTAGGCATACTTGCCAAGCCTCCTGGATTTTCCAGGAGACTCCCGAAATTCAGCGCCTCTCCCGAAAACCTCCCGGGACAAATTTTCTCCCGAAAATCTCCCGAAATTCAGGCTGATCTGAGTGAGGACAGCCTGTATTCACGTCTGCTTTCCCACGATATAAACAGCATGCCTGCCCAATCACGTTATAACTGTAGAATGATCGAGGGCGAGTTCTTGGTTTCTTATGTGGGTTTATTGTTAGGTAGTTTCATTCACGTCCTCCCAGCGCGGTAACAACACAAAACAACAGCAGTCACGTTTTCGTCTACCGTAAAGCAGTTTGTCTGCCGTAAACAGCAATGTTGTGACACTCTTTAAACAGGGCAATACTGCCATCTGCTGTACATGCATATGTGACAATAACATCCAGGGCTTTTAGAGAGTGCAGTGCACAACTGCGCACACAACAAGGAGACGAAGCAGAAGAACGCGGAAGATACAGCCATGGCGACACCGACGACGAGTAAGATGAAGAAACACGCTTATAAGTTCCAAGCCGCAGCTGCGATTGGACCTGGATAGCCTCCGGGAAGAAGTAGTTGAATACCAAGTGCTTGGCAGTGAAGATCTTCCTCAGGAAGCAAAGATTGACCGGTTTTTGGCCATGCTCGGGAGGGATGGAAAATTCCAGACTCTCGTGCATTTGATGAAAGCACTTTTGTGCGTGCCACACAGCAATGCATCATCAGAGAGGGTGTTCAGCATGGTTATAAAAATAGTGACAGAGAATAGAACAAGGATGGACAATTCAACCCTTAACTCAACAATGAGTAGATGAGTGTTATGTGTGTGTATATGTGTAAATAAATGAAAACTGAAATTCAAGTATTTATTTTATATATATATATATATATATATATATATATATATATATATATATATATATATATATATATATATATATATATATATATGTCTTATATCTCCTGATGATTGAGGGAACCCCTCATGAAACAGGCTTGTAGAGATGAAGTAGTCTTGTGATTTTTTCCCCACATATATATATATATATATGTATATATAGCTAGAATTCACTGAAAGTCAAGTTTTTTTTATATATGTGTGTATATATATGTATATATATATATATATATATATATATATATATATATATATATATATATATATATATATATATATATATATATATGAAATACTTGACTTAGTGAATTCTAGCTCTAAATATACTCCTCCCCTCTTAACCACGCCCCCACCCCACCCCCGACCATGCCTTCCCCAACCCCACCTCCTGAAATCGGAGGTCTCAATGTTGGCAAGTATGAGTTTAGGAGTTATGTTTAAATAACTGTCATAGTGAGTGTGGCAGTTACACTGTCATATTGAGTAAAAAAAAAACTAACTTGTGTCTTTGCAAACCTCACAAAAGAAAACGTTTCTAATAAAAATCACAAAGATACATTTCTTCACGCATTATTAGACATTTTTCATGTGTGGTTTAGGAGTTATGTTTAAATAACTGTCATATTGAGTGTGGCAGTTATACTGTCATTATGTGTAAAACCTAATTTTGTATTTGCAAACCTTATAAAAACAACTGATTCTAGTAAAACATAGATTCAATTTTACAGGCATTTTTAGACATTTTACATGTTTGGTTTAGGAGTTGTGTTTGAATACATTTTTTATTGCTATTTTCGTTAGGGCAAGGCCGACCGGCAGGAGGCCACGGGGAAGACCCAGGACACATTGGGAAGACTATCATTCAAGTACCTTGGGGTGTGGGTGGACAATAAGCTGGACTGGACTGTTAACACAGACCACTTGTACAGGAAAGGACAGAGCTGTACTTCCTGAGGCGGCTGTCCTTTGTCCCACACGCCATTAGACTGTACAACTCTTCTCTGGGGGGAGGGGGGCTACTAGGATGACAGGGGATGCAAATCAATAAGAGTGCAATATTTTTTCAAAACATGGTCACTACTGCCTAGTTTCTCTTGTTATATTCTTATTTTACTGTTATATTTTTATTCTCATTGTTGCTTTTTATTTTTATGCTATTGTAATATGTTTCTATTTTGTTTCAATTTATACCCCCATTATTTACTTTTCACTTTTTACAATTTTGTACACTACTGCTGGAATTCAAATTTTCCTGAGGGAACTCTCCTGAAGGAATCAATAAAGTACTATCTATGTATCTATCTATTTATGTCTCCTGGCTGGCCTGTAAATGCCTCGGGATCCCCCGAGAAGAGCTGGACAAAGTGGCTGGGGAGAGGAAAGTCTGGGCTTCTCTGCTTAGGCTGCTGCCCCCGCAACCTGACCTCGGAAAAGCAGGAAGAAAATGGATGGATTTAGTATGACAGTTATACTGTCATATTAAGTAAAAAACTAACTTGGGTCTTTGCAAACATTACAAAATATATTTTTTCTAGTAAAACTCACAAAGATACATAACTCAAGGCATTATTAGCCATTTTGCATGTGTGGTTTAGGACTTATGTTTAAATAATCGTCAGATTGAGTGTGACAGTATACCCATATTTTGTAATTGCAAACCTTATGAAAACAAATGATTCTACTAAAACTCACATGGATACAATATTACAGGCATTTTTAGACATAATGCATGTTTGGTTTTGGAGTAATGTTTATATAACTTTCATATTTTGTATGACAGTAATACTGTCATATTGAATAAAAAAAACTAACTTGTATCTGTACAAACCTTACATTTTTTTTTTTTTTTCCAGTAAAACTCACAAAGAGACATTTCTCCAGGCATTATTAGCCATTGTGCACATGTGGTTTAGGAGTTATCCATCCATCCATCCATTTTCTACCGCTTATTCCCTTTGGGGTCGCGGGGGGCGCTGGAGCCTATCTCAGCTACAATCGGGCGGAAGGCGGGGTACACCCTGGACAAGTCGCCACCTCATCGCAGGGCCAACACAGATAGACAGACAACATTCACACTCACATCCACACACTATCCCCAGGTGCATGTCTTTGGAAGTGGGAGGAAGCCGGAGTACCCGGAGGGAACCCACGCAGTCACGGGGAGGACATACAAACTCCACACAGAAAGATCCCGAGCCCGGGATTGAACCCAAGACTACTCAGGACCTTCGTATTGTGAGGCAGATGCACTAACCCCTCTGCCACCGTGAAGCCGGTTTAGGAGTTATGTTTAAATAAATGTCAAATTTAATGTGGCAGTTATACTGTTATGAGTAAAACCTAATTTTTGTAAATGTTAACCTTACCACAATACCTGATTCTGGTCAAACTCACATAGATTCAATATTACAGGCATTTTTAGACATTTTTCATGTTTGGTTTAGAGTTGTGTTTGAATACATTTGTATTGCTTTTTTCATTAGGGCAAGTCCGACGGGCAGGAGGCCGCGGGGAAGAACCAGGACACATTGGGAAGACTATGTCTCCCGGCTGGGCTGTCGAACGCCTCGGGATCCCCCGAGAAGAGCTGGACGAAGTGGTTGGGGATAGGGAAGTCCGGGCTTCTCTGCTTAGGCTGCTGCCCCTGCAACCGGACCTCGGATAAGCGGAAGAAAATGGATGGATTTAGTATGACAGTTATACTGTCATATTAAGTAAAAAAAACTAACTTACAAAATATATTTTTTCTAGTAAAACTCACAAAGATACATATCTACAGGCATTATTAGCCATTTTGCATGTGTGGTTTAGGAGTTATGTTTAAATAACTGTCATATTGAATGTGGCAGTAATACTGTCATCATGACCTAATTTTTGTAATTGTAAACCTTACCAAAATACCTGATTCTGGTAAAACTCACAAAGATTCAATATTACAGGCATTTTTAGACAGATTACATGTTTGGTTTTGGGGTTATGTTTATACAACTTTCATATTTAGTATAACAGTTATACTATCATATTGAGTACAAAAAACAAACTTGTGTCTTTGCAAACCATACAAAAGATCATTGTTTTAGTTAATCTAACAACGATACATTTCGCCAAGCATTATTAGTCATTTTGCATTTGTTGTTTAGGAGTTAAGTTTAAATAACTGTCATAGTGAGTAAAACCTAATTTTTGTATTTGCAAAAACCTTACAAACACAACTGATTCTAGTAAAACTCACATGGATGCAATATTGCAGGCATTTTTAGACATGATGCATGTTTGATTTTGGAGTTGTGTTTATATAACTTTCATATTTGGTATTACAGTAATACTGTCATATTGAGTAATAAAAACTAACTTGTGTCTTTACAAACCTTACAAAATATTTTTTTCCCTGCAAAACTCACAAAGAGACATTTCTCCAGGCATTATTAGCCATTTGGCATGTGTGGTTTAGGAGTTATGTTTAAATAACTGTCAGATTGAGTGTGACAGTATACTGTGAGTAAAACCCATATTTTGTATTTGCAAACCTTACAAAAACAACTGATTCTAGTAAAACTCACAGATACACAATTACAGGCATTTTTAGACATGATGCATGTTTGATTTTGGAGTTGTGTTTATATAACTTTCATATTTAGTATGACAGTAACACTGTCATATTGAGTAAAAAAAACTAACTTGTGTCGGTACAAACATTACGAAATATTTTTTTTCCAGTAAAACTCACAAAGAGACATTTCTCCAGGCATTAATAGCCATTGTGCATGTGTGGTTTAGGAGTTATGTTTAAATAGATGTCAAATTGAATGTGGCAGTTATACTGTCATTATGAGTGAAACCTAATTTTTATAATTGTAAACCTTACCAAAATACCTGATTCTGGTAAAACTCACATAGATTCAATATTACATGAATTTTTAGACGGATTGCATGTTTGGTTTTGGAGTTTTGATTATACAACTTTCATATTTAGTATGACAGTTATACTGTCATATTGAGTTAAAAAAAACAACTAACTTGCATCTTTGCAAACCTTACAAAAGATCATTATTCTGGTAAAGACTTAGACTTTCTTTTTATTGTCATTCAAATTTGAACTTCACAGCATAGATAACACAATTTCGTTACATAAGCTCATGGTAGTGCAGGATAAAAAAGCAATAAGGTGCATATATAAATAAATAAATAAATATATATATAAAATATATACATATATATATAAAATAAATAAATATACTTAAATATATATAAATAAAAAGATTACTGTGCAGATAAATATATTGCACTTGTTCCACATGCGCCCACGTTTATGGGTGTATGTTATTGTTTTTTGTTTATTCCAGCTAGTTAATCCATTTTGAGGGGAGTTGAGGGGATAATTTAATTATAATGCGTTCAAGAGTCTTACGGCCTGAGGGAAGAAGCTGGAGGTTCTGCTTCGGAGGCTGCGGAACCTCTTTCTAGAGTCCAGCAGTGAAAACAGTCCTTGGTGGGGGTGGGAGGAGTCTTTGCAAATTTTCTGAGCCCTGGTCAGGCAGCGCTTTTTGCGATCTCCTGGATAAGAGGAAGAGGATTCCTGAAGATCTTTTCCGCCGTCCTCACCACTCTCTGGGGAGACTTCCAGTCTGAGGCACTGCAGGCTCCAGTCCAGACAGAGATGCTGTTGGTCAGCAGGCTCTCTATAACAAAGATACAGTTCTCCAAGCATTATTAGCTATTTGCATTTGTTGTTTAGGATTTATGTTTAAATAACTGTCATAGTGAGTAAAACCTAAATTTTGTATTTGCAAACCTTACAAAAACAATTGATTCTAGTAATACTCACATGGATACAATATCACAGGCATTTTTAGACATAATGCATGTTTGGTTTTGGAGTTGTGTTTATATAACTTTCATATTTAGTATTACAGTAATACTGTCATATTGAGTAAAAAAAACAACTAACTTGTGTCTTTACAAACCTTACAAAATATTTTTCCCAGTAAAACTCAAAGATACATTTCTACAGGCATTATTAGCCATTTTGCATGTGCGGTTTAGGATTTATGTTTAAATAACTGTCATATCTAGTGTGACAGTAAAGTCATAGTGAGTAAAACAAACTAACTTGTGTCTTTGCAATGCTTACAAAAGAAAATGTTACTAGTAAAACTCACAAAAGATACATTTATTCATGCATTATTAGAAAATGTTCATGTGTAGTTTAGGAGTTATGTTTTAATAACTGTCAAATTGAGTGTGGCAGTTATACTGTCATTAAGTGTTAAACCTAATTTTTGTATTTGCAAACCTTACAAAAACAACTGATTCTAGTAAAACTCAGATTCAATATTGCAGGCATTTTAGACATTTCACATGTTTGGTTTAGGAGTTGTGTTTGAATACATTTTAATTGCTTTTATCGTTAGGGCAAGTCCGACCGGCAGGAGGCCACGGGGAAGCCCCAGGACACATTGGGAAGACTATGTCAGCCGGCTGGCCTGGGAACGCTTCGGGATCCCCCGAGAAGAGCTGGACGAAGTGGCTGGGGAGAGGGAAGTCTGGGCTTCTCTGCTTAAGCTGCTGCCCCCGCAACCCGACCTCGGATAAGCGGAAGAAAATGGATACATTTAGTATGACAGTTATACTATTATATTGAGTAAAAAAAACTAACTTGTGTCTTTAAAAAACCTTACAAATGATATGTTTTCTAGTAAAACTCACAAAGATACATCTCCAGGCATTATAAGCCATTTTGCATGTTGTTTAGGGGTTATGTTTAAATAACTGCCATATTGAATGTGGCAGTTATACTGTCATTATGAGTAAAACCTAATTTTTGTAATTGTAAACCTTACCAAAATACCTGATTCTGGTAAAACTCACATAGATTCAATATTACAGGCATTTTTAGACATAATGCATGTTTGGTTTTAGAGTTATGTTTATATAAATGTCATATTTAGTATGACAGTAAAACTGTCATATTGAGTAAAAAAAACTAACTTGTGTCTTTGCAATCCTTACAAAAGATCATTATTCTAGTAAAACTCACAAAGATACATTCTTCCAGGCATTATTAGCCACTTTGCATGTGTGGTTTAGGAGATATGTTTTAAACAACTGTCATATTTAGGTGGCAGTTATATGTCTATGCGTAAAACCTAATTTTTGTATTTGCAAATCTTTCAAAAACAACTGATTACAGTAATTGTCACATAGTTTTAATATTACAGGTATTTTTAGACATTTTGCATTGTTGGTTTAGGAATTATGTTGCAATACATTTTTATTGCTTTTTTTGCATTATCTCAGGATTGTAAAAATATTAGTCAAATTGAGTAAAAAAACTACTGATTGGGTATGGCAGTTATACTGTCATTATGTGTAAAACCTAATTGTTGTATTTGCAAACCTTACAAAAACAACTGATTGTAGTAAAACTCACATGGATAAAATATTACAGGCATTTTTAGACATAATACATCTTTGGTTTATGAATCGTGTTCGATTGCTCCTGCTCACAGAACCACACAGCCAGCGCACAACACACGAGCCACAAGCCCACAGCCCAAGGCAGTTAAATACCCCTGCAAATCCACAAGGCACGACACTTACTTTGGAGTCAGAGTTTCCTCTGCCCCTGCGTATTGTGGGATTCTGGTTTTTTTTTTTCGGTAGCCTGCGGGTCTGCTGGGTAGTCTTGGGGATTCCTTCTCAACTTGCGCGCGTTCACCCGGTCCTCCTTGTCAAGCCTGACGATCCTCCTGGTCGCTCCTTTTTTAAATGTGTGCAGCCCTAATGCTCCACAGGTGCGTCTGATTTCAGGTGCCGTTCGATTGGGCACTTTGGTTGTCAGGGGCAACAAGCTAAAAGGGGCAACGTCTTAAAATGCCAGCAAAGTCCACAAGGAATAAACTTATGCAATTAAAAATACAGTCAAAGTCCTCAAAGTGTAAAAACATGCAATCAAATTGTAAAATGTAAAAACATGCAATTAAAATCTACAACAATAAAAACACTCAGACATGCATGACAATGAAACAAAAAAAATAAAATCCCCTACCTGTGTCCCATCACATCCCCCCCATACATTATCGTTGTCAGTCCCTGCAACGGGGGGAACTCTCGTCTGCATAGCGGGCAGGCAACTGTTGGTCAAAGCCTTTTTTAGCTCTTCAAAGGACGTCTGACACTCTGGTGTCCACACTATTTTGTGGGCCTGTGTCTTCTTGTCGGTGGGACGGCCAGTGAGGCCGTCCCAACGACATTTATTTAGGGGACGGGCTATTTTAGCAAACCCAGCCACAAAACGTTGGTAATAGCCTGCCAATCCAAGAAACGCTCTCACTTCCTTGACAGTGGTCGGAGCGGCCCAGTCCTGTACTGCCTTAATTTTACCTGGGTCCGGTCTCACTCAGGCCCGGCCCTAACCAATCTGGCGCCCTAGGCAAGATTTTAGGTGGCGCCCCCCCACATCGGCAGTGAAGTGTATATACTCACAAGAACCTGAATAGCTTTGTCTTTGACCTTTTTTTTTTTTACTTACAACTATACCTAATATATAAAGGGGTGGAAAAGTGACTATTACCTGCAGGGCAAACATTAGCTAACCAGAAGGCAATAACAATGTAAACAAAAAACACCTGCTTGGGAGAGATCTAATACAAACATTTATATGCACGTACAACACTTAGAACTTTTAGCATATCAGTATGTGGAATTAAATTATGGAATGGATTAAGTAAAAAAGTAAAAAATTGTACTGATATGATCCAGTTTAAGAGGTTGTTCAAAATAATAGTGCTTACAGAGTACAAAGAAGAAGAATTATGAGAAATACTTTCAACCTTATTGAAAATAAGATATTCTTCATCTCAGTATGTTAATAATGACTGAATTAATTAATTAATTACATAGTACAAAACTGTTGTATACTAACTCATAGATGTTATTTTATTATATAAAAAGGTCAGAAATGATTCTATATATTTGTAAACGCTTTGAAGTGGGAAAGAGGTAGGATTAAATAAGCTTAGCTTCTTCCTACTCCTTTTCGGGCATGATGTAAAATGAAATGATATGAAATTGTGTGATGTATTATGATGTAAGTGTGTTCATGTTCGAAATAAACTAAAGAAAGAAAGAAATGTCCCTGAGGAATGTAAAGTGGGAGTACTGTAATTACCTAACGTTACATTATTATTTTCCATAACAATTTAGCCCCCTCCACAATATTAACCCGACGTTAAAACACAACTATTAGCAATTGCCGAATCATGTAACATTAGCTTAATGCTAAAAAGCCAGGTTACTATCACATTCTGTAACAGACAAATAATTTCATGTAGGCTAACGTTACCTACCTGCTACCTCTGTCTTTGCTCGTTTCTCCTCCTCTTCTTTTCTCTTTTTTCTTCCCTGGGCACCTGACAGTTTTGGCATCTTGTGTTGATTTTTTGATGTGGGGACGTCCAAAAAGAGTCACGATACGGGAAGGGAGGGGGCGCACCGTGCGGGGGAGGAGGGGGCGTAATGTTGTAACAAATAATATTTCTATTAAATAGGCTTTACTTTGCATTTTAATTAACGTGGGATTATTTTTTGTATTTAGAAATAATAGTACCAACTTATTTATTATTATTATTTTTTTTCTCCCAACATTTGTGGCACTCTGTGATGAGGTGGCGACTTGTCCAGGGTGTACCCCGCCTTCCGCCCGATTGTAGCTGAGATAGGCTCCAGCGCCCCCCGCGACCCCAAAGGGAATAAGCGGTAGAAAATGGATGGATGGGATGGGCATTTGTGGCACTGGCGTGGCGCCCCCTGATGGACGGCGCCCTTAGCATTTGCCTATACGGCCTATGCCACGGGCCGGCCCTGTCTCACTCCATCCCGATCCACCACGTGTCCCAAGAATTTCACCTCACGCTGAAAGAGCTTGCACTTAGAGGACTTGAGTTTAAGTCCATGTCGCTGCAACCGTTCAAACACCTGGTCCAGGTGCTGTAGATGGGCAGTGAAATCAACAGAAAAAATTATTATGTCATCAAGATAAACCAACAATGATTCCGCTATTTGACCATTCAAACAATGATGTATAAGCCGTTGGAAAGTGGCAGGTGCATTGCATAGACCAAATGGCATGCGTTCAAACTCGAACAGTCCGAGGGGAGTTGTAAATGCAGTCTTTTCACGATCGTCCGGGTGCACCTCCACTTGCCAATACCCACTAGCGAGGTCTAAGGTCGAAAACCATTCAGATTTGCTCAGACCAGTTAGGGTCTCTTCGATTCAGGGGAACGGAAAGGCGTCTTTATGTGTAACTGAGTTTAACCTCCGGTAGTCTACACAAAAGCGCCAACTCCCATCCTTTTTGCGGACTAACACTATAGGCGCTGCCCAGGGACTGCAGCTTTCCTTTATCACTCTCTGTTCAAGCATACCTGAAAGCATGCAGTGTCTTCACTTCCTTATGCAACAGAGGCGGGATGGGTCGGTATCTCTCCCTGGTAGGGGCGGAATCTCCTGTCAGTATCCTGTGTTGCACAAGACTGGTCCTTCCAAAGTCCTCATGTTGTGCAAACACCTTCTCCCACTTCGCCAGCAGGGCGCATAGCTGCACCTGTTGCTGCTCAGACAGATCCGGTTTATCACTCAAATCCCTAACATCTGGGGACAGCTCTGGATTGGTTTGGGCTGTGGCATCAATGAGTGACACTTCTACCACACCCTCCTCTACTAGAGATAAACACAGATCCTCAGCTCCATGCACATCACTATCATCAACACAGAACAGCTGCCCTAGCTTCTCAAATCGTTTTAAGGAAATACTGTAGGAATGGGGGTTATAAACACGGAGGGGCAGCCTACCTCTGTTCACCACGACCAGTGATTTTGCCACGCCAACTGCACCGGCAGTTGGCGTGGCAGGGCGCAGTAGTTAGCCCCGCACCAACATCTCCTTTGGGGGATATGTAATACTAGTCTTCGAGGCCAATCTCACGTGGCCTAGCAAGCCATCTTCAGCAGCAACAGCTTCTATACGGGAACATGTAGCAAAAGCTTCCCTCCACACCTTTTGCTTTTGAAGATGCCGAAGAGTAGAGGTCTTAGGACATTTAAAAACGGCATCCCAACAACCCACGATTAGATTCATACCTATTATGAAGGGGTGTGTACAGTTTTGATCCGCAACAATTACTACTCCTCTTTCGGGAACTTTAACACCCTCTACCTCAAAATCAAGAACCGCATAGCCGATATAGGGGATTTCCAGGCCATTAGCTGCTCTTAGACGAAAAAGGGTAGGGGTCCTTTCGAGCTTAGCTTCGGTAAAGTGAGCATTAAATAGGCTTTCGGACATTAGCGTCACTTGGGAACCGGTGTCTAAAAGTCCTGGCAGAATAGTGCCTCCAGCATCTATTGTGGGGCATTGACCTACAAATGTTTCTGGAGCCCTGGATGATGTTGGCGTGGTGGCCAGCCCTGCAACTCGGATCTCAGCAGCAGGGACATTTAGTTTAAATCCGGTGCATGTGTAGTTGCAGTGCTGAATTTTTAGACATAATGCATGTTTGGTTTTGGAGTTATGTTTATATAACTTGTGTTTATAGTATGACAGTTATACTGTTATATTGAGTAAAAAAAACTAATTTGTGTCTTTGCAAACCTTACAAAATATTGTTTCCCAGTAAAACTCACAAAGATACATTTCTACAGACATTATTAGCCATTTTGTATGTGTGGTTTAGGAGTTATGTTTAAATAACTGAAATTGAGTGTGACAGTATACTGTCAAAGTGAGTAAAAAAAAACTAACTCGTGTCCTTGCAAACCTTACAAAAGAAAATGTTACTAGTAAAACTCACAAAGATACATTTCTTCATGCATTATTAGAAAATGGTCATGTGTAGTTTAGGAGTTATGTTCAAATAACTGTCAACTTGAGTGTGGTAGTATAACTGCCACACATATTGAGTTATAAAGTTAAGTGTAAAACCTAATTTTTGTATTTGCAAACCTTACAAAAACAACTGATTCTTGTAAAACTCACATAGATTCAATATTAAAGGCATTTTAGACATTTTACATGTTTTGTTTAGGAGTTGTGTTTGAATACATTAGTATTGCTTTTTTCGTTAAGGCAAGTCCAAACGGCAGGAGGCCACGGGGAAGACACAGGACACATTGGGAAGATTATATCAGCTGGCTGGCCTGGGAACGCCTCGGGATCCCCCGAGAAGAGCTGGACGAAGTAGCTGGGGATAGGGAAGTCTGGGCTTCTCTGCTTAGGCTGCAGCCCCCACAACACGACCTCGGATAAGCGGAAGAAAATGGATGGATTTAGTATGACAGTTATACTATCATATTGAGTAAAAAAAAACTAACTTTTGTTTTTGTAAACATTCAAAATATATTTTTTCTAGTAAAACTCACAAAGATACATAGAGTTTAAATAACTGTCATAGTAAGTAAAACCTATTTTTTGTATTTGAAAACCTTACAAAAACAACTGATTCTAGTAAAACTCACATGGATTCAATATTACAGGCATTTTTACACATTTTGCATGTTTGGTTTAGAAATTATGATGGCACACATTTTTATTGCTTTTTTCGCATTATCTCAGGATTTTAAGAATATTACTGTCACATTGAGGAAAAACTACTTTCTGTGTTTGCAAGGATTAAAAAAAGCATATTTTTCGAGTAAAACTCCTAAGGATGCATTATTTCAGGCATCATTAGCCATTTAGCATTTGTAGTTTAGGAGTTATGTTTAAATAACTGTCATATTAAATGTAACAGTATACTCTCATATAGAGTAAAACCTAATTTTTGTATTTGCAAACCTTACAAAAACAACTGATTCTAGTAAAACTCACATGAATTCAATATTACAGTTATTTTTAAGACATTTTGCCTGTTTGGTTTGGAAATTTTGATGGAATACATTTGTATTGCTTTTTTCGCATTATCTCAGGATTTTAAGAATATTATTGTCATATTGAGTAAAAAACTACTTTTTGTGTTTGCAAGATTTAAAAAAGCATATGTTTAGAGCAAAACTCCGTAGAATGCATTATTTGAGGCAACATTAGCCATTTTGCAAGTGTAGTTAGGAGTTATTTTTAAATAACTGTCATATTGAGTGTGACAGTATACTGTCATAGTGAGTAAAACTTAATTTTTGTATTTGCAAACCTTATAAAAACAACTGATTCTAGTAAAACTAACATGGATTTATATTACAGGCATTTTTAGACATTTTGCATTGTTGGTTTAGCAATTATGTTGGAATACATTTTTATTGCTTTTTTCTCATTATAAATTAAATGATAAATGGGTTGTACTTGTATAGCGCTTTTCTACCTTCAAGGTACTCAAAGCGCTTTGACACTACTTCCACATTTACCCATTCACACACACATTCACACACCGATGGAGGGAGCTGCCATGCAAGGCGCTAACCAGCACCCATCAGGAGCAAGGGTGAAGTGTCTTGCTCAGGACACAACGGACATGACGAGGTTGGTACTAGGTGGGGATTGAACCAGGGACCCTTGGGTCGCGCACGGCCACTCTTCCACTGCGCCACGCCGCCCCCCGTTATGTTTAAATAACTGTCATATTAAATGTAACAGTATACTCTCATATAGAGTAAAACCTAATTTTTGTATTTGCAAACCTTACAAAAACAACTGATTCTAGTAAAACTCACATGAATTCAATATTACAGTTATTTTTAAGACATTTTGCCTGTTTGGTTTAGAAATTTTGATGGAATACATTTGTATTGCTTTTTTCGCATTATCTCAGGATTTAGAGAACATTACTGTCATATTGAGTAAAAAACTACTTTTTGTGTTTGCAAGCCTTAAAAAAGCATATGTTTCGAATAAAACTCACAATAATGCATTATTTCAGGCAATATTAGCTCATTTTTATGTGTAGTTTAGGAGTTATGTTTATTTACTGTTATATTGAGTGTACTTGTCATGGTGAAAAAAACCTATTTTTTTATTTGCAAAAATTTCAAACACAACCGATTCTAGTAAAACTCACATGGATTCAATATTACAGGCATTTTTACTAATTTTGCATGTTTAGGTTAGAAATTATGATTGAATACATTTGTATTGCTTTTTTCGCATTATCTCAGGATTTTAAGAACATTACTGTCATATTGAGTAAAAAAAATACTTTTTGTGTTTGAAAGCCTTAAGAAAGCATATGTTTCGAGGAAAACTCCCAAATATCCAATATTTCAAACAATATTAGCCAATTTGCATGGGTAGTTTAGGAGTTATGATTACAAAACTGTCATATTGAGTGTGACAGTTTATTTTCATAAAGAGTAAAACCTAATTTTTGTTTTTGCAAACCTTACTAAACTGATTCTAGTAAAACTCACATGGATTCAATATTACAGGCATTTTTAGACATTTTGCATTGTTGGTTTAGGAATTATGTTGGAATACATTTGTACTGCTTTTTTCGCATTATCTCAGAATTTTAAGAACATTACTGTCATATTGAATAAAAACTACTTTTTGTGTTTGCAAGCCTTAAAAAAGCATATATTTCGAGTAAAACTCACAAGAATGCATTATTTCAGGCAACATTAGCTCATTTTTAAGTGTAATTTAGGAGTTATGTTTAATTTACTGTCATATTGAGTGTACATTGTCATGGTGAAAAAAAACTAATTTTTGTATTTGCAAAAATTTCAAACACAACCTAATCTAGTAAAACTCACATGGATTCAATATTACAGGCATTTTTACACATGTTTGATTTAGGAAATATGATTGAATATATTTTCATTTCTTTTTTTGCATTATCTCAGTATTTTAGGAATATTACTGTCATATTGAGTAAAAAACTACTTTTTGTGTTTGCAAGATTTGAAAAAGCATATGTTTCGAGTAAAACTCCGTAGAATGCATTATTTGAGGCATCATTAGACATTTTGCATGTGAAGTTTAGGAGTTATGATTAAATAAATGTCATATTGAGTGTGACAGTTTACTTTCATAAAGCGTAAAACCTAAATTTTGTTTTTGCAAACCTTACTAAAACAACTGATTTTAGTTAAACTCACATGGATTCAATAATACAGGCATTTTTACACATTTTGCATGTTTAGTTTAGACATTATGATTAAAAACATTTTTATTGCTTTTTTCGCATTATCTCAGGATTTTAAGAACAGTACTGTCATATTGAGTAAAAAAAAAATACTTTTTGTGTTTGCAAGCCTTAAGAAAGTATATGTTTTGAGGAAAACTCCCAAGGATCCATTATTTCAAACATTATTAGCCATTTTGCATGCGTAGTTTAGGAGTTATGATTAAAAAACTGTCATATTGAGTGTGACAGTTTACTTTCATAAAGAGAAAAACCTAATTTTTGTTTTTGCAAACTTTACTAAAACAACTGATTCTAGTAAAACTCACATGGATTCAATAATACAGGCATTTTTACACATTTTGCATGTTTAGTTTAGAAATTATGATTGAATACATTTTTATTGCTTTTTTCGCATTATCTCAGGATTTTAAGAATATTATTGTCATATTGAGTAAAAAACTACTTTTTGTGTTTGCAAGATTTAAAAAAGCATATGTTTAGAGCAAAACTCCGTAGAATGCATTATTTGAGGCAACATTAGCCATTTTGCAAGTGTAGTTAGGAGTTATTTTTAAATAACTGTCATATTGAGTGTGACAGTATACTGTCATAGTGAGTAAAACTTAATTTTTGTATTTGCAAACCTTATAAAAACAACTGATTCTAGTAAAACTAACATGGATTTATATTACAGGCATTTTTAGACATTTTGCATTGTTGGTTTAGCAATTATGTTGGAATACATTTTTATTGCTTTTTTCTCATTATAAATTAAATGATAAATGGGTTGTACTTGTATAGCGCTTTTCTACCTTCAAGGTACTCAAAGCGCTTTGACACTACTTCCACATTTACCCATTCACACACACATTCACACACCGATGGAGGGAGCTGCCATGCAAGGCGCTAACCAGCACCCATCAGGAGCAAGGGTGAAGTGTCTTGCTCAGGACACAACGGACATGACGAGGTTGGTACTAGGTGGGGATTGAACCAGGGACCCTTGGGTCGCGCACGGCCACTCTTCCACTGCGCCACGCCGACCCCCGTTATGTTTAAATAACTGTCATATTAAATGTAACAGTATACTCTCATATAGAGTAAAACCTAATTTTTGTATTTGCAAACCTTACAAAAACAACTGATTCTAGTAAAACTCACATGAATTCAATATTACAGTTATTTTTAAGACATTTTGCCTGTTTGGTTTAGAAATTTTGATGGAATACATTTGTATTGCTTTTTTCGCATTATCTCAGGATTTAGAGAACATTACTGTCATATTGAGTAAAAAACTACTTTTTGTGTTTGCAAGCCTTAAAAAAGCATATGTTTCGAATAAAACTCACAATAATGCATTATTTCAGGCAATATTAGCTCATTTTTATGTGTAGTTTAGGAGTTATGTTTATTTACTGTTATATTGAGTGTACTTGTCATGGTGAAAAAAACCTATTTTTTTATTTGCAAAAATTTCAAACACAACCGATTCTAGTAAAACTCACATGGATTCAATATTACAGGCATTTTTACTAATTTTGCATGTTTAGGTTAGAAATTATGATTGAATACATTTGTATTGCTTTTTTCGCATTATCTCAGGATTTTAAGAACATTACTGTCATATTGAGTAAAAAAAATACTTTTTGTGTTTGAAAGCCTTAAGAAAGCATATGTTTCGAGGAAAACTCCCAAATATCCAATATTTCAAACAATATTAGCCAATTTGCATGGGTAGTTTAGGAGTTATGATTACAAAACTGTCATATTGAGTGTGACAGTTTATTTTCATAAAGAGTAAAACCTAATTTTTGTTTTTGCAAACCTTACTAAACTGATTCTAGTAAAACTCACATGGATTCAATATTACAGGCATTTTTAGACATTTTGCATTGTTGGTTTAGGAATTATGTTGGAATACATTTGTACTGCTTTTTTCGCATTATCTCAGAATTTTAAGAACATTACTGTCATATTGAATAAAAACTACTTTTTGTGTTTGCAAGCCTTAAAAAAGCATATATTTCGAGTAAAACTCACAAGAATGCATTATTTCAGGCAACATTAGCTCATTTTTAAGTGTAATTTAGGAGTTATGTTTAATTTACTGTCATATTGAGTGTACATTGTCATGGTGAAAAAAAACTAATTTTTGTATTTGCAAAAATTTCAAACACAACCTAATCTAGTAAAACTCACATGGATTCAATATTACAGGCATTTTTACACATGTTTGATTTAGGAAATATGATTGAATATATTTTCATTTCTTTTTTTGCATTATCTCAGTATTTTAGGAATATTACTGTCATATTGAGTAAAAAACTACTTTTTGTGTTTGCAAGATTTGAAAAAGCATATGTTTCGAGTAAAACTCCGTAGAATGCATTATTTGAGGCATCATTAGACATTTTGCATGTGAAGTTTAGGAGTTATGATTAAATAAATGTCATATTGAGTGTGACAGTTTACTTTCATAAAGCGTAAAACCTAAATTTTGTTTTTGCAAACCTTACTAAAACAACTGATTTTAGTTAAACTCACATGGATTCAATAATACAGGCATTTTTACACATTTTGCATGTTTAGTTTAGACATTATGATTAAAAACATTTTTATTGCTTTTTTCGCATTATCTCAGGATTTTAAGAACAGTACTGTCATATTGAGTAAAAAAAAATACTTTTTGTGTTTGCAAGCCTTAAGAAAGTATATGTTTTGAGGAAAACTCCCAAGGATCCATTATTTCAAACATTATTAGCCATTTTGCATGCGTAGTTTAGGAGTTATGATTAAAAAACTGTCATATTGAGTGTGACAGTTTACTTTCATAAAGAGAAAAACCTAATTTTTGTTTTTGCAAACTTTACTAAAACAACTGATTCTAGTAAAACTCACATGGATTCAATAATACAGGCATTTTTACACATTTTGCATGTTTAGTTTAGAAATTATGATTGAATACATTTTTATTGCTTTTTTCGCATTATCTCAGGATTTTAAGAACATTCTGTCATATTAAGTAAAAAAATACTTTTTGTGTTTGCAAGCCTTAAGGAAGCATATGATTCGAGGAAAACACCCAAGGATCCATTATTTCAAACATTATTAGCCATTTTGCATGAGTGGTTTAGGAGTTATGATTTAAAAATTGTCATATTGAGTGTGACAGTTTACTTTCATAAAGAGTAAAACCTAATTTTTGCTTTTGCAAACCTCACTAAAACAACTGATTCTAGTGAAACTCACATGGATTTAATATTACTGGCATTTTTAGACATTTTGCATTGTTGGTTTAGGAATTATGTTGGAATACATTTTTATTGCTTTTTTCGCATTATCTCAGAATTTTAAGAACATTACTGTCAAATTGAGTAAAAAAAAATACTTATTGTGTTTGCAAGCCTTAAGAAAGCAAATGTTTCGAGGAAAACTCCCAATAATCCATTATTTCAAACATTATTAGCCATTTTGCATGAGTAGTTTCGGAGTTATGATTTAAAAACTGTCATATTGAGTGGGACAGTTTACTTTCATATAGAGTAAAACCTAATTTTGTTTTTGCAAACTTCACTAAAACAACTGATTCTAGTAAAACTCACATGGATTCAATAATACAGGCATTTTTACACATTTTGCATGTTTAGTTTAGAAATTATGATTGAATACATTTTTATTGCTTTTTTCGCATTATCTCAGGATTTTAAGAACATTACTGTCATATTGAGTAAAAAAATACTTTTTGTGTTTGCAAGCCTTAAGAAAGCATATGTTTCAAGGAAAACTCCCAAGGATCCATTATTTCAAACATTATTAGCCATTTTGCATGAGTGGTTTAGGAGTTATGATTCAAAAATTGTCATATTGAGTGTGACAGTTTACTTTCATAAAGAGTAAAACCTAATTTTTGTTTTTGCAAACTTTACTAAAACAACTGATTCTAGTAAAACTCACATGGATTCAATAATACAGGCATTTTTACACATTTTGCATATTTAGTTTAGAAATTATGATTGAATACATTTTTATTGCTTTTTTCGCATTATCTCAGGATTTTAAGAACATTACTGTCATATTGAGTAAAAAAATACTTTTTGTGTTTGCAAGCCTTAAGAAAGCATATGTTTCGAGGAAAACTCCCAAGGATCCATTATTTCAAACATTATTAGCCATTTTGCATGAGTGGTTTAGGAGTTATGATTTAAAAATTGTCATATTGAGTGTGACAGTTTACTTTCATAAAGAGTAAAACCTAATTTTTGCTTTTGCAAACCTTACTAAAACAACTGATTCTAGTGAAACGCACATGGATTTAATATTACTGGCATTTTTAGACATTTTGCATTGTTGATTTAGGAATTATGTTGGAATACATTTTTATTGCTTTTTTCGCATTATCTCAGAATTTTAAGAACATTACTGTCATATTGGTAAAAAAAAAAACTTTTTGTGTTTGCAAGCCTTAAGAAAGCAAATGTTTCGAGGAAAACTCCCAATAATCCATTATTTCAAACATTATTAGCCATTTTGCATGAGTAGTTTAGGAGTTATGATTAAAAAACTGTCATATTGAGTGGGACAGTTTACTTTCATAAAGAGTAAAACCTAATTTTTGTTTTTGCAAACTTCACTAAAACAACTGATTCTAGTAAAACTCACATGGATTCAATAATACAGGCATTTTTACACATTTTGCATGTTTAGTTTAGAAATTATGATTGAATACATTTTTATTGCTTTTTTCGCATTATCTCAGGATTTTAAGAACATTACTGTCATATTGAGTAAAAAAATACTTTTTGTGTTTGCAAGCCTTAAAAAAGCATATGTTTCAAGGAAAACTCCCAAGGATCCATTATTTCAAACATTATTAGCCATTTTGCATGAGTGGTTTAGGAGTTATGATTCAAAAATTGTCATATTGAGTGTGACAGTTTACTTTCATAAAGAGTAAAACCTAATTTTTGTTTTTGCAAACTTTACTAAAACAACTGATTCTAGTAAAACTCACATGGATTCAATAATACAGGCATTTTTACACATTTTGCATATTTAGTTTAGAAATTATGATTGAATACATTTTTATTCATTTTTTCGCATTATCTCAGGATTTTAAGAACATTACTGTCATATTGAGTAAAAAAATACTTTTTGTGTTTGCAAGCCTTAAGAAAGCATATGTTTCGAGAAAAAATCCCAAGGATCCATTATTTCAAACATTATTAGCCATTTTGCATGAGTGGTTTAGGAGTTATGATTTAAAAATTGTCATATTGAGTGTGACAGTTTACTTTCATAAAGAGTAAAACCTAATTTTTGCTTTTGCAAACCTTACTAAATTAACTGATTCTAGTGAAACTCACATGGATTTAATATTACTGGCATTTTTAGACATTTTGCATTGTTGGTTTAGGAATTATGTTGGAATACATTTTTATTGCTTTTTTCGCAATATCTCAGAATTATAAGAACATTACTGTCATATTGAGTAAAAAAAAAACTTTTTGTGTTTGCAAGCCTTAAGAAAGCAAATGTTTCGAGGAAAACTCCCAATAATCCATTATTTCAAACATTATTAGCCATTTTGCATGAGTAGTTTAGGAGTTATGATTAAAAAAACTGTCATATTGAGTGTGACAGTTTACTTTCATAAAGAGTAAAACCTAATTTTTGTTTTTGCAAACTTTACTAAATCAACTGATTCTAGTAAAACTCACATGGACTCAATAATACAGGCATTTTTACACATTTTGCATGTTTAGTTTAGAAATTATGATTGAATACATTTTTATTGCTTTTTTCGCATTGTCTCAGGATTTTAAGAACATTACTGTCATATTGAGTAAAAAAATACTTTTTGTGTTTGCAAGCCTTAAGAAAGCATATGTTTCGAGAAAAACTCCCAAGGGTCCATTATTTCAAACATCATTAGCCATTTTGCATGAGTGGTTTAGGAGTTATGATTAAAAAATTGTCATATTGAGTGTGACAGTTTACTTTCATAAAGAGTAAAACCTAATTTTTGCTTTTGCAAATCTTACTAAAACACTGATTCTAGTGAAACTCACAAGGATATAATCTTTTTGGCATTTTTAGACATTTTGCATTGTTGGTTTAGGAATTATGTTGGAATACATTTGTATTGCTTTTTTCGCATTATCTCAGAATTTTAAGAACATTACTGTCATATTGAGTAAAAAAAAATACTTTTTGTGTTTGCAAGCCTTAAGAAAGCATATGTTTCAAGGAAAACTCCCAAGAATCCATTATTTCAAACATTATTAGCAATTTTGCATGAGTAGTTTAGGAGTTATGATTAAAAAACTGTCATATTGAGTGTGACGTTTACTTTCATAAAGAGTAAAACCTAATTTTTGTTTTTGCAAACTTTACTAAAACAACTGATTCTAGTAAAACTCACATGGATTTAATATTACAGGCATTTTAGACATTTCGCAATGTTGGTTTAGGAATTATGTTGGAATACTTTTTTTTGCTTTTTTCGCATTATCTCAGAATTTTAAGAACATTACTGTCATATTGAGTAAAAACTACTTTTTGTGTTTGCAAGCCTTAAAAAAGCATATGTTTCGAGTAAAACTCACAAGAATGCATTATTTCAGGCAATATTAGCTCATTTTTAAGTGTAGTTTAGGAGTTATGTTTAATTTACTGTCATATTGAGTGTACATTGGGCAGCACGGTGGAAGAGGGGTTAGTGCGTCTGCCTCACAATACGAAGGACCTGAGTAGTCCTTGGTTCAATCCCAGGCTCGGGATCTTTCTGTGTGGAGTTTGCATGTTCTCCCCGTGACTGCGTGGGTTCCCTCCGGGTACTCCGGCTTCCTCCCACCTCCAAACACATGCACCTGGGGATAGGTTGATTGGCAACACCAAATTGGCCCTAGTGTGTGAATGTGAGTGTGAATGTTGTCTGTCTATCTGTGTTGGCCCTGCGATGAGATGGCGACTTGTCCAGGGTGTACACCGCCTTCCGCCTGATTGTAGCTGAGATAGGCTCCAGCGCCCCCCCGCGACCCCAAAGGGAATAAGCGGTAGAAAAATGGATGGATGGATGAGGGTACATTGTCATGGTGAAAAAAAACAACCTAATCTTGGTTTTGGAGTTATGTTTATAAAACCTCCTTTCTGAGCCGCCACCTTATCGTGGTAGAGGAGTTTGCGGAGCCCACTGATCCTAGGAGCTATGCTGTCTGTGGGCTTCTATGCCTCCTCGTAGGCTCTCCCAAGACAAATAGGTCCTAGGTGAGGGATCAGACAAAGAGCAGCTCAAAGACCTTTATGAAAAGTACAAATCGAGGTCCTAGATTTTTCCTCGCCCGGACGCGGGTTACCGTGGCTCCCCTGTGGAGCCAGGCCCAGAGGTGGGGCACGATGGCGAGCGCCTGTTGGCTGGCTCAGCTCAATGAAGCAACGTGGTTCCCTCCTCCAATGGGCTCACCACTCATGGGCTGGGTTATAGAGTGTGAGCTGAGCGGCAGCCGAAGGCAGGGCACTTGGCGGTCCGATCATCGGCTACATAAGCTAGCTCTTCTGACGTGAAATGTCACCTCGCTGGGAGGGAAGGAGCCTGAGCTGGTGTGCGAGGTGGAGAAGTTCCGGCTAGATATAGTTGGACTCACTTCGACGCACAGGAACCTGTTCTCTCGAGAGGGGCTGGACTCTCTTCCACTATGGCGTTGCAAGCAATGAGAGGCTGGGGTGGCATTTCTTGTTGTCCCCCCGGCTCAAAGACAAGAGTATGGGGTATCGGACTGTCTGATTGTGGCGGGTCGCTCCCTGTATGATCAGTGTAGGGCAGCCTTGGCCCGCCAAGGCTGCCCTTTGTCACCGATTCTGTTGTTAACTTTTATGGACAGAATTGCAGTCATGGCGTTGAGGGGATCCGGTTTGGTGGTTGCAGGATTAGGTCTCTGCTTTTTGCAGTTGATGTGGTCCTGATGGCTTCAACTGGCCAGGATCTCCAGCTCTCATTGGATGGCCGAGTATGAAGCGACTGGGATGAGAGTCAGCACCTCCAAGTCCGAGTCCATGGTTCTCGCCCGGTAAAGGGTGGGGTGCCATTTCCAGGTTGAGGAGGCGATGGCACATACTAGATGGCCCCAAGTGGAGGAGTTCAAGTACCTAGGAGTCTTGTTCACGAGTGAGGGAAGAGTGGATCATGAGATCCACAGGCGGATCGGTGCAGCGTCTTCAGTAATGAGGACGCTATATCGATCCATTGTGGTGAAGAAGGAGCTGAGCCAGAATTAAAAGCTCTAAATTTACCGGTCGATCTACAGTCCCATCCTGCACCCATGGTCATGGTTATGACCGAAAAGACAAGATCAAAGACAAGAGTTTCCTCCTTCGGGTGGCGGGTCTCTCCCTTAGAGATAGGATAAGAAGCTCTGTCATCCTGGAGGAACTCAGAATAAAGCGCTGCTCCTCCACATTGAGAGGAGCCAGATGAGGTGGTTCGGGCATCTGCTCAGGATGCCACCCGAACGCCTCCCGAGGGAGGTGTTTAGGGCAAGTCCGACCGGCAGGAGGCCACGGGGAAGACCCAGGACACATTGGGAAGATTATGTCTCCCGGCTGGCCTGGGAACGCCTCAGGATCCCCCGAGAAGAGCTGGAAGAAGTGGCTGGGGAGAGGGAAGTCTGGGCTTCTCTGTTTAGGCTGCTGCCCCTGCAACCCGACCTCGGTTAAGCGGAAGAAAATGGATGGATTTAGTAACGACAACAAAAAATGCCCATCTATCCATTTTCTACCGCTTATTCCCTTTTGGGGTGGCAGGAGGCGCTGGAGCCTATCTCAGCTACAATCGGGCGGAAGGTGGGGTACACCATCGCCATCTCATCGCAAAAAATGATTATAGTAAAACTCACATGGATACAATTTTACAGGTATTTTTAGACATAATGCATGTTTGGTTTTGGAATTATGTTTATATAACTTTCATATGTATTATGACAGTTATACTGTCATCTTGAGTAAAACTAACTTGTGTCTTTACAAACATTACAAACTATGTTTTTCCAGTAAAACTCACAAAAATAATTTTTTCCAGGCATTATTAGACATTTTCCATGTGTGGTTTAGGAAATATGTTTAAATAACTGTCATATTGAATGTGGCAGTTATACTGTTATGTGTAAAACCAAATTTTTGTATTTGCAAACCTTACAAAAACAACTGATTCTAGTAAAACTCACATAGATTCAATATTACAGGCATTTTTAGACATTTCACATGTTTGAATACATTTTTATTGCTTTTTTCGTTAGGGCAAGTCCGATCGGCAGGAGGCCACGGGGAAGACACTCAATATGACAGTTATTTAAACATAACTCCTAAACCACACATGAAAAATGTCTGATAATGCGTGAAGAAATGTATCTTTGTGATTTTTATTAGAAACGTTTTCTTTTGTGAGGTTTGCAAAGACACAAGTTAGTTTTTTTTACTCAATATGACAATATGACACTCACTATGACAGTTATTTAAACATAACTCCTAAACTCATACTTGCCAACATTGAGACCTCCGATTTCAGGAGGTGGGGTTGGGGAAGGCATGGTCGGGGGTGGGGTGGGGGCGTGGTTGGGGGTGTGGTTAAGAGGGGAGGAGTATATTTAGAGCTAGAATTCACCAAGTCAAGTATTTCATATATATATATATATATATATATATATATATATATATATATATATATATATATATATATATATATATATATATATATATATATATTTATATATATATATATATATATATATATATATATATATATATATATATATATATATATATACACATATATAAAAAAACTTGACTTTCAGTGAATTCTAGCTATATATATATATATATATATATATATATATATATATATATATATATATATATATACATATATATATATATATATATATGTATGTGTGGGGAAAAAAATCACAAGACTACTTCATCTCTACAGGCCTGTTTCATGAGGGGTTCCCTCAATCATCAGGAGATATAAGACATATATCAATCAATCAATCAATCAATGTTTATTTATATAGCCCTAAATCACAAGTGTCTCAAAGGGCTGCACAAGCCTCAACGACATCCTCGGCATAGCCCACATAAGGGCAAGGAAAAACTCACCCCAGTGGGACGTCGATGTGAATGACTATGAGAAACCTTGGAGAGGACCGCATATGTGGGTAACCCCCCCCCCTCTAGGGAGACCGAATGCAATGGCTGTCGAGTGGGTCTAACATAATATTGTGAGAGTCCAGTCCATAGTGGATCCAGCATAACAGTAAGAGTACAGTCCACAGTGGGGTCAGCAGGAAACCATCCCGAGCGGAGACGGGTCAGCAGCGCAGAGATGTTCCCAACCGATATACAGGCGAGCGGTCCACCCCGGGTCCCGACCCCGGACAGCCAGCACCCCATCCATGGCCACCGGATCTGTGTGTCTCCCCTTCCACAAGGGATAGGGGGGAGCAGAGGAGAAAAGAAAAGAAACGGCAGATCAACTGGTCTAAAAAAGGGGGGCTATTCAAAGGTTAGAGTATACAAATGAGTTTTGAGATGGGACTTAAATGTTTCTACTGAGGTAGCATCTCTAACTGTTACCGGGAGGGCATTCCATAGTGCTGGAGCCCGAATAGAAAACGCTCTACAGCCCGCAGACTTTTTTTGGGCTCTGGGAATCACTAATAAGCCGGAGTTCTTTGAACGCAGATTTCTTGCCGGGACATATGGTACAATACAATCGGCAAGATAGGCTGGAGCTAGACCGTGTAGTATTTTATACGTAAGTAGTAAAACCTTAAAGTCGCATCTTAAGTGCACAGGAAGCCAGTGCAGGTGAGCCAGTATAGGCGTAATATGATCAAACTTTCTTGTTCTTGTCAAAAGTCTAGCAGCCGCATTTTGTACCAACTGTAATCTTTTAATGCTAGACATAGGGAGACCCGAAAATAATACGTTACAGTAATCGAGACGAGACGTAACGAACGCATGAATAATGATCTCAGCGTCGCTAGTGGACAAAATGGAACGAATTTTAGCGATATTACGGAGATGAAAGAAGGCCGTTTTAGTAACACTCTTTATGTGTGACTCAAAGGAGAGAGTTGGGTCGAAGATAATACCCAGATTCTTTACTGAGTCGCTTTGTGTAATTGTTTGGTTGTCAAATGTTAAGGTGGTATTATCAAATAAATGTCGGTGTTTAGCAGGACCGATAATCAGCATTTCCGTTTTCTTAGTGTTGAGTTGCAAGAAGTTAGCGGACATCCATTGTTTAATTTCATTAAGACACGCCTCCAGCTGACTACAATCCGGCGTGTTGGTCAGCTTTAGGGGCATGTAGAGTTGGGTGTCATCAGCATAGCAATGAAAGCTAACACCGTATTTGCGTATGATGTCGCCTAGCGGCAGCATGTAAATACTAAAGAGTGCAGGGCCAAGAACCGAACCTTGGGGGACTCCGCACGTTACCTTAACATAGTCCGAGGTCACATTGTTATGGGAGACGCACTGCATCCTGTCAGTAAGATAAGAGTTAAACCACGACAAGGCTAAGTCTGACATACCAATACGTGTTTTGATACGCTCTAATAAAATGTTATGATCGACGGTATCGAAAGCAGCGTTAAGATCAAGAAGCAGCAACATAGATGACGCATCAGAATCCATCGTTAGCAGTAGATCATTAGTCATTTTTGCGAGGGCTGTCTCCGTAGAGTGATTTGCCCTGAAACCGGATTGAAAAGGTTCACAGAGATTGTTAGACATTAAGTGTTCATTTAGCTGCTGTGCGACAATTTTTTCGAGGATTTTCGAGATAAACGGAAGGTGGGACACCGGCCGGTAGTTTACCATGAGGTCAGGATCGAGGTTAGGTCTTTTGAGCAAAGGATGAATAACCGTTTTTTTGAATGCTAGTGGAACAGTGCCAGAGGAAAGTGATAAGTTTATAATATTTAGCACTGATGGACCTAATAATACAAAAAGCTCCTTAATAAGTTTCCCAGGAAATGGGTCAAGTAAACATGTTGTTTGTTTTGTCCCCTTAACACATCTTAACAATTCCTCTAATGTTATTTCATCAAAGAGAGAGAAACTATTTTGGAGGGCGGTATCCTTCGTAGATACAGTCGTATCTGTGTTAATAGAACCCAGTTGTAGCTGCGATGCATTGTCTTTAATCTCCTTTCTAATGAGTTCAATTTTCTTATTAAAGAAATTCATAAAATCATCTGCTGAGTGGGTGGAGCTACTGGGAGGAGTCCCTTGTTGGGTTAGCGATGCTACTGTACTAAACAAAAATTGCGGATCATTTTTGTTGAGGTGGATGAGATTTGAGTAATATTTAGCTTTAGCTAGGGTAAGCATGTGTTTATAAGTTATTAAACTATCACTCCATGCTTGATGGAAAACCTCAAGTTTAGTAGCGCGCCATTTGCGTTCCAGCTTTCTACATGATAATTTATGGGCTCTAGTTTCTTCTGTAAACCATGGGGTGCGCCTTTTAGGGGCTCCTTTAAGCTTTAGCGGTGCTATACTATCAATGGTGTCCCGCAGGGCGTCGTTAAAGTTGTTAGTGAGGTTATCAATAGAGCCGACATAATTTGGGAATGGTGCCATTACCGAAGGCAGTAGGCCAGCAAGAGTCATCGTTGTGGCAGCATTAATGTTGCGGCTGCTATAGTAGTTATTATTATTAGTTTGTTGACAATGAGTCAGAACTTCGAATTTTATAAGGTAATGATCGGACATTACTTTAGTATACGGGAGTATCGTAACTTTGGAGGTGGTGACACCCCTGACCAGCACTAGATCTATCGTATTTCCGTTGCGATGCGTAGGTTGTTATTGACAATCTGTGACGAGCACAAAAGTCCAATAACAAAACACCACTCGGGTTCAGATCCGGGCGGCCATTCTTCCCAATCACGCCTCTCCAGGTTTCACTGTTGTTGCCAAGATGAGCGTTGAAGGCCCCCAGTAGAACGAGGGAATCACCCGGTGGAGCACTTTCCAGTACTCCCTCGAGTGAATCCAAAAAGGGTGGGTACTCTGAGCTGCCGTTTGGCGCGTAAGGCCAAACAACAGTCAGGACCCGTCCCCCCACCCAGAAGGCGGAGGAAAGCTACCCACTGGTCCACTGGATTGAACTCCAACGTGCAGGCTTTGAGCCGGGGGGCAACAAGAATTGCCACCCGAGCCCGTCGCCTCTCAACGCAAGCATTATAACTCCAAAACAACAAATGCTAATAATGCTTGGAAAAATGTATCTTTGTTAGTTTTACTAGAATAATAATCTTTTGTAAGGTTTGCAGACACAAGTTTTTTTTTTTTTACTCAATATGACAGTATAACTGACATACTAAATATGAAAGTTGTATAAACATATCTCCAAAACCAAACATGCAATCCATCTAAAGATGCCTGTAATATTGAATCTATGAAAAATAGTTTTTTTACTCAATATGACAGTATAACTGTCATACTAAATCCATCCATTTTCTTCCGCTTATCCGAGGTCGGGTTGCGGGGGCAGCAGCCTAAGCAGAGAAGCCCCAGCCACTTTGTCCAGCTCTTCTCGGGGGATCCCGAGGCGTTCCCAGGCCAGCCTGAGACATAGTCTTCCCAATGTGTCCTGGGTCTTCCCCGTGGCCTCCTGCCGATCGGACTTGCCCTAACGAAAAAAGCAATAAAAATGTATTCAAACATGTGAAATGTCTAAAAATGCCTGTAATATTGAATCTATGTGAGTTTTACTAGAATCAGTTGTTTTTGTAAGGTTTGCAAATACAAAAATTTGGTTTTACACATAATAACAGTATAACTGCCACATTCAATATGACAGTTATTTAAACATATTTCCTAAACCACACATGAAAAATGTCTAATAATGCCTGGAAAACATTATTTTTGTGAGTTTTACTGGAAAAACATAGTTTGTAATGTTTGTAAAGACACAAGTTAGTTTTACTCAAGATGACAGTATAACTGTCTAATACATATGAAAGTTATATAAACATAATTCCAAAACCAAACATGCAATATGTCTAAAAATACCTGTAAAATTGTATCAATGTGAGTTTTACTAGAATTATTTTTTGCGATGAGGTGGCGGGTGTACCCCGCCTTCCGCCCGATTGTAGCTGAGATAGGCTCCAGCGCCCCCTGCCATCCCAAAAGGGAATAAGCGGTAGAAAATGGATGGATGGGCATTTTTTGTTGTCGTTACTAAATCCATCCATTTTCTTCCGCTTAACCGAGGTCGGGTTGCGGGGGAAGCAGCCTAAACAGAGAAGCCCAGACTTCCCTCTCCCCAGCCACTTCTTCCAGCTCTTCTCGGGGGATCCTGAGGCGTTCCCAGGCCAGCCTGGAGACATAATCTTCCCAATGTGTCCTGGGTCTTCCCCGTGGCCTCCTGCCGGTCGAACTTGCCCTAAACACCTCCCTCGGGAGGCGTTCGGGTGGCATCCTGAGCAGATGCCCGAACCACCTCATCTGGCTCCTCTCAATGTGGAGGAGCAGCGCTTTACTCTGAGTTCCTCCCGGATGACAGAGCTTCTTATCCTATCTCTAAGGGAGAGACCCGCCACCCGGCGGAGGAAACTCAATTTGGCCGCTTGTACCCGGGATCTTGTCTTTTCGGTCATAACCATGACCATAGGTGCAGGATGAGAATGTAGATCGACCGGTAAATTTAGAGCTTTTAATTCTGGCTCAGCTCCTTCTTCACCACAATGGATCGATATAGCGTCCTCATTACTGAAGACGCCGCACCGATCCGCCTGTGGATCTCATGATCCACTCTTCCCTCACTCGTGAACAAGACTCCTAGGTAGTTGAACTCCTCCACTTGGGGCCATCTAGTATGTGCCATCGCCACCTCAACCTGGAAATGGCACCCCACCCTTTACCGGGCGAGAACCATGGACTCGGACTTGGAGGTGCTGATTCTCATCCCAGTCGCTTCATACTCGGCCATCCAATGAGAGCTGGAGATCCTGGCCAGTTGAAGCCATCAGGACCACATCAACTGCAAAAAGCAGAGACCTAATCCTGCAACCACCAAACCGGATCCCCTCAACGCCATGACTGCAATTCTGTCCATAAAAGTTAACAACAGAATCGGTGACAAAGGGCAGCCTTGGCGGACCAAGGCTGCCCTACACTGATCATACAGGGAGCGACCCGCCACAATCAGACAGTCCGATACCCCATACTCTTGTCTTTGAGCCGGGGGGACAACAAGAATTGCCACCCCAGCCTCTCATTGCTTGCAACGCCATAGTGGAAGAGAGTCCAGCCCCTCTCGAGAGAACAGGTTCCTGTGCGTCGAAGTGAGTCCAACTATATCTAGCCGGAACTTCTCCACCTCGCACATCAGCTCAGGCTCCTTCCCTCCCAGCGAGGTGACATTTAGTGGCCTAGCAACCTACTCAGTGGCCTAGTGGTTAGAGTGTCCGCCCTGAGATCGGTAGGTTGTGAGTTCAAACCCCGGCCGAGTCATACCAAAGACTATAAAAATGGGACCCATTACCTCCCTGCTTGGCACTCAGCATCAAGGGTTGGAATTGGGGGTTAAATCACCAAAAATGATTCCCGGGCGCGGCCACCGCTGCTGCCCACTGCTCCCCTCACCTCCCAGGGGGTGATCAAGGGTGATGGGTCAAATGCAGAGAATAATCTCGCCACACCTAGTGTGTGTGTGTGACAATCATTGGTACTTTAACTTTAACTTTTAATTTCACGTCAGAAGAGCTAGCTTATGTAGCCGATGATCGGACCGCCAAGTGCCCTGCCTTCGGCTGCCGCTCAGCACCCGACCTCTATAACCCAGCCCATGAGTGGTGAGCCCATTGGTGGAGGGAACCACGTTGCTTCATTGAGCTGAGCCAGCCAACAGGCGCTCACCATCGTGCCCCACCTCTGGGCCTGGCTCCACAGGGGAGCCACGGTGACCCGCGCCGGGCGAGGAAAAATGTAGGACCTCTATTTGTACTTTTCATAAAGGTCTTTGAGCTGCTCTTTGTCTGATCCCTCACCTAGGACCTATTTGTCTTGGGAGAGCCTACGAGGGGGCATAGAAGCCCACAGACAGCATAGCTCCTAGGATCAGTGGGCCCCGCAAACTCCTCTACCACGATAAGGTGGCGGCTCAGAAAGGAGGTTATATAAACATAACTCCAAAACCAAACATGCATTATGTCTAAAAATGCCTACAATATTGTATCTGTGTGACTTTTACTAGAATGGGTTGTTTTTGTAAGGTTTGTAAATACAAACATTTGGTTTTACTCACTATGGTAAATGGGCTATACTTGTATAGCGCTTTTCTACCTTCAAGGTACACAAAGCGCTTTGACACTATTTTTACATTCATCCATTCACACACACATTCACACACTCATGGCGGAAGCTGGCATGCAAGGCCCTAACCACAACCCATCAGGAGCAAGGGTAAAGTGTCTCCCTCAAGGACGCAACAGACGTGACGAGGTTGGTAGAAGGTGGGGATCGAACCAAGAACCCTCAGGTTGCTGGAACGGCCACTCTCCCAACTGCGCCACGCCTTCCCCATGTATACTGTCTCTGTCTCTGTATCTGACAGTTATTTAAACATAATTCCGAAACCACACATGCAAAATGGCTAATAAGAGAAATGTATCTTTGTGAGTTTTACTGGAAAAAAATATTTTGTAAGGTTTGCAAAGACACAAGTCTTTTTTTTTTTTTTACTTAATATGACAGTATAACTGTCATACTAAATATGAAAAGTTATAAACCTAACTCCAAAACCAAACCTGCATTATGTCTAAAAATGCCTGTAATATTGTATCTTTGTGAATTTTACTAGAATCAGGAGGTTTTAAGGTTTAAAAATACAAAAATTAGGTAACTAACAGCCACACGCAATATGACAGTTATTTAAAAACTCCTAATCCACACAAGCAAAATGGCTATTTATGCCTGAAATAATGCATCCTTAGGAGTTTTCCTCGAAACATATGCTTTTTTAAATCTTGCAAACACAAAAAGTAGTTTTTTACTCAATATGACAGTAATGTTCTTAAAATCCTGAGATAATTACGAAAAAAGCAAAAAAAAAATGTATTCCATTATAATTCCTAAACCAAACATGCAAAATGTGTAAAAATGCCTGTAATATTGAATCAATGTATGTTTTACTAGAATCAGTTGTGTTTGAAAGGTTTGCAATTAGAAAAAGTGGGTTTTTTTCACCATGACAATGTACACTCAATATGACAGTAAATTAAACATAACTCCTAAACTACACATAAAAATGAGCTAATATTGCCTGAAATAATGCATTCTTGTGAGTTTTACTCGAAACATATGCTTTTTTAAGGCTTGCAAACACAAAAACTAGTTTTTTACTCAATATGACAGTAATGTTCTTAAAAATCTGAGATAATGCGAAAAAAAGCAATAAATGTATTCCAACATAATTCCTAAACCAACAATGCGAAATGTCTAAAAATTTCTGTAATATTATATCCATGTGAGTTTTACTAGAATCAGTTGTTTTAGTAAGGTTTGCAAAAACAAAAATTAGGTTTTACTCTTTAGGAAAGTAAACTGTCACACTCAATATGACAGTAAATTAAACATAACTCCTAAACTACACATAAAAATGAGCTAATATTGCCTGAAATAATGCATTCTTGTGAGTTTTACTCGAAACATATGCTTTTTTAAGGCTTGCAAACACAAAAACTAGTTTTTTACTCAATATGACAGTAATGTTCTTAAAAATCTGAGATAATGCGAAAAAAAGCAATAAATGTATTCCAACATAATTCCTAAACCAACAATGCGAAATGTCTAAAAATTTCTGTAATATTATATACATGTGAGTTTTACTAGAATCAGTTGTTTTAGTAAGGTTTGCAAAAACAAAAATTAGGTTTTACTCTTTAGGAAAGTAAACTGTCACACTCAATATGACAGTAAATTAAACATAACTCCTAAACTACACATAAAAATGAGCTAATATTGCCTGAAATAATGCATTCTTGTGAGTTTTACTCGAAACATATGCTTTTTTAAGGCTTGCAAACACAAAAACTAGTTTTTTACTCAATATGACAGTAATGTTCTTAAAAATCTGAGATAATGCGAAAAAAAGCAATAAATGTATTCCAACATAATTCCTAAACCAACAATGCGAAATGTCTAAAAATGTCTGTAATATTATATCCATGTGAGTTTTACTAGAATCAGTTGTTTTAGTAAGGTTTGCAAGAACAAAAATTAGGTTTTACTCTTTAGGAAAGTAAACTGTCACACTCAATATGACAGTTTTTTAATCATAACTCCTAAACTACTCATGCAAAATGGCTAATAATGTTTGAAATAATGGATTCTTGGGAGTTTTCCTCGAAACATATGCTTTCTTAAGGCTTGCAAACACAAAAAGTATTTTTTTACTCAATATGACAGTAATGTTCTTCAATTCCTGAGATAATGCGAAAAAAGCAAAAAAAAATTCTTCAATCATAATTTCTAAACCAACATTGCAAAATGTGTAAAAATGCCTGTATTATTGAATCCATGTGAGTTTTACTAGAATCAGTTGATTTAGTAAAGTTTGCAAAAACAAAAATTAGGTTTTACTCTTTATGAAAGTAAACGTCACACTCAATATGACAGTTTTTTAATCATAACTCCTAAACTACTCATGCAAAATGGCTAATAATGTTTGAAATAATGGATCCTTGGGAGTTTTCCTCGAAAAATATGCTTTCTTAAGGCTTGCAAACACAAAAAGTATTTTTTTTTTACTCAATATGACAGTAATGTTCTTAAAATTCTGAGATAATGCGAAAAAAGCAATAAAAATGTATTCCAACATAATTCCTAAACCAACAATGCAAAATGTCTAAAAATGCCAGTAATATTATATCCTTGTGAGTTTCACTAGAATCAGTTGTTTTAGTAAGGTTTGCAAAAGCAAAAATTAGGTTTTACTCTTTATGAAAGTCAACTGTCACACTCAATATGACAATTTTGAAATAATGGATCCTTGGGAGTTTTCTTCGAAACATATGCTTTCTTAAGGCTTGCAAACACAAAAAGTATTTTTTTACTCAAAATGACAGTAAAGTTCTTAAAATCCTGAGATAATGCGAAAAAAGCAATAAAAATGTATTCAATCATAATTTCTAAACTAAACATGCAAAATGTGTAAAAATGCCTGTATTATTGAATCCATGTGAGTTTTACTAGAATCAGTTGTTTTAGTAAAGTTTGCAAAAACAAAAATTAGGTTTTTTTCACCATGACAATGTACACTCAATATGACAGTAAATAAACATAACTCCTAAACTACACATAAAAATGAGCTAATATTGCCTGAAATAATGCATTATTATGAGTTTTACTCGAAACATATGCTTTTTTAAGGCTTGCAAACACAAAAAGTAGTTTTTTACTCAATATGACAGTAATGTTCTTAAAATCCTGAGATAATGCGAAAAAAGCAATAAAAATGTATTCCAACATAATTCCTAAACCAACAATGCAAAATGTCTAAAAATGCCTGTAATATTAAATCCATGTGAGTTTTACTAGAATCAGTTGTTCTTATAAGGTTTGCAAATACAAAAATTAAGTTTTACTCACTATGACAGTATACTGTCACACTCAATATGACAGTTATTTAAAAATAACTCCTAACTACACATGCAAAATGGCTAATGATACCTCAAATAATGCATTCTACGGAGTTTTACTCGAAACATATGCTTTTTCAAATCTTGCAAACACAAAAAGTAGTTTTTTACTCAATATGACAGTAATATTCCTAAAATCCTGATATAATGCGAAAAAAGCAATGAAAATATATTCAATCATATTTCCTAAATCAAACATGCAAAATGTGGGAAAATGCCTGTAATATTGAACCCATGTGAGTTTTACTAGAATCGGTTGTGTTTGAAATTTTTGCAAATAAAAAAATTAGGTTTTTTTTCACCATGACAATGTACACTCAATATGACAGTAAATAAACATAACTCCTAAACTACACATAAAAATGAGCTAATATTGCCTGAAATAATGCATTATTGTGAGTTTTACTCGAAACATATACTTTTTTAAGGCTTGAAAACACAAAAAGTAGTTTTTTATTCAATATGACAGTAATATTCCTAAAATCCTGAGATAATGCGACAAAAGCAATACAATGTATTCCATCATAATTTCTAAACCAAAAAGGCAAAATGTCTAAAAATAACTGTAATATTGAATGCATGTGAGTTTTACTAGAATCGGTTGTGTTTGAAATTTTTGCAAATAAAAAAAATAGTTTTTTTTCACCATGACAATGTACACTCAATATGACAGTAAATAAACATAACTCCTAAACTACACATAAAAATGAGCTAATATTGCCTGAAATAATGCATTATTGTGAGTTTTACTCGAAACATATGCTTTTTTTAAGGCTTGCAAACACAAAAAGTAGTTTTTTACTCAATATGACAGTAATATTCCGAAAATCCTGAGATAATGCGAAAAAAGCAATACAAATGTATTCCATCATAATTTCTAAACCAAACAGGCAAAATGTCTAAAAATAACTGTAATATTGAATGCATGTGAATTTTACTAGAATCAGTTGTTTTTGTAAGGTTTGCAAATACAAAAATTAGGTTTTACTCTATATGAGAGTATACTGTTACATTTAATATGACAGTTATTTAAACATAACTCCTAAACAACAAATGCAAAATGACTAATAATACCTGGAGATGTATCGTTGAGTTTTACTAAAATGTTCTTTTGTAAGGTTTGCAAAGACACAAGTTAGTTTTTTTTTACTCAATATGATAGTATCACTGTCATACTAAATAAGAAAGTTGTATGAACATAATTTCAAAAATACACATGCAATCCGTCCAAAAATGCCTGTAATATTGAATCTATGTGAGTTTTACCAGAATCAGGTATTTTGGTAAGGTTTACAATTACAAAAATTAGGTTTTACTCATAATGACAGTATAACTGCCACATTCAATATGGCAGTTATTTAAACATAACCCCTAAACCACATGCAAAATGGCTTATAATGCCTGGAGATGTATCTTTGTGAGTTTTACTAGAAAACATATAATTTGTAAGGTTTTTTAAAGACACAAGTTAGTTTTTTTTACTCAATATAATAGTATAACTGTCATACTAAATGTATCCATTTTCTTCCGCTTATCCGAGGTCGGGTTGCGGGGGCAGCAGCCTAAGCAGAGAAGCCCAGACTTCCCTCTCCCCAGCCACTTCGTCCAGCTCTTCTCGGGGGATCCCGAAGCGTTCCCAGGCCAGCCGGCTGACATAGTCTTCCCAATGTGTCCTGGGGCTTCCCCGTGGCCTCCTGCCAGTCGGACTTGCCCTAACGAAAAAAACAATTAAAATGTATTCAAACACAACTCCTAAACCAAACATGTGAAATGTCTAAAATGCCTGCAATATTGAATCTATGTGAGTTTTACTAGAATCAGTTGTTTTTGTAAGGTTTGCAAATACAAAAATTAGGTTTAACACTTAATGACAGTATAACTGCCACACTCAATTTGACAGTTATTAAAACATAACTCCTAAACTACACATGAACATTTTCTAATAATGCATGAAGAAATGTATCTTTTGTGAGTTTTACTAGTAACATTTTCTTTTGTAAGCATTGCAAAGACACAAGTTAGTTTGTTTTACTCACTATGACTTTACTGTCACACTCAATATGACAGTTATTTAAACATAAATCCTAAACCGCACATGCAAAATGGCTAATAATGCCTGTAGAAATGTATCTTTGAGTTTTACTGGGAAAAATATTTTGTAAGGTTTGTAAAGACACAAGTTAGTTGTTTTTTTTTTACTCAATATGACAGTATTACTGTAATACTAAATATGAAGGTTATATAAACACAACTCCAAAACCAAACATGCATTATGTCTAAAAATGCCTGTGATATTGTATCTGTGAGTTTTACTAGAATCAATTGTTTTTGTAAGGTTTGCAAATACAAAATTTAGGTTTTACTCACTATGACAGTTATTTAAACATAAATCCTAAACAACAAATGCAAATAGCTAATAATGCTTGGAGAACTGTATCTTTGTTATAGAGAGCCTGCTGACCAACAGCATCTCTGTCTGGACTGGAGCCTACAGTGCCTCAGACTGGAAGTCTCTCCAGAGAGTGGTGAGGACGGCGGAAAAGATCTTCAGGAATCCTCTTCCTCCTATCCAGGAGATCGCAAAAAGCGCTGCCTGACCAGGGCTCAGAAAATTTGCAAAGACTCCTCCCACCCCCACCAAGGACTGTTTTCACTGCTGGACTCTAGAAAGAGGTTCCGCAGCCTCCGAAGCAGAACCTCCAGCTTCTTCCCTCAGGCCGTAAGACTCTTGAACGCATTATAATTAAATTATCTCCTCAACTCCCCTCAAAATGGATTAACTCGCTGGAATAAAAAAAAAAAACAATATAACATACACCCATAAACGTGGGCGCATGTGGAAAAAGTGCAATATATTTATCTGCACAGTATCCTTTTTATTTATTTATATATATTTAAGTATATTTATTTATTTTATATGTATATTTATATATTATTTATATTTATTTATTTATATATGCACCTTATTGCTTTTTTATCCTGCACTACCATGAGCTTATGTAACGAAATTGTGTTATCTATGCTGTAAAGTTCAAATTTGAATGACAATAAAAAGAAAGTCTAAGTCTTTACAAGAATAATGATCTTTTGTAAGGTTTGCAAAGACGCAAGTTAGTTGTTTTTTTTACTCAATATGACAGTATAACTGTCATACTAAATATGAAAGTTGTAAAAACATAACTCCAAAACCAAACAAGCAATCCGTCTAAAAATGTAATATTCAATCTATGTGAGTTTTACCAGAATCAGGTATTTTGGTAAGGTTTACAATTACAAAAATTAGGTTTTACGCATGACAGTATACCTGCCACATTCAATTTGACATTTATTTAAACATAACTCCTAAACCACACATGCACAATGGCTAATAATACCTGGGGAAATGTCTCTTTGTGAGTTTTACTAGAAAAAATATATTGTGTAAGGTTTGTAAAGACACAAGTTAGTTTTTTTTACTCAATATAACAGTATAGCTGTCATACTATATATAAATAAATAAATAAATAAATGGGTTGTAATTGTATAGCGCTTTTCTACCTTCAAGGTACTCAAAGCGCTTTGACACTACTTCCACATTTACCCATCACACACTGATGGAGGGAGCTGCCATGCAAGGCGCTAAACAGCACCCATCAGGAGCAAGGGTGAAGTGTCTTGCTCAGGACACAACGGACATGACGAGGTTGGTACTAGGTGGGGATTGAACCAGGGACCCTCGGGTCGCGCACGGCCATTCTTCCACTGCGCCAAACATTACTCCAAAACCAAACATGTATTACCGTATTTTCCGCACTATAAGGCGCACCTAAAAACCACAAATTTTCTCAAAAGCTGACAGTGCGCCTTATAACCCGGTGCGCTTTATATATGGATAAATATTAAGATTTATTTTCATAAAGTTTCGGTCTCGTAACTACGGTAAACAGCCGCCATCTTTTTTCCCGGTAGAACAGGAAGCGCTTCTTCTTCTACGCAAGCAACCGCCAAGGTAAGCACCCGCCCCCATAGAACAGGAAGCGCTTCTTCTTCTACTGTAAGCAACCACCCGCCCGCGTAGAAGAAGAAAAAGCGCGCGGATATTACCGTACGGTACGTTTCATTTCCTTTGTGTATTTACATCTGTAAAGACCACAAAATGGCTCCTACTAAACGACAGGGATCCGGTTCATGAAAAGACGCAATCTCTCCATCCGCACACGGATTACTATTTCACAGCAACTGATATTCCTGTGAACCGCACTGTGGATACAACGGGAGCACGTACGGTGAATATTCGCACCACAGGGAATGAGAAGTCATCCTTCACTGTGGTTCTAGCTTGCCATGCTAATGGCCAGAAACTTCCACCCATGGTGATATTCAAAAGGAAGACCTTGCCAAAAGAGACCTTTCCAGCCGGCGTCATCATAAAAGCTAACTCGAAGGGATGGATGAAGAAAAGATGAGCGAGTGGTTAAGGTAAGTTTAAGTTTACGCGAAGAGGCCGGGTGGCTTTTTTCACGCAACTTCGTCCATGTTGATATACGATTCCATGCGCGCCCACATCACGCTGGTTTTAATATATTATTAAAGTTTGACTGACCTATTTGACTGTTTTTTTGACATTCCTTTAGCGCAGTTAGATGCGGCTTACAACACGGGGCGGCTTATAGGTGGACAAAGTTTTGAAATATGCCGTTCATTGAAGGCGCGGCTTATAACCCAGGGCGCCTTATGGTGCGGAAAATACGGTATGTCTAAAAATGCCTGTAATATTGTATCTGTGTGAGTTTTACTAGAATCAGTTGTTTTTGTAAGGTTTTCAAATACCAAAATTAGGTTTTATTTACTTTGACAGTTATTTAAACATAACTCCTAAACAACAAATGCAAAATAGCTAATAATGCTTGGAGAGATGTATCGTTGTTATAGCGAGCCTGCTGACCAACAGCATCTCTGTCTGGACTGGAGCCTGCAGTGCCTCAGACTGGAAGTATCTCCAGAGAGTGGTGAGGACGGCGGAAAAGATCATCAGGACTCCTCTTCCTCCTATCCAGGAGATCGCAAAAAGCGCTGCCTGACCAGGGCTCAGAAAATTTGCAAAGACTCCTCCCACCCCCACCAAGGACTGTTTTCACTGCTGGACTCTAGAAAGAGGTTCCGCAGCCTCCGAAGCAGAACCTCCAGCTTCTTCCCTCAGGCCGTAAGACTCTTGAACGCATCATAATTAAATTATCTCCTCAACTCCCCTCAAAATGAATTAACTCGCTGGAATGAAATAAAAAATATAACATACACCCATAAACGTGGGCGCATGTGGAAAAAGTGCAATATATTTATCTGCACAGTAATCTATTTATCTATTTTTTATATATTTATATATATTTATTTATTATATATATATATATATGTATATATATATATATATATAGTATTTATATATTATTTATATATATTTATGTATCGAAATATGCACCTTATTGCTTTTTTATCCTGCACTACGACATTTCGTTCTTATCTGTGCTGTAAAGTTCAAATTTGAATGACAATAAAAAGAAAGTCTAAGTCTAAGTCTAAGTCTTTACTAGAATAACGATCTTTTGTAAGGTTTGCAAAGACACAAGTTAGGTTTTTTTTTACTCAATGGTAATATACAGTATAACTGTCATACTAAATATGAAAGTTGTATAATCAAAACTCCAAAACCAAACATGCAATCCGTCTAAAATGCATGTAATATTGAATCTATGTGAGTTTTACCAGAATCAGGTATTTTGGTAAGGTTTACAATTACAAACATTAGGTTTCACTCATAATGACAGTATAACTGCCACATTCAATTTGACATCTATTTAAACATAACTCCTAAACCACACATGCACAATGGCTATTAATGCCTGGAGAAATGTCTCTTTGTGAGTTTTACTGGAAAAAAAATATTTCGTAATGTTTGTACCGACACAAGTTAGTTTTTTTTACTCAATATGACAGTGTTACTGTCATACTAAACATGAAAGTTATATAAACATAACTCCAAAACCAAACATGCATTATCTCTAAAAATGCCTGTAATTTAAAAGTTAAAAAGTTAAAGTACCAATGATTGTCACACACACACTAGGTGTGGCGAAATTATTCTCTGCATTTGACCCATCACCCTTGATCACCCCCTGGAGGTGAGGGGAGCAGTGGGCAGCAGCGGTGGCCGCGCCCGGGAATCATTTTGGTGATTTAACCCCCAATTCCAACCCTTGATGCTGAGTGCCAAGCAGGGAGGTAATGGGTCCCATTTTTTTAGTCTTTGGTATGACTCGGCCGGGGTTTGAACTCCCAACCTACCGATCCCAGGACGGACACTCTAACCACTAGGCCACTGAGTAGGTGGCCTAGTGTAATTTTGTATCCATGTGAGTTTTACTAGAATCAGTTGTTTTTGTAAGGTTTGCAAATACAAAATATGGGTTTTACTCACAGTATAATGTCACACTCAATCTGACAGTTATTTAAACATAACTCCTAAACCACACATGCCAAATGGCTAATAATGCCTGGAGAAATGTCTCTTTGTGAGTTTTTCAGGAAAAAAAACATTTTGTAAGGTTTGTAAAGACACAAGTTAGTTTTTATTACTCAATATGACAGTATTACTGTAATACTAAATATGAAAGTTATATAAACACAACTCCAAAATCAAACATGCATCATGTCTAAAAATGCCTGCAATATTGCATCCATGTGAGTTTTACTAGAATCAGTTGTTTTTGTAAGGTTTTTGCAAATACAAAAATTAGGTTTTACTCACTATGACAGTTATTTAAACATAACTCCTAAACAACAAATGCAAAATGACTAATAATGCTTGGAGAAATGTATCTTTGTTAGATTTACTAGAAAAAATATATTTTGTAAGTTAGTTTTTTTTACTTAATATGACAGTATAACTGTCATACTAAATCCATCCATTTTCTTCCGCTTATCCGAGGTCCGGTTGCAGGGGCAGCAGCCTAAGCAGAGAAGCCCGGACTTCCCTATCCCCAACCACTTCGTCCAGCTCTTCTCGGGGGATCCCGAGGCGTTCGACAGCCCAGCCGGGAGACATAGTCTTCCCAATGTGTCCTGGGTCTTCCCCGCGGCCTCCTGCCCGTCGGACTTGCCCTAATGAAAAAAGCAATACAAATGTATTCAAACACAACTCTAAACCAAACATGTAAAATGTCTAAAAATGCCTGTAAAATTGAATCTATGTTTTACTAGAATCAGTTGTTTTTATAAGGTTTGCAAATACAAAATGAGGTTTTACACATAATGACAGTATAACTGCCACACTCAATATGACAGTTATTTAAACATAACTCCTAAACCACACATGAAAAATGTCTGATAATGCGTGAAGAAATGTATCTTTGTGATTTTTATTAGAAACGTTTTCTTTTGTGAGGTTTGCAAAGACACAAGTTAGTTTTTTTTACTCAATATGACAATATGACACTCACTATGACAGTTATTTAAACATAACTCCTAAACTCATACTTGCCAACATTGAGACCTCCGATTTCAGGATGTGGGGGTGGGGAAGGCATGGTCGGGGGTGGGGTGGGGGCGTGGTTGGGGGTGTGGTTAAGAGGGGAGGAGTATATTTAGAGCTAGAATTCACCAAGTCAAGTATTTCATATATATATATATATATATATATATATATTTATATATATATATATATATATATATATATTTATATATATATATATATATATATATATATATATATATATATATATATATATATACACACACATATATAAAAAAACTTGACTTTCAGTGAATTCTAGCTATATATATATATATATATATATATATATATATATATATATATATATATATATATATATATATATATATATATATGTATGTGTGGGGAAAAAAATCACAAGACTACTTCATCTCTACAGGCCTGTTTCATGAGGGGTTCCCTCAATCATCAGGAGATATAAGACATATATCAATCAATCAATCAATCAATGTTTATTTATATAGCCCTAAATCACAAGTGTCTCAAAGGGCTGCACAAGCCACAACGACATCCTCGGTATAGCCCACATAAGGGCAAGGAAAAACTCACCCCAGTGGGACGTCGATGTGAATGACTATGAGAAACCTTGGAGAGGACCGCATATGTGGGTAACCCCCCCCTCTAGGGAGACCGAATGCAATGGATGTCGAGTGGGTCTAACATAATATTGTGAGAGTCCAGTCCATAGTGGATCCAGCATAACAGTAAGAGTACAGTCCACAGTGGGGTCAGCAGGAAACCATCCCGAGCGGAGACGGGTCAGCAGCGCAGAGATGTTCCCAACCGATATACAGGCGAGCGGTCCACCCCGGGTCCCGACCCCGGACAGCCAGCACCCCATCCATGGCCACCGGATCTGTGTGTCTCCCCTTCCACAAGGGATAGGGGGGAGCAGAGGAGAAAAGAAAAGAAACGGCAGATCAACTGGTCTAAAAAAGGGGGGCTATTCAAAGGTTAGAGTATACAAATGAGTTTTGAGATGGGACTTAAATGTTTCTACTGAGGTAGCATCTCTAACTGTTACCGGGAGGGCATTCCATAGTGCTGGAGCCCGAATAGAAAACGCTCTACAGCCCGCAGACTTTTTTTGGGCTCTGGGAATCACTAATAAGCCGGAGTTCTTTGAACGCAGATTTCTTGCCGGGACATATGGTACAATACAATCGGCAAGATAGGCTGGAGCTAGACCGTGTAGTATTTTATACGTAAGTAGTAAAACCTTAAAGTCGCATCTTAAGTGCACAGGAAGCCAGTGCAGGTGAGCCAGTATAGGCGTAACATGATCAAACTTTCTTGTTCTTGTCAAAAGTCTAGCAGCCGCATTTTGTACCAACTGTAATCTTTTAATGCTAGACATAGGGAGACCCGAAAATAATACGTTACAGTAATCGAGACGAGACGTAACGAACGCATGAATAATGATCTCAGCGTCGCTAGTGGACAAAATGGAACGAATTTTAGCGATATTAGGAGATGAAAGAAGGCCGTTTTAGTAACACTCTTTATGTGTGACTCAAAGGAGAGAGTTGGGTCGAAGATAATACCCAGATTCTTTACTGAGTCGCTTTGTGTAATTGTTTGGTTGTCAAATGTTAAGGTGGTATTATCAAATAAATGTCGGTGTTTAGCAGGACCGATAATCAGCATTTCCGTTTTCTTAGTGTTGAGTTGCAAGAAGTTAGCGGACATCCATTGTTTAATTTCATTAAGACACGCCTCCAGCTGACTACAATCCGGCGTGTTGGTCAGCTTTAGGGGCATGTAGAGTTGGGTGTCATCAGCATAGCAATGAAAGCTAACACCGTATTTGCGTATGATGTCGCCTAGCGGCAGCATGTAAATACTAAAGAGTGCAGGGCCAAGAACCGAACCTTGGGGGACTCCGCACGTTACCTTAACATAGTCCGAGGTCACATTGTTATGGGAGACGCACTGCATCCTGTCAGTAAGATAAGAGTTAAACCACGACAAGGCTAAGTCTGACATACCAATACGTGTTTTGATACGCTCTAATAAAATGTTATGATCGACGGTATCGAAAGCAGCGCTAAGATCAAGAAGCAGCAACATAGATGACGCATCAGAATCCATCGTTAGCAGTAGATCATTAGTCATTTTTGCGAGGGCTGTCTCCGTAGAGTGATTTGCCCTGAAACCGGATTGAAAAGGTTCACAGAGATTGTTAGACATTAAGTGTTCATTTAGCTGCTGTGCGACAATTTTTTCGAGGATTTTCGAGATAAACGGAAGGTGGGACACCGGCCGGTAGTTTACCATGAGGTCAGGATCGAGGTTAGGTCTTTTGAGAAAAGGATGAATAACCGCTTTTTTGAATGCTAGTGGAACAGTGCCAGAGGAAAGTGATAAGTTTATAATATTTAGCACTGATGGACCTAATAATACAAAAAGCTCCTTAATAAGTTTCCCAGGAAATGGGTCAAGTAAACATGTTGTTTGTTTTGTCCCCTTAACACATCTTAACAATTCCTCTAATGTTATTTCATCAAAGAGAGAGAAACTATTTTGGAGGGCGGTATCCTTCGTAGATACAGTCGTATCTGTGTTAATAGAACCCAGTTGTAGCTGCGATGCATTGTCTTTAATCTCCTTTCTAATGAGTTCAATTTTCTTATTAAAGAAATTCATAAAATCATCTGCTGAGTGGGTGGAGCTACTGGGAGGAGTCCCTTGTTGGGTTAGCGATGCTACTGTACTAAACAAAAATTGCGGATCATTTTTGTTGAGGTGGATGAGATTTGAGTAATATTTAGCTTTAGCTAGGGTAAGCATGTGTTAATAAGTTATTAAACTATCACTCCATGCTTGATGGAAAACCTCAAGTTTAGTAGCGCGCCATTTGCGTTCCAGCTTTCTACATGATAATTTATGGGCTCTAGTTTCTTCTGTAAACCATGGGGTGCACCTTTTAGGGGCTCCTTTAAGCTTTAGCGGTGCTATACTATCAATGGTGTCCCGCAGGGCGTCGTTAAAGTTGTTAGTGAGGTTATCAATAGAGCCGACATAATTTGGGAATGGTGCCATTACCGAAGGCAGTAGGCCAGCAAGAGTCATCGTTGTGGCAGCATTAATGTTGCGGCTGCTATAGTAGTTATTATTATTAGTTTGTTGACAATGAGTCAGAACTTCGAATTTTATAAGGTAATGATCGGACATTACTTTAGTATACGGGAGTATCGTAACTTTGGAGGTGGTGACACCCCTGACCAGCACTAGATCTATCGTATTTCCGTTGCGATGCGTAGGTTCATTTATTATTTGTGTAAGACCACAGCTATCAATTATAGTCTGGAGCGCCATGCACTGAGGGTCCGATGGGGTATTCATATGGATATTAAAGTCCCCCATTATGATTATATTGTCGGCGTGCGTCACTAAATCAGCAACGAACTCTGAAAATTCACTGATGAAGTCCGAATTGGGTCCTGGGGGGCGGTAGATAACAGCCAGGTGGAGAGGCAGCGGTGTGACAAACCTCATAGTAAGCATCTCAAACGAGTTATATTTATTATTTAGGTTCGGGGTAAGATTAAAGTTTTTATTGTGGATGAGTGCAACTCCCCCACCCCTTTTAATGGGACGGGCAATATGCGCTCCCGCATAGCCAGGAGGAGACGCCTCGCCCAGCGCAAAGAAATCATCTGGTTTGAGCCAGGTCTCGGCGAGACCAATAACGTCAAGATTATTGTCTCTAATGACCTCATTCACTAATAACGTTTTGGAAGATAATGATCTTATGTTTAAGAAGCCCATATTATAGGTAGTGGGCTGTTTTGAGGAGTTTTTGTTGAAATTATCCGTAGTAGCAATATTAATAATGTTGTGTTTATTATGTGTAGTGCAATTTAAATAATTTCGACCATATCTAGGAATTGATATGACGGGAATTTTCCGATTGTTTGCTTGATGTTGTGATAAACCGAACGCATCATAACTTGCCACCTCAGTAGAGTGCATGTCTACTTTTGACACAGAAAAAACATTTTTGAGTTGTGTATTGTTCTAAAATAGTTGCTATGTGTGCAGGTATTATCCAGCCTGGCGCTGGCTAGTTCTATTTTAACAAACTTCTCACCCGGACTAGCGCTTCTTTGAGGATTAGCCTTTCGCTTTGTTGTTAGCCCCGCTCGGCATCCCCGCTTCTGCTTCCGCTCACACCGCTTACGTGTCTTCCGTTGACGGTCCTCGCTGGCACTTAACTCCGCTGCTTTCGAGGCCGCTGGATGTAGCCGGCGAAGAATCCCCATGCTAGCGAGGAGGTCGAAAGTACCCGCATCTTTCAGCCTATAACGGCCCGATCTATCCACATCCAGAATCGTCTGTCGGTCGTATCTGATCACGAAGTGTCCACGCTATGAGCCAGCCATGAAATAGACAGAATTGACGGGTATTTTTGCCAAATCGCTCTACACTTCCAAGAGCGTCTGCAAGCCGCTGCCATCAGGGCGCCGCCATCAGGGCGCCGCCATCAGGGCGCCGCCATCTTGGCTGAATATATATATATACAGGTAAAAGCCAGTAAATTAGAATATTTTGAAAAACTTGATTTATTTCAGTAATTGCATTCAAAAGGTGTAACTTGTACATTATATTTATTCATTGCACACAGACTGATGCATTCAAATGTTTATTTCATTTAATTTTGATGATTTGAAGTGGCAACAAATGAAAATCCAAAATTCCGTGTGTCACAAAATTAGAATATTACTTAAGGCTAATACAAAAAAGGGATTTTTAGAAATGTTGGCCAACTGAAAAGTATGAAAATGAAAAATATGAGCATGTACAATACTCAATACTAGGGTTGGAGCTCCTTTTGCCTCAATTACTGCGTTAATGCGGCGTGGCATGGAGTCGATGAGTTTCTGGCACTGCTCAGGTGTTATGAGAGCCCAGGTTGCTCTGACAGTGGCCTTCAACTCTTCTGCGTTTTTGGGTCTGGCATTCTGCATCTTCCTTTTCACAATACCCCACAGATTTTCTATGGGGCTAAGGTCAGGGGAGTTGGCGGGCCAATTTAGAACAGGCACGGGTAGATTTTGCGCTGTGTGCAGGCGCCAAGTCCTGTTGGAACTTGAAATCTCCATCTCCATAGAGCAGGTCAGCAGCAGGAAGCATGAAGTGCTCTAAAACTTGCTGGTAGACGGCTGCGTTGACCCTGGATCTCAGGAAACAGAGTGGACCGACACTAGCAGATGACATGGCACCCCAAACCAGCCTAGAAATTCTGTCCATAAAGGTTATGAACAGAATCGGTGACAAAGGGCACCCTCACTGGAAACGGGTCCGACTTACTGCCGGCAATGCGGACCAAGCTCTGACTCTTGCAAAGGGAGCGAACCGCCACAATAAGACAGTCCGTTACCCCATACTCTCTAAGCACTCTCCACAGGACTTCCAGGGGTAAATGGTCGAATGCCTTCTCCAAGTCCATAAAGCACATGTAGACTGGTTGGGCAAACTCACATGCACCCTCAAGGACCCTGCCGAGAGTATAAAGCTGGTCCGCAGTTCCACGACCAGGACGTAAACCACACTGTTCCTCCTGAATCCGAGGTTTGACTATCCGGCGTAGCCTCTTCTCCAGTACACATGAATAGACCTTACCGGGAAGACTGAGGAGTGTGATCTCACGATAGTTGAAACACACCCTCTGGTTCCCCTTCTTAAAGAGAGGAACCACCACCCCGGTCTCCCAATCCAGAAGTACCGCCCCCGATGTCCACGCGATGTTGCAGAGTCTTGTCAACCAAGACAGCCCCACAGCATCCAGAGCCTTAAGGAACTCCGGACAGATCTCATCCACCCCCAGGGCGTTGCCATTGAGGAGCTTTTTAACTACCTTGGCATCCTCAGCCCCAGAAATAGGAGAGCCCACCACAGATTCCCCAGGCACTGCTTCCTCATAGGAAGACATGTTGGTGGGATTAAGGAGGTCTTCGAAGTATTCCCTCCACCGATCAATAACAGCTGCAGTAGAGGTCAGCAGCGCACCATCCTCACCATACACGGTGTTACAGTGCACTGCTGCCCCCCCTTGAGCCGGCGGATGGTGGTCCAGAATCGCTTCGAAGCCGTCTGGAAGTCGTTTTCCATGGCTTCTCCAAACTCCTCCCATGTCCGAGTTTTTGCCTCTGCGACCGCTGAAGCCGCACTTCGCTTGGCCTGTCGGCTGCCTCTGGAGTCCCATGAGCCTAAAGGACCCGATAGGCTCTTTCTTCAGCTTGACGGCATCCCTCACTGCTGGTGTCCACCAGCGGGTTCTAGGATTACCGCCACGACAGGCACCAAACTCCTTGCGGCAACAGCTCCAATCAGCCGGCTCGACAAGAGAGGCACGTAACATGGTCCACTCAGACTCAATGTCCAGCGCCTCGCTCGTGACATGTTCAAAGTTCTTCCGGAGGCGTTCCCAGCAAACCCTCACAATGCGTTTGGGCCTGCCGGTCTGTCAGGCATCCTCCCCCACCTTCGCAGCCAACTCACCACCAGGTGGTGATCGGTAGAAAGCTCCGCCCCTCTCTTCACCCGAGTGTCCAAAACATGAGACCGCAAATCCGATGACACAACTACAAAATCGATCATGGAACTGCGGCCTAGGGTGTCCTGGTGCCAAGTGCACATATGGACACCCTTATGTTTGAACTTGGTGTTTGTTATTGACAATCTGTGACGAGCACAAAAGTCCAATAACAAAACACCACTCGGGTTCAGATCCGGGCGGCCATTCTTCCCAATCACGCCTCTCCAGGTTTCACTGTTGTTGCCAAGATGAGCGTTGAAGGCCCCCAGTAGAACGAGGGAATCACCCGGTGGAGCACTTTCCAGTACTCCCTCGAGTGAATCCAAAAAGGGTGGGTACTCTGAGCTGCCGTTTGGCGCGTAAGGCCAAACAACAGTCAGGACCTGTCCCCCCACCCGAAGGCGGAGGAAAGCTACCCACTGGTCCACTGGGTTGAACTCCAACGTGCAGGCTTTGAGCCGGGGGGCAACAAGAATTGCCACCCGAGCCCGTCGCCTCTCAACGCAAGCATTATAACTCCAAAACAACAAATGCTAATAATGCTTGGAAAAATGTATCTTTGTTAGTTTTACTAGAATAATAATCTTTTGTAAGGTTTGCAGACACAAGTTGTTGTTTTTTTACTCAATATGACAGTATAACTGTCATACTAAATATGAAAGTTGTATAAACATATCTCCAAAACCAAACATGCAATCCATCTAAAGATGCCTGTAATATTGAATCTATGAAAAATAGTTTTTTTTACTCAATATGACAGTATAACTGTCATACTAAATCCATCCATTTTCTTTCGCTTATCCGAGGTCGGGTTGCGGGGGCAGCAGCCTAAGCAGAGAAGCCCAGACTTCCCTCTCCCCAGCCACTTTGTCCAGCTCTTCTCGGGGGATCCCGAGGCCTTCCCAAGCCCGCCTGAGACATAGTCTTCCCAATGTGTCCTGGGTCTTCCCCGTGGCCTCCTGCCGATCGGACTTGCCCTAACGAAAAAAGCAATAAAAATGTATTCAAACATGTGAAATGTCTAAAAATGCCTGTAATATTGAATCTATGTGAGTTTTACTAGAATCAGTTGTTTTTGTAAGGTTTGCAAATACAAAAATTTGGTTTTACACATAACAGTATAACTGCCACATTCAATATGACAGTTATTTAAACATATTTCCTAAACCACACATGGAAAATGTCTAATAATGCCTGGAAAAAATTATTTTTGTGAGTTTTACTGGAAAAACATAGTTTGTAATGTTTGTAAAGACACAAGTTAGTTTTACTCAAGATGACAGTATAACTGTCATAATACATATGAAAGTTATATAAACATAATTCCAAAACCAAACATGCATTATGTCTAAAAATACCTGTAAAATTGTATCCATGTGAGTCTTACTATAATCATTTTTTGCGATGAGATGGCGATGGTGTACCCCACCTTCCGCCCGATTGTAGCTGAGATAGGCTCCAGCGCCTCCTGCCACCCCAAAAGGGAATAAGCGGTAGAAAATGGATAGATGGGCATTTTTTGTTGTCGTTACTAAATCCATCCATTTTCTTCCGCTTAACCGAGGTCGGGTTGCAGGGGCAGCAGCCTAAACAGAGAAGCCCAGACTTCCCTCTCCCCAGCCACTTCTTCCAGCTCTTCTCGGGGGATCCTGAGGCGTTCCCAGGCCAGCCGGGAGACATAATCTTCCCAATGTGTCCTGGGTCTTCCCCGTGGCCTCCTGCCGGTCGGACTTGCCCTAAACACCTCCCTCGGGAGGCGTTCGGGTGGCATCCTGAGCAGATGCCCGAACCACCTCATCTGGCTCCTCTCAATGTGGAGGAGCAGCGCTTTACTCTGAGTTCCTCCAGGATGACAGAGCTTCTTATCCTATCTCTAAGGGAGAGACCCGCCACCCGAAGGAGGAAACTCTTGTCTTTGATCTTGTCTTTTCGGTCATAACCATGACCATGGGTGCAGGATGGGACTGTAGATCGACCGGTAAATTTAGAGCTTTTAATTCTGGCTCAGCTCCTTCTTCACCACAATGGATCGATATAGCGTCCTCATTACTGAAGACGCTGCACCGATCCGCCTGTGGATTTCATGATCCACTCTTCCCTCACTCGTGAACAAGACTCCTAGGTACTTGAACTCCTCCACTTGGGGCCATCTAGTATGTGCCATCGCCTCCTCAACCTGGAAATGGCACCCCACCCTTTACCGGGCGAGAACCATGGACTCGGACTTGGAGGTGCTGACTCTCATCCCAGTCGCTTCATACTCGGCCATCCAATGAGAGCTGGAGATCCTGGCCAGTTGAAGCCATCAGGACCACATCAACTGCAAAAAGCAGAGACCTAATCCTGCAACCACCAAACCGGATCCCCTCAACGCCATGACTGCAATTCTGTCCATAAAAGTTAACAACAGAATCGGTGACTGATCATACAGGGAGCGACCCGCCACAATCAGACAGTCCGATACCCCATACTCTTGTCTTTGAGCCGGGGGGACAACAAGAAATGCCACCCCAGCCTCTCATTGCTTGCAACGCCATAGTGGAAGAGAGTCCAGCCCCTCTCGAGAGAACAGGTTCCTGTGCGTCGAAGTGAGTCCAACTATATCTAGCCGGAACTTCTCCACCTCGCACACCAGCTCAGGCTCCTTCCCTCCCAGCGAGGTGACATTTCACGTCAGAAGAGCTAGCTTATGTAGCCGATGATCGGACCGCCAAGTGCCCTGCCTTCGGCTGCCGCTCAGCTCACACTCTATAACCCAGCCCATGAGTGGTGAGCCCATTGGAGGAGGGAACCACGTTGCTTCATTGAGCTGAGCCAGCCAACAGGCGCTCGCCATCGTGCCCCACCTCTGGGCCTGGCTCCACAGGGGAGCCACGGTAACCCGCGTCCGGGCGAGGAAAAATCTAGGACCTCGATTTGTACTTTTCATAAAGGTCTTTGAGCTGCTCTTTGTCTGATCCCTCACCTAGGACCTATTTGTCTTGGGAGAGCCTACGAGGGGGCATAGAAGCCCACAGACAGCATAGCTCCTAGGATCAGTGGGCTCCGCAAACTCCTCTACCACGATAAGGTGGTGGCTCAGAAAGGAGGTTTTATAAACATAACTCAAAAACCAAGATTAGGTTGTTTTTTTTCACCATGACAATGTACCCTCATCCATCCATCCATTTTTCTACCGCTTATTCCCTTTGGGGTCGCGAGGGGGCGCTGGAGCCTATCTCAGCTACAATCAGGCGGAAGGCGGTGTACACCCTGGACAAGTCGCCATCTCATCGCAGGGCCAACACAGATAGACAGACAACATTCACACTCACATTCACACACTAGGGCCAATTTGGTGTTGCCAATCAACCTATCCCCAGGTGCATGTCTTTGGAGGTGGGAGGAAGCCGGAGTACCCGGAGGGAACCCACGCAGTCACGGGGAGAACATGCAAACTCCACACAGAAAGATCCCGAGCCTGGGATTGAACCAAGGACTACTCAGGTCCTTCGTATTGGGAGGCAGACACACTAACCCCTCTTCCACCGTGCTGCCCAATGTACACTCAATATGACAGTAAATTAAACATAACTCCTAAACTACACTTAAAAATGAGCTAATATTGCCTGAAATAATGCATTCTTGTGAGTTTTACTCGAAACATATGCTTTTTTAAGGCTTGCAAACACAAAAAGTAGTTTTTACTCAATATGACAGTAATGTTCTTAAAATTCTGAGATAATGCGAAAAAAGCAAAAAAAAGTATTCCAACATAATTCCTAAACCAACATTGCGAAATGTCTAAAAATGCCTGTAATATTAAATCCATGTGAGTTTTACTAGAATCAGTTGTTTTAGTAAAGTTTGCAAAAACAAAAATTAGGTTTTACTCTTTATGAAAGTAAACGTCACACTCAATATGACAGTTTTTTAATCATAACTCCTAAACTACTCATGCAAAATTGCTAATAATGTTTGAAATAATGGATTCTTGGGAGTTTTCCTTGAAACATATGCTTTCTTAAGGCTTGCAAACACAAAAAGTATTTTTTTTTACTCAATATGACAGTAATGTTCTTAAAATTCTGAGATAATGCGAAAAAAGCAATAAAAATGTATTCAATCATAATTTCTAAACTAAACATGCAAAATGTGTAAAAATGCCTGTATTATTGAATCCATGTGAGTTTTACTAGAATCAGTTGTTTTAGTGAAGTTTGCAAAAACAAAAATTAGGTTTTACTCTTTATGAAAGTAAACTGTCCCACTCAATATGACAGTTTTTTAATCATAACTCCTAAACTACTCATGCAAAATGGCTAATAATGTTTGAAATAATGGATTATTGGGAGTTTTCCTCGAAACATTTGCTTTCTTAAGGCTTGCAAACACAAAAAGTATTTTTTTTTTACCAATATGACAGTAATGTTCTTAAAATTCTGAGATAATGCGAAAAAAGCAATAAAAATGTATTCCAACATAATTCCTAAATCAACAATGCAAAATGTCTAAAAATGCCAGTAATATTAAATCCTTGTGCGTTTCACTAGAATCAGTTGTTTTAGTGAAGTTTTCAAAAACAAAAATTAGGTTTTACTCTTTATGAAAGTAAACTGTCACACTCAATATGACAATTTTTGAATCATAACTCCTAAACCACTCATGCAAAATGGCTAATAATGTTTGAAATAATGGATCCTTGGGAGTTTTCCTTGAAACATATGCTTTCTTAAGGCTTGCAAACACAAAAAGTATTGTTTTACTCAAAATGACAGTAATGTTCTTAAAATTCTGAGATAATGCGAAAAAAGCAATAAAAATGTATTCCAACATAATTCCTAAACCAACAATGCAAAATGTCTAAAAATGCCAGTTATATTAAATCCATGTGAGTTTCACTAGAATCAGTTGTTTTAGTAAAGTTTGCAAAAACAAAAATTAGGTTTTACTCTTTATGAAAGTAAACTGTCACACTCAATATGACAATTTTTGAATCATAACTCCTAAACCACTCATGCAAAATGGCTAATAATGTTTGAAATAATGGATCCTTGGGAGTTTTCATTGAAACATATGCTTTCTTAAGGCTTGCAAACACAAAAAGTATTTTTTTACTCAATATGACAGTAATGTTCTTAAAATCCTGAGATAATGCGAAAAAAGCAATAAAAATGTATTCAATCATAATTTATAAACTAAACATGCAAAATGTGTAAAAATGCCTGTATTATTGAATCCATGTGAGTTTTACTAGAATCAGTTGTTTTAGTGAAGTTTGCAAAAACAAAAATTAGGTTTTACTCTTTATGAAAGTAAACTGTCCCACTCAATATGACAGTTTTTTAATCATAACTCCTAAACTACTGATGCAAAATGGCTAATAATGTTAGAAATAATGGATTATTGGGAGTTTTCCTCGAAACCTTTGCTTTCTTAAGGCTTGCAAACACAAAAAGTATTTTTTTTACCAACATGACAGTAATGTTCTTAAAATTCTGAGATAATGCGAAAAAAGCAATAAAAATGTATTCCAACATAATTCCTAAATCAACAATGCAAAATGTCTAAAAATGCCAGTAATATTAAATCCATGTGCGTTTCACTAGAATCAGTTGTTTTAGTGAAGTTTGCAAAAACAAAAATTAGGTTTTACTCTTTATGAAAGTAAACTGTCACACTCAATATGACAATTTTTGAATCATAACTCCTAAACCACTCATGCAAAATGGCTAATAATGTTTGGAATAATGGATTCTTGGGAGTTTTCCTTGAAACATATGCTTTCTTAAGTCTTGCAAACACAAAAAGTATTTTTTTACTCAATATGACAGTAATGTTCTTAAAATCCTGAGATAATGCGAAAAAAGCAATAAAAATGTATTCAATCATAATTTCTAAACTAAATATGCAAAATGTGTAAAAATGCCTGTATTATTGAATCCATGTGAGTTTTACTAGAATCAGTTGTTTTAGTAAAGTTTGCAAAAACAAAAATTAGGTTTTACTCTTTATGAAAGTAAACTGTCACACTCAATATGACAATTTTTTAATCATAACTCCTAAACCACTCATGCAAAATGGCTAATAATGTTTGAAATAATGGATCCTTGGGAGTTTTCATTGAAACATATGCTTTCTTAAGGCTTGCAAACACAAAAAGTATTTTTTTACTCAATATGACAGTAATGTTCTTAAAATCCTGAGATAATGCGAAAAAAGCAATAAAAATGTATTCAATCATAATTTCTAAACTAAACATGCAAAATGTGTAAAAATGCCTGTATTATTGAATCCATGTGAGTTTTACTAGAATCAGTTGTTTTAGTGAAGTTTGCAAAAACAAAAATTAGGTTTTACTCTTTATGGAAGTAAACTGTCCCACTCAATATGACAATTTTTGAATCATAACTCCTAAACCACTCATGCAAAATGGCTAATAATGTTTGAAATAATGGATCCTTGGGAGTTTTCATTGAAACATATGCTTTCTTAAGGCTTGCAAACACAAAAAGTATTTTTTTTACTCAATATGACAGTAATGTTCTTAAAATCCTGAGATAATGCGAAAAAAGCAATAAAAATGTATTCAATCATAATTTCTAAACTAAACATGCAAAATGTGTAAAAATGCCTGTATTATTGAATCCATGTGAGTTTTACTAGAATCAGTTGTTTTAGTGAAGTTTGCAAAAACAAAAATTAGGTTTTACTCTTTATGAAAGTAAACTGTCCCACTCAATATGACAGTTTTTTAATCATAACTCCTAAACTACTGATGCAAAATGGCTAATAATGTTAGAAATAATGGATTATTGGGAGTTTTCCTCGAAACATTTGCTTTCTTAAGGCTTGCAAACACAAAAAGTATTTTTTTTACCAACATGACAGTAATGTTCTTAAAATTCTGAGATAATGCGAAAAAAGCAATAAAAATGTATTCCAACATAATTCCTAAATCAACAATGCAAAATGTCTAAAAATGCCAGTAATATTAAATCCATGTGCGTTTCACTAGAATCAGTTGTTTTAGTGAAGTTTGCAAAAACAAAAATTAGGTTTTACTCTTTATGAAAGTAAACTGTCACACTCAATATGACAATTTTTGAATCATAACTCCTAAACCACTCATGCAAAATGGCTAATAATGTTTGAAATAATGGATTCTTGGGAGTTTTCCTTGAAACATATGCTTTCTTAAGGCTTGCAAACACAAAAAGTATTTTTTTACTCAATATGACAGTAATGTTCTTAAAATCCTGAGATAATGCGAAAAAAGCAATAAAAATGTATTCAATCATAATTTCTAAACTAAACATGCAAAATGTGTAAAAATGCCTGTATTATTGAATCCATGTGAGTTTTACTAGAATCAGTTGTTTTAGTAAAGTTTGCAAAAACAAAAATTAGGTTTTACTCTTTATGAAAGTAAACTGTCACACTCAATATGACAATTTTTTAATCATAACTCCTAAACCACTCATGCAAAATGGCTAATGTTTGAAATAATGGATCCTTGGGAGTTTTCATTGAAACATATGCTTTCTTAAGGCTTGCAAACACAAAAAGTATTTTTTTTACTCAATATGACAGTAATGTTCTTAAAATCCTGATATAATGCGAAAAAAGCAATAAAAATGTATTCAATCATAATTTCTAAACTAAACATGCAAAATGTGTAAAAATGCCTGTATTATTGAATCCATGTGAGTTTTACTAGAATCAGTTGTTTTAGTGAAGTTTGCAAAAACAAAAATTAGGTTTTACTCTTTATGGAAGTAAACTGTCCCACTCAATATGACAGTTTTTTAATCATAACTCCTAAACTACTCATGCAAAATGGCTAATAATGTTTGAAATAATGGATTATTGGGAGTTTTCCTCGAAACATTTGCTTTCTTAAGGCTTGCAAACACAAAAAGTATTGTTTTACTCAAAATGACAGTAATGTTCTTAAAATTCTGAGATAATGCGAAAAAAGCAATAAAAATGTATTCCAACATAATTCCTAAATCAACAATGCAAAATGTCTAAAAATGCCAGTAATATTAAATCCATGTGCGTTTCACTAGAATCAGTTGTTTTAGTGAAGTTTGCAAAAACAAAAATTAGGTTTTACTCTTTATGAAAGTAAACTGTCACACTCAATATGACAATTTTTGAATCATAACTCCTAAACCACTCATGCAAAATGGCTAATAATGTTTGAAATAATGGATTCTTGGGAGTTTTCCTTGAAACATATGCTTTCTTAAGGCTTGCAAACACAAAAAGTATTTTTTTACTCAATATGACAGTAATGTTCTTAAAATCCTGAGATAATGCGAAAAAAGCAATAAAAATGTATTCAATCATAATTTCTAAACTAAATATGCAAAATGTGTAAAAATGCCTGTATTATTGAATCCATGTGAGTTTTACTAGAATCAGTTGTTTTAGTAAAGTTTGCAAAAAAAAAAATTAGGTTTTACTCTTTATGAAAGTAAACTGTCACACTCAATATGACAATTTTTTAATCATAACTCCTAAACCACTCATGCAAAATGGCTAATAATGTTTGAAATAATGGATCCTTGGGAGTTTTCATTGAAACATATGCTTTCTTAAGGCTTGCAAACACAAAAAGTATTTTTTTACTCAATATGACAGTAATGTTCTTAAAATCCTGAGATAATGCGAAAAAAGCAATAAAAATGTATTCAATCATAATTTCTAAACTAAACATGCAAAATGTGTAAAAATGCCTGTATTATTGAATCCATGTGAGTTTTACTAGAATCAGTTGTTTTAGTGAAGTTTGCAAAAACAAAAATTAGGTTTTACTCTTTATGGAAGTAAACTGTCCCACTCAATATGACAATTTTTTAATCATAACTCCTAAACCACTCATGCAAAATGGCTAATAATGTTTGAAATAATGGATCCTTGGGAGTTTTCATTGAAACATATGCTTTCTTAAGGCTTGCAAACACAAAAAGTATTTTTTTACTCAATATGACAGTAATGTTCTTAAAATCCTGAGATAATGCGAAAAAAGCAATAAAAATGTATTCAATCATAATTTCTAAACTAAACATGCAAAATGTGTAAAAATGCCTGTATTATTGAATCCATGTGAGTTTTACTAGAATCAGTTGTTTTAGTGAAGTTTGCAAAAACAAAAATTAGGTTTTACTCTTTATGAAAGTAAACTGTCCCACCCAATATGACAGTTTTTTAATCATAACTCCTAAACTACTGATGCAAAATGGCTAATAATGTTAGAAATAATGGATTATTGGGAGTTTTCCTAGAAACATTTGCTTTCTTAAGGCTTGCAAACACAAAAAGTATTTTTTTTACCAACATGACAGTAATGTTCTTAAAATTCTGAGATAATGCGAAAAAAGCAATAAAAATGTATTCCAACATAATTCCTAAATCAACAATGCAAAATGTCTAAAAATGCCAGTAATATTAAATCCATGTGAGTTTTACTAGAATCAGTTGTTTTAGTGAAGTTTGCAAAAACAAAAATTAGGTTTTACTCTTTATGGAAGTAAACTGTCCCACTCAATATGACAGTTTTTTAATCATAACTCCTAAACTACTCATGCAAAATGGCTAATAATGTTTGAAATAATGGATTATTGGGAGTTTTCCTCGAAACATTTGCTTTCTTAAGGCTTGCAAACACAAAAAGTATTTTTTTTTACCAATATGACAGTAATGTTCTTAAAATTCTGAGATAATGCGAAAAAAGCAATAAAAATGTATTCCAACATTATTCCTAAATCAACAATGCACAATGTCTAAAAATGCCAGTAATATTAAATCCATGTGCGTTTCACTAGAATCAGTTGTTTTAGTGAAGTTTGCAAAAACAAAAATTAGGTTTTACTCTTTATGAAAGTAAACTGTCACACTCAATATGACAATTTTTGAATCATAACTCCTAAACCACTCATGCAAAATGGCTAATAATGTTTGAAAAAATGGATCCTTGGGAGTTTTCCTTGAAACATATGCTTTCTTAAGGCTTGCAAACACAAAAAGTATTGTTTTACTCAAAATGACAGTAATGTTCTTACAATTCTGAGATAATGCGAAAAAAGCAATAAAAATGTATTCCAACATAATTCCTAAATCAACAATGCAAAATGTCTAAAAATGCCAGTAATATTAAATCCATGTGCGTTTCACTAGAATCAGTTGTTTTAGTGAAGTTTGCAAAAACAAAAATTAGGTTTTACTCTTTATGAAAGTAAACTGTCACACTCAATATGACAATTTTTGAATCATAACTCCTAAACCACTCATGCAAAATGGCTAATAATGTTTGAAATAATGGATTCTTGGGAGTTTTCCTTGAAACATATGCTTTCTTAAGGCTTGCAAACACAAAAAGTATTTTTTTACTCAATATGACAGTAATGTTCTTAAAATCCTGAGATAATGCGAAAAAAGCAATAAAAATGTATTCAATCATAATTTCTAAACTAAATATGCAAAATGTGTAAAAATGCCTGTATTATTGAATCCATGTGAGTTTTACTAGAATCAGTTGTTTTAGTAAAGTTTGCAAAAACAAAAATTAGGTTTTACTCTTTATGAAAGTAAACTGTCACACTCAATATGACAATTTTTTAATCATAACTCCTAAACCACTCATGCAAAATGGCTAATAATGTTTGAAATAATGGATCCTTGGGAGTTTTCATTGAAACATATGCTTTCTTAAGGCTTGCAAACACAAAAAGTATTTTTTTACTCAATATGACAGTAATGTTCTTAAAATTCTGAGATAATGCGAAAAAAGCAATAAAAATGTATTCAATCATAATTTCTAAACTAAACATGCAAAATGTGTAAAAATGCCTGTATTATTGAATCCATGTGAGTTTTACTAGAATCAGTTGTTTTAGTGAAGTTTGCAAGAACAAAAATTAGGTTTTACTCTTTATGAAAGTAAACTGTCCCACTCAATATGACAGTTTTTTAATCATAACTCCTAAACTACTCATGCAAAATGGCTAATAATGTTTGAAATAATGGATTATTGGGAGTCTTCCTCGAAACATTTGCTTTCTTAAGGCTTGCAAACACAAAAAGTATTTTTTTTTACCAATATGACAGTAATGTTCTTAAAATTCTGAGATAATGCGAAAAAAGCAATACAAATGTATTCCAACATAATTCCTAAATCAACAATGCAAAATGTCTAAAAATGCCAGTAATATTAAATCCATGTGCGTTTCACTAGAATCAGTTGTTTTAGTGAAGTTTGCAAAAACAAAAATTAGGTTTTACTCTTTATGAAAGTAAACTGTCACACTCAATATGACAATTTTTGAATCATAACTCCTAAACCACTCATGCAAAATGGCTAATAATGTTTGAAATAATGGATCCTTGGGAGTTTTCCTTGAAACATATGCTTTCTTAAGGCTTGCAAAAACAAAAAGTATTGTTTTACTCAAAATGACAGTAATGTTCTTAAAATTCTGAGATAATGCGAAAAAAGCAATAAAAATGTATTCCAACATAATTCCTAAACCAACAATGCAAAATGTCTAAAAATGCCAGTAATATTAAATCCATGTGAGTTTCACTAGAATCAGTTGTTTTAGTGAGGTTTGCAAAAGCAAAAATTAGGTTTTACTCTTTATGAAAGTAAACTGTCACACTCAATATGACAATTTTTAAATCATAACTCCTAAACCACTCATGCAAAATGGCTAATAATGTTTGAAATAATGGATCCTTGGGTGTTTTCCTCGAAACATATGCTTTCTTAAGGCTTGCAAACACAAAAAGTATTTTTTTACTTAATATGACAGTAATGTTCCTAAAATCCTGAGATAATGCGAAAAAAGCAATAAAAATGTATTCAATCATAATTTCTAAACTAAACATGCAAAATGTGTAAAAATGCCTGTATTATTGAATCCATGTGAGTTTTACTAGAATCAGTTGTTTTAGTAAAGTTTGCAAAACAAAAATTAGGTTTTTCTCTTTATGAAAGTAAACTGTCACACTCAATATGACAGTTTTTAATCATAACTCCTAAACTACGCATGCAAAATGGCTAATAATGTTTGAAATAATGGATCCTTGGGAGTTTTCCTCAAAACATATACTTTCTTAAGGCTTGCAAACACAAAAAGTAGTTTTTTTTACTCAATATGACAGTAATATTCTTAAAATCTTGAGATAATGCGAAAAAAGCAATACAAATGTATTCCATCAAAATTTCTAAACCAAACAGGCAAAATGTCTAAAAATAACTGTAATATTGAATTCATGTGAGTTTTACTAGAATCAGTTGTTTTTGTAAGGTTTGCAAATACAAAAATTAGGTTTTACTCTATATGAGAGTATACTATTACATTTAATATGACAGTTATTTAAACATAACTCCTAAACTACAAATGCTAAATGGCTAATGATGCCTGAAATAATGCATCCTTAGGAGTTTTACTCGAAAAATATGCTTTTTTTAATCCTTGCAAACACAGAAAGTAGTTTTTCCTCAATGTGACAGTAATATTCTTAAAATCCTGAGATAATGCGAAAAAAGCAATAAAAATGTGTGCCATCATAATTTCTAAACCAAACATGCAAAATGTGTAAAAATGCCTGTAATATTGAATCCATGTGAGTTTTACTAGAATCAGTTGTTTTTGTAAGGTTTTCAAATACAAAAAATAGGTTTTACTTACTATGACAGTTATTTAAACTCTATGTATCTTTGTGAGTTTTACTAGAAAAAATATATTTTGAATGTTTACAAAAACAAAAGTTAGTTTTTTTTTTACTCAATATGATAGTATAACTGTCATACTAAATCCATCCATATTCTTCCGCTTATCCGAGGTCGTGTTGTGGGGGCTGCAGCCTAAGCAGAGAAGCCCAGACTTCCCTATCCCCAGCTACTTCGTCCAGCTCTTCTCGGGGGATCCCGAGGCGTTCCCAGGCCAGCCAGCTGATATAATCTTCCCAATGTGTCCTGTGTCTTCCCCGTGGCCTCCTGCCATTTGGACTTGCCTTAACGAAAAAAGCAATACTAATGTATTCAAACACAACTCCTAAACAAAACATGTAAAATGTCTAAAATGCCTTTAATATTGAATCTATGTGAGTTTTACAAAAATCAGTTGTTTTTGTAAGGTTTGCAAATACAAAAATTAGGTTTTACACTTAACTTTATAACTCAATATGTGTGGCAGTTATACTACCACACTCAAGTTGACAGTTATTTGAACATGACTCCTAAACTACACATGACCATTTTCTAATAATGCATGAAGAAATGTATCTTTGTGAGTTTTACTAGTAACATTTTCTTTTGTAAGGTTTGCAAGGACACGAGTTAGTTTTTTTTACTCACTTTGACAGTATACTGTCACACTCAATTTCAGTTATTTAAACATAACTCCTAAACCACACATACAAAATGGCTAATAATGTCTGTAGAAATGTATCTTTGTGAGTTTTACTGGGAAACAATATTTTGTAAGGTTTGCAAAGACACAAATTAGTTTTTTTTACTCAATATAACAGTATAACTGTCATACTATAAACACAAGTTATATAAACATAACTCCAAAACCAAACATGCATTATGTCTAAAAATTCAGCACTGCAACTACACATGCACCGGATTTAAACTAAATGTCCCTGCTGCTGAGATCCGAGTTGCAGGGCTGGCCACCACGCCAACATCATCCAGGGCTCCAGAAACATTTGTAGGTCAATGCCCCACAATAGATGCTGGAGGCACTATTCTGCCAGGACTTTTAGACACCGGTTCCCAAGTGACGCTAATGTCCGAAAGCCTATTTAATGCTCACTTTACCGAAGCTAAGCTCGAAAGGACCCCTACCCTTTTTCGTCTAAGAGCAGCTAATGGCCTGGAAATCCCCTATATCGGCTATGCGGTTCTTGATTTTGAGGTAGAGGTTGTTAAAGTTCCCGAAAGAGGAGTAGTAATTGTTGCGGATCAAAACTGTACACACCCCTTCATAATAGGTATGAATCTAATCGTGGGTTGTTGGGATGCCGTTTTTAAATGTCCTAAGACCTCTACTCTTCGGCATCTTCAAAAGCAAAAGGTGTGGAGGGAAGCTTTTGCTACATGTTCCCGTATAGAAGCTGTTGCTGCTGAAGATGGCTTGCTAGGCCACGTGAGATTGGCCTCGAAGACTAGTATTACATATCCCCCAAAGGAGATGTTGGTGCGGGGCTAACTACTGCGCCCTGCCACGCCAACTGCCGGTGCAGTTGGCGTGGCAAAATCACTGGTCGTGGTGAACAGAGGTAGGCTGCCCCTCCGTGTTTATAACCCCCATTCCTACAGTATTTCCTTAAAACGATTTGAGAAGCTAGGGCAGCTGTTCTGTGTTGATGATAGTGATGTGCATGGAGCTGAGGATCTGTGTTTATCTCTAGTAGAGGAGGGTGTGCTAGAAGTGTCACTCATTGATGCCACAGCCCAAACCAATCCAGAACTGTCCCCAGATGTTAGGGATTTGAGTGACAAACCGGATCTGTCTGAGCAGCAACAGGTGCAGCTATGCGCCCTGCTGGCGAAGTGGGAGAAGGTGTTTGCACAACATGAGGACTTTGGAAGGACCAGTCTTGTGCAACACAGGATACTGACAGGAGATTCCGCCCCTACCAGGGAGAGATACCAACCCATCCCGCCTCTGTTGCATAAGGAAGTGAAGACACTGCATGCTTTCAGGTATGCTTGAACAGAGAGTGATAAAGGAAAGCTGCAGTCCCTGGGCAGCGCCTATAGTGTTAGTCCGCAAAAAGGATGGGAGTTGGCGCTTTTGTGTAGACTACCGGAGGTTAAACTCAGTTACACATAAAGACGCCTTTCCGTTCCCCTGAATCGAAGAGACCCTAACTGGTCTGAGCAAATCTGAATGGTTTTCGACCTTAGACCTCGCTAGTGGGTATTGGCAAGTGGAGGTGCACCCGGACGATCGTGAAAAGACTGCATTTACAACTCCCCTCGGACTGTTCGAGTTTGAACGCATGCCATTTGGTCTATGCAATGCACCTGCCACTTTCCAACGGCTTATACATCATTGTTTGAATGGTCAAATAGCGGAATCATTGTTGGTTTATCTTGATGACATAATACTTTTTTCTGTTGATTTCACTGCCCATCTACAGCACCTGGACCAGGTGTTTGAACGGTTGCAGCGACATGGACTTAAACTCAAGCCCTCTAAGTGCAAGCTCTTTCAGCGTGAGGTGAAATTCTTGGGACACGTGGTGGATCGGGATGGAGTGAGACAGGGCCGGCCCGTGGCATAGGCCGTATAGGCAAATGCTAAGGGCGCCGTCCATCAGGGGGCGCCACGCCAGTGCCACAAATGTTGGGAGGAAAAAAAATAATAAAAAAAAATAAGTTGGTACTATTATTTCTAAATACAAAAAATAATCCCACGTTAATTAAAATGCAAAGTAAAGCCTATTTAATAGAAATATTATTTGTTACAACATTACGCCCCCTCCTCCCCCGCACGGTGCGCCCCCTCCCTTCCCGTATCGTGACTCTTTTTGGACGTCCCCACATCAAAAAATCAACACAAGATGCCAAAACTGTCAGGTGCCCAGGGAAGAAAAAAGAGAAAAAAAGAGAAAAGAAGAGGAGGAGAAACGAGCAAAGACAGAGGTAGCAGGTAGGTAACGTTAGCCTACATGAAATTATTTGTCTGTTACAGAATGTGATAGTAACCTGGCTTTTTAGCATTAAGCTAATGTTACATGATTCGGCAATTGCTAATAGTTGTGTTTTAACGTCGGGTTAATATTGTGGAGGGGGCTAAATTGTTATGGAAAATAATAATGTAACGTTAGGTAATTACAGTACTCCCACTTTACATTCCTCAGGGACATTTCGTTCTTTCTTTAGTTTATTTCGAACATGAACACACTTACATCATAATACATCACACAATTTCATATCATTTCATTTTACATCATGCCCGAAAAGGAGTAGGAAGAAGCAAAGCTTATTTAATCCTACCTCTTTCCCACTTCAAAGCGTTTACAAATATATAGAATCATTTCTGACCTTTTTATATAATAAAATAACATCTATGAGTTAGTATACAACAGTTTTGTACTATGTAATTAATTAATTAATTCAGTCATTATTAACATACTGAGATGAAGAATATCTTATTTTCAATAAGGTTGAAAGTATTTCTCATAATTCTTCTTCTTTGTACTCTGTAAGCACTATTATTTTGAACAACCTCTTAAACTGGATCATATCAGTACAATTTTTAACTTTTTTACTTAATCCATTCCATAATTTAATTCCACATACTGATATGCTAAAAGTTCTAAGTGTTGTACGTGCATATAAATGTTTGTATTAGATCTCTCCCAAGCAGGTGTTTTTTGTTTACATTGTTATTGCCTTCTGGTTAGCTAATGTTTGCCCTGCAGGTAATAGTCACTTTTCCACCCCTTTATATATTAGGTATAGTTGTAAGTAAAAAAAAAAAGGTCAAAGACAAAGCTATTCAGGTTCTTGTGAGTATATACACTTCACTGCCGATGTGGGGGGGCGCCACCTAAAATCTTGCCTAGGGCGCCAGATTGGTTAGGGCCGGGCCTGAGTGAGACCGGACCCAGGTAAAATTAAGGCAGTACAGGACTGGGCCGCTCCGACCACTGTCAAGGAAGTGAGAGCGTTTCTTGGATTGGCAGGCTATTACCAACGTTTTGTGGCTGGGTTTGCTAAAATAGCCCGTCCCCTAAATAAATGTCGTTGGGACGGCCTCACTGGCCGTCCCACCGACAAGAAGGCACAGGCCCACAAAATAGTGTGGACACCAGTGTCAGACGTCCTTTGAAGAGCTAAAAAAGGCTTTGACCGACAGTTGCCTGCCCGCTATGCAGACGAGAGTTCCCCCCGTTGCAGGGACTGACAACGATAATGTATGGGGGGGGATGTGATGGGACACAGGTAGGGGATTTTATTTTTTTTGTTTCATTGTCATGCATGTCTGAGTGTTTTTATTGTTGTAGATTTTAATTGCATGTTTTTACATTTTACAATTTGATTGCATGTTTTTACACTTTGAGGACTTTGACTGTATTTTTAATTGCATAAGTTTATTCCTTGTGGACTTTGCTGGCATTTTAAGACGTTGCCCCTTTTAGCTTGTTGCCCCTGACAACCAAAGTGCCCAATCGAACGGCACCTGAAATCAGACGCACCTGTGGAGCATTAGGGCTGCACACATTTAAAAAAGGAGCGACCAGGAGGATCGTCAGGCTTGACAAGGAGGACCGGGTGAACGCGCGTAAGTTGAGAAGGAATCCCCAAGACTACCCAGCAGACCCGCAGGCTACCGAAAATAAAACCCAGAATCCCACAATACGCAGGGGCAGAGGAAACTCTGACTCCAAAGTAAGTGTCGTGCCTTGTGGATTTGCAGGGGTATTTAACTGCCTTGGGCTGTGGGCTTGTGGCTCGTGTGTTGTGCGCTGGCTGTGTGGTTCTGTGAGCAGGAGCAATCGAACACGATTCATAAACCAAAGATGTATTATGTCTAAAAATGCCTGTAATATTTTATCCATGTGAGTTTTACTACAATCAGTTGTTTTTGTAAGGTTTGCAAATACAACAATTAGGTTTTACACATAATGACAGTATAACTGCCACACCCAATCAGTAGTTTTTTTACTCAATTTGACTAATATTTTTACAATCCTGAGATAATGCAAAAAAAGCAATAAAAATGTATTGCAACATAATTCCTAAACCAACAATGCAAAATGTCTAAAAATACCTGTAATATTAAAACTATGTGACAATTACTGTAATCAGTTGTTTTTGAAAGATTTGCAAATACAAAAATTAGGTTTTACGCATAGACATATAACTGCCACCTAAATATGACAGTTGTTTAAAACATATCTCCTAAACCACACATGCAAAGTGGCTAATAATGCCTGGAAGAATGTATCTTTGTGAGTTTTACTAGAATAATGATCTTTTGTAAGGATTGCAAAGACACAAGTTAGTTTTTTTTACTCAATATGACAGTTTTACTGTCATACTAAATATGACATTTATATAAACATAACTCTAAAACCAAACATGCATTATGTCTAAAAATGCCTGTAATATTGAATCTATGTGAGTTTTACCAGAATCAGGTATTTTGGTAAGGTTTACAATTACAAAAATTAGGTTTTACTCATAATGACAGTATAACTGCCACATTCAATATGGCAGTTATTTAAACATAACCCCTAAACAACATGCAAAATGGCTTATAATGCCTGGAGATGTATCTTTGTGAGTTTTACTAGAAAACGTATCATTTGTAAGGTTTTTTAAAGACACAAGTTAGTTTTTTTTACTCAATATAATAGTATAACTGTCATACTAAATGTATCCATTTTCTTCCGCTTATCCGAGGTCGGGTTGCGGGGGCAGCAGCTTAAGCAGAGAAGCCCAGACTTCCCTCTCCCCAGCCACTTCGTCCAGCTCTTCTCGGGGGATCCCGAAGCGTTCCCAGGCCAGCCGGCTGACATAGTCTTCCCAATGTGTCCTGGGGCTTCCCCGTGGCCTCCTGCCGGTCGGACTTGCCCTAACGATAAAAGCAATTAAAATGTATTCAAGCACAACTCCTAAACCAAACATGTGAAATGTCTAAAATGCCTGCAATATTGAATCTGAGTTTTACTAGAATCAGTTGTTTTTGTAAGGTTTGCAAATACAAAAATTAGGTTTAACACTTAATGACAGTATAACTGCCACACTCAATTTGACAGTTATTAAAACATAACTCCTAAACTACACATGAACATTTTCTAATAATGCATGAAGAAATGTATCTTTTGTGAGTTTTACTAGTAACATTTTCTTTTGTAAGCATTGCAAAGACACAAGTTAGTTTGTTTTACTCACTATGACTTTACTGTCACACTAGATATGACAGTTATTTAAACATAAATCCTAAACCGCACATGCAAAATGGCTAATAATGCCTGTAGAAATGTATCTTTGAGTTTTACTGGGAAAAATATTTTGTAAGGTTCGTAAAGACACAAGTTAGTTGTTTTTTTTACTCAATATGACAGTATTACTGTAATACTAAATATGAAAGTTATATAAACACAACTCCAAAACCAAACATGCATTATGTCTAAAAATGCCTGTGATATTGTATCCATGTGAGTATTACTAGAATCAATTGTTTTTGTAAGGTTTGCAAATACAAAATTTAGGTTTTACTCACTATGACAGTTATTTAAACATAAATCCTAAACAACAAATGCAAATAGCTAATAATGCTTGGAGAACTGTATCTTTGTTATAGAGAGCCTGCTGACCAACAGCATCTCTGTCTGGACTGGAGCCTGCAGTGCCTCAGACTGGAAGTCTCCCCAGAGAGTGGTGAGGACGCCGGAAAAGATCTTCAGGAATCCTCTTCCTCTTATCCAGGAGATCGCAAAAAGCGCTGCCTGACCAGGGCTCAGAAAATTTGCAAAGACTCCTCCCACCCCCACCAAGGACTGTTTTCACTGCTGGACTCTAGAAAGAGGTTCCGCAGCCTCCGAAGCAGAACCTCCAGCTTCTTCCCTCAGGCTGTAAGACTCTTGAACGCATTATAATTAAATTATCCCCTCAACTCCCCTCAAAATGGATTAACTCGCTGGAATAAAAAAAAATAACAATATAACATACACCCATAAACGTGGGCGCATGTGGAAAAAGTGCAATATATTTATCTGCACAGTATCCTTTTTATTTATTTATATATATTTAAGTATATTTATTTATTTTATATGTATATTTATATATTATTTATATTTATTTATTTATATATGCACCTTATTGCTTTTTTATCCTGCCCTACCATGAGCTTATGTCACGAAATTGTGTTATCTATGCTGTAAAGTTCAAATTTGAATGACAATAAAAAGAAAGTCTAAGTCTTTACCAGAATAATGATCTTTTGTAAGGTTTGCAAAGACACAAGTTAGTTTTTTTTTACTCAATATGACAGTATAACTGTCATACTAAATATGAAAGTTGTAAAAACATAACTCCAAAACCAAACAAGCAATCCGTCTAAAAATGCATGTAATATTCAATCTATGTGAGTTTTACCAGAATCAGGTATTTTGGTAAGGTTTACAATTACAAAAATTAGGTCTTACTCATGACAGTATACCTGCCACATTCAATTTGATATGTATTTAAACATAACTCCTAAACCACACATGCACAATGGCTAATAATACCTGGGGAAATGTCTCTTTGTGAGTTTTACTAGAAAAAATATATTGTGTAAGGTTTGTAAAACACAAGTTAGTTTTTTTTTACTCAATATAACAGTATAGCTGTCATACTATATATAAATAAATAAATAAATAAATGGGTTGTACTTGTATAGCGCTTTTCTACCTTCAAGGTACTCAAAGCGCTTTGACACTACTTCCACATTTACCCATCACACACTGATGGAGGGAGCTGCCATGCAAGGCGCTAACCAGCACCCATCAGGAGCAAGGGTGAAGTGTCTTGCTCAGGACACAACAGACATGACGAAGTTGGTACTAGGTGGGGATTGAACCAGGGACCCTCGGGTCGAGCACTGCCATTCTTCCACTGCACTGCAGTTGTTTTTGTAAGGTTTTCAAATACCAAAATTAGGTTTTATTTACTTTGACAGTTATTTAAACATAACACCTAAACAACAAATGCAAAATAGCTAATAATGCTTGGAGAGATGTATCGTTGTTATAGCGAGCCTGCTGACCAACAGCATCTCTGTCTGGACTGGAGTCTGCAGTGCCTCAGACTGGAAGTATCTCCAGAGAGTGGTGAGGACGGCGGAAAAGATCATCAGGACTCCTCTTCCTCCTATCCAGGAGATCGCAAAAAGTGCTGCCTGACCAGGGCTCAGAAAATTTGCAAAGACTCCTCCCACCCCCACCAAGGACTGTTTTCACTGCTGGACTCTAGAAAGAGGTTCCGCAGCCTCCGAAGCTTCTGTAGCAGCTTCTTCCCTCAGGCCGTAAGACTCTTGAACGCATCATAAATAAATTATCTCCTCAACTCCCCTCAAAATGAATTAACTCGCTGGAATGAAATAAACAATATAACATACACCCATAAACGTGGGCGCATGTGGAAAAAGTGCAATATATTTATCTGCACAGTAATCTATTTATCTATTTATATATATTTATATATATTTATTTATTATATATATATGTATGTATATATATATATATATAGTATTTATATATTATTTATATATATTTATGTATCGAAATATGCACCTTATTGCTTTTTTATCCTGCACTACGACATTTCGTTCTTATCTGTGCTGTAAAGTTCAAATTTGAATGACAATAAAAAGAAAGTCTAAGTCAAAGTCTAAGTCTTTACTAGAATAACGATCTTTTGTAAGGTTTGCAAAGACACAAGTTAGGTTTTTTTTTTACTCAATGGTAATATACAGTATAACTGTCATACTAAATATGAAAGTTGTATAATCAAAACTCCAAAACCAAACATGCAATCCGTCTAAAAATGCATGTAATATTGAATCTATGTGAGTTTTACCAGAATCAGGTATTTTGGTAAGGTTTACAATTACAAAAATTAGGTTTCACTCATGACAGTATAACTGCCACGTTCAATTTGACATCTATTTAAACATAACTCCTAAACCACACATGCACAATGGCTATTAATGCCTGGAGAAATGTCTCTTTGTGAGTTTTACTGAAAAAAAAATATTTCGTAATGTTTGTACCGACACAAGTTAGTTTTTTTTACTCAATATGACAGTGTTACTGTCATACTAAATATGAAAGTTATATAAACATAACTCCAAAACCAAACATGCATTATCTCTAAAAATGCCTGTAATTTTGTATCCATGTGAGTTTTACTAGAATCAGTTGTTTTTGTAAGGTTTGCAAATACAAAATATGGGTTTTACTCACAGTACACTGTCACACTCAATCTGACAGTTATTTAAACATAACTCCCAAACCACACATGCCAAATGGCTAATAATGCCTGGAGAAATGTCTCTTTGTGAGTTTTGCAGGAAAAAAAATATTTTGTAAGGTTTGTAAAGACACAAGTTAGTTTTTATTACTCAATATGACAGTATTACTGTAATACTAAATATGAAAGTTATATAAACACAACTCCAAAATCAAACATGCATCCTGTCTAAAAATGCCTGCAATATTGCATCCATGTGAGTTTTACTAGAATCAGTTGTTTTTGTAAGGTTTTTGCAAATACAAAAATTAAGTTTTACTTACTATGACAGTTATTTAAACATAACTCCTAAACAACAAATGCAAAATGACTAATAATGCTTGGAGAAATGTATCTTTGTTAGATTTACTAGAAAAAATATAATATAATATTTTGTAAGTTAGTTTTTTTTACTTAATATGACAGTATAACTGTCATACTAAATCCATCCATTTTCTTCTGCTTATCCGAGGTCCGGTTGCAAGGGCAGCAGCCTAAGCAGAGAAGCCCGGACTTCCCTATCCCCAACCACTTCGTCCAGCTCTTCTCGGGGGATCCCGAGGCGTTCGACAGCCCAGCCGGGAGACATAGTCTTCCCAATGTGTCCTGGGTCTTCCCCGCGGCCTCCTGCCCGTCGGACTTGCCCTAATGAAAAAAGCAATACAAATGTATTCAAACACAACTCTAAACCAAACATGTAAAATGTCTAAAAATGCCTGTAATATTGAATCTATGTGAGTTTTACCAGAATCAGGTATTGTGGTAAGGTTAACATTTACAAAAATTAGGTTTTACTCATAATAACAGTATAACTGCCACATTCAATTTGACATTTATTTAAACATAACTCCTAAACCACATGTGCACAATGGCTAATAATGCCTGGAGAAATGTCTCTTTGTGAGTTTTTTTTAAGGTTTGTACAGATACAAGTTAGTTTTTTTTATTCAATATGACAGTATTACTGTCATACAAAATATGAAAGTTATATAAACATTACTCCAAAACCAAACATGCATTATGTCTAAAAATGCCTGTAATATTGTATCCATGTGAGTTTTAGTAGAATTATTTGTTTTCCTAAGGTTTGCAATTACAAAATATGGGTTTTACTCACTATGACAGTATACTGTCACACTCAATCTGACGATTATTTAAACATAAGTCCTAAACCACACATGAAAAATGTCTAATAATGCGTGAAGAAATGTATCTTTGTGATTTTTATTAGAAACGTTTTCTTTTGTGAGGTTTGCAAAGACACAAGTTAGTTTTTTTTACTCAATATGACAGTGTAACTGCCACACTCACTATGACAGTTATTTAAACATAACTCCTAAACTCATACTTGCCAACATTGAGACCTCCGATTTCAGGAGGTGGGGGTGGGGAAGGCATGGTCGGGGGTGGGGTGGGGGCGTGGTTGGGGGTGTGGTTAAGAGGGGAGGAGTATATTTAGAGCTAGAATTCACCAAGTCAAGTATTTCATATATATATATATATATATATATATATATATATATATATATATATATATATATATATATATATACACACACATATATAAAAAAAACTTGACTTTCAGTGAATTCTAGCTATATATATATATATATATATATATATATATATATATATATATATATATATATATATATATATATATATAAATATATATATATATATATATATATATATATACACACACATATATATAAAAAAACTTGACTTTCAGTGAATTCTAGCTATATATATATATATATATATATATATATATATATATATATATATATATATATATATATATATATATATATATATGTGTGGGGAAAAAATCACAAGACTACTTCATCTCTACAGGCCTGTTTCATGAGGGGTTCCCTCAATCATCAGGAGATATAAGACATATATATATATATATATATATAAAAAATAAATACTTGAATTTCAGTTTTCATTTATTTACACATATACACACACATAACACTCATCTACTCATTGTTGAGTTAAGGGTTGAATTGTCCATCCTTGTTCTATTCTCTGTCACTATTTTTATAACCATGCTGAACACCCTCTCTGATGATGCATTGCTGTGTGGCACGCACAAAAGTGCTTTCATCAAATGCACGAGAGTCTGGAATTTTCCATCCCTCCCGAGCATGGCCAAAAACCGGTCAATCTTTGCTTCCTGAGGAAGATCTTCACTGCCAAGCACTTGGTATTCCACTACTTCTTCCCGGAGGCTATCCAGGTCCAATCGCAGCTGCGGCTTGGAACTTATAAGCGTGTTTCTTCATCTTACTCGTCGTCGGCGTTGCCATGGCTGTATCTTCCGCGTTCTTCTGCTTCGTCTCCTTGTTGTGTGCGCAGTTGTGCACTGCACTCTCTAAAAGCCCTGGATGTTATTGTTACATATGCATGTACAGTAGATGGCAGTATTGCCCTGTTTAAAGTGTGTCACAACATTGCTGTTTACGGCAGACAAACTGCTTTACGGTAGACGAAAACGTGACTGCTGTTGTTTTGTGTTGTTACCGCGCTGGGAGGACGTTAATGAAACTACCTAACAATAAACCCACATAAGAAACCAAGAACTCACCCTCGATCATTCTACAGTTATAACGTGATTGGGCAGGCATGCTGTTTATATCGTGGGAAAGCAGACGTGAATACAGGCTGTCCTCACTCAGATCAGCCTGAATTTCGGGAGATTTTCGGGAGAAAATTTGTCCCGGGGGGTTTTCGGGAGAGGCGCTGAATTTCAGGAGTCTCCTGGAAAATCCAGGAGGCTTGGCAAGTATGACTAAACTACACATAAAAAATGGCTAATAATGCCTGAAATAAGGCATTCTTGTGAGTTTTACTCGAAACATATGCTTTTTTAAGGCTTGCAAACACAAAAAGTATTTGTTTTCCTCAATATGACAGTAAAGTTCTTAAAATCCTGAGATAATGCGAAATAAGCAAAAACAATGTATTCCATCATAATTCCTACACCAAATAAGCAAAATGTCTAAAAATGGCTGTAATATTGAATCTGTGTGAGTTTTACTAAAATCAGTTGTTTTGGTTTACAAATACAAAAATGAGGTTTTACTCTTTATGACTGTTATTTAAACATAACTCCATCCATCCAGCCATCCATTTTCTTCCGCTTATCCGAGGTCGGGTCGCGGGGGCTGCAGCCTAAGCAGGGAAGCCCAGACTTTCCTCTCCCCAGCCACTTCGTCCAGCTCCTCCCGGGGGATCCTGGGGCGTTCCCAGGCCAGCCGGGAGAGATAAGCTTCCCGTTTCCTGGGTCTTCCTGGGCCTCCTACCGGTCGGACGTGCCCGAAACACCTCCCTAGGGAGGCGTTCGGTTGGCATCCTGACCAGATGCCCGAACCACCTCATCTGGCTCCTCTCGAAATGGAGGAGCAATGACTTTACTTTGAGCTCCTCCCGGATGACAGAGCTTCTCACCCTATCTCTAAGGGAGAGCCCCGCCACCCGGCGGAGGAAACTCATTTCGGCCGCTTGTACCCGTGATTTTGTCCTTTCGGCCATGACACAAAGCTCATGACCATAGGTGAGGATGGGAACGTAGATCGACCGGTAAATCGAGAGCTTTGCCTTCCGGCTTCACCACAACGGATCAATACAGCGTCCGCATTACTGAAGACGCCACACCGTTCCGCCTGTCGATCTCACGATCCACTCTTCCCTCACTCGTGAACAAGACTCTGAGGTCCTTGAACTCCTCCACTTGGGGCAAAATCTCCTCCCCAACCCGGAGATGGCACTCCACCCTTTTCCGGGCGAGAACCATGGACTCGGACTTGGAGGTGCTGATTCACATCCCAGTCACTTCACACTCGTCTGCGAACCGATCCAGTGAGGGCTGAAGATCTTGGCCAGATGAAGCCATCAGGACCACATCATCTGCAAATAGCAGAGACCTAATCCTGCAAACACCAAACCGGATCCCCTCAACGCCCTGACTGCGCCTAGAAATTCTGTCCATAAAGGTTATGAACAGAATCGGTGACAAAGGGCAGCTTTGGCGGAGTCCAACCCTCACTGGAAACGGGTCCGACTTACTGCCGGCAATGCGGACCAAGCTCTGACTCTTGCAAGGGGAGCGAACCGCCACAATAAGACAGTCCGTTACCCCATACTCTCTAAGCACTCCCCACAGGACTTCCAGGGGTAAATGGTCGAATGCCTTCTCCAAGTCCATAAAGCACAAACTCCCATGCACCCTCAAGGACCCTGCCGAGAGTATAAAGCTGGTCCGCAGTTCCACGACCAGGACGTAAACCACCCTGTTCCTCCTGAATCCGAGGTTCGACTATCCGGCGTAGCCTCTTCTCCAGTACACATGAATAGACCTTACCGGGAAGACTGAGGAGTGTGATCTCACGATAGTTGAAACACACCCTCTGGTTCCCCTTCTTAAAGAGAGGAACCACCACCCCGGTCTCCCAATCCAGAAGTACCGCCCCCGATGTCCACGCGATGTTGCAGAGTCTTGTCAACCAAGACAGCCCCACAGCATCCAGAGCCTTAAGGAACTCCGGACGGATCTCATCCACCCCCAGGGCGTTGCCATTGAGGAGCTTTTTAACTACCTTGGCATCCTCAGCCCCAGAAATAGGAGAGCCCACCACAGATTCCCCAGGCACTGCTTCCTCATAGGAAGACATGTTGGTGGGATTAAGGAGGTCTTCGAAGTATTCCCTCCACCGATCAATAACAGCTGCAGTAGAGGTCAGCAGCGCACCATCCTCACCATACCGGTGTTACAGTGCACTGCTCCCCCCCCTTGAGCCGGCGGATGGTGGTCCAGAATCGCTTCAAAGCCGTCTGGAAGTCGTTTTCCATGGCTTCTCCAAACTCCTCCCATGTCCGAGTTTTTGCCTCTGCGACCGCTGAAGTCGCACTTCGCTTGGCCTGTCGGCTGCCTCTGGAGTCCCATGAGCCAAAAGGACCCGATAGGCTCTTTCTTCAGCTTGACGGCATCCCTCACTGCTGGTGTCCACCAGCGGGTTCTAGGATTACCGCCACGACAGGCACCAAACTCCTTGCGGCCACAGCTCCAATCAGCCGGCTCGACAAGAGAGGCACGGAACATGGTCCACTCAGACTCAATGTCCAGCGCCTCCCTCGTGACATGTTCAAAGTTCTTCCGGAGGCGTTCCCAGCAAACCCTCACAATGCGTTTGGGCCTGCCAGGTCTGTCAGGCATCCTCCCCCACCATCGCAGCCAACTCACCACCAGGTGGTGATCGGTAGAAAGCTCCGCCCCTCTCTTCACCCGAGTGTCCAAAACATGAGACCGCAAATCCGATGACACAACTACAAAATCGATCATGGAACTGCGGCCTGGGGTGTCCTGGTGCCAAGTGCACATATGGACACCCTTATGTTTGAACTTGGTGTTTGTTATTGACAATCTGTGACGAGCACAAAAGTCCAATAACAAAACACCACTCGGGTTCAGATCCGGGCGGCCATTCTTCCCAATCACGCCCCTCCAGGTTTCACTGTTGTTGCCAAGATGAGCGTTGAAGGCCCCCAGTAGAACGAGGGAATCACCCGGTGGAGCACTTTCCAGTACTCCCTCGAGTGAATCCAAAAAGGGTGGGTACTCTGAGCTGCCGTTTGGCGCGTAAGGCCAAACAACAGTCAGGACCCGTCCCCCCACCCGAAGGCGGAGGAAAGCTACCCACTGGTCCACTGGATTGAACTCCAACGTGCAGGCTTTGAGCCGGGGGGCAACAAGAATTGCCACCCGAGCCCGTCGCCTCTCAACGCAAGCATTATAACTCCAAAACAACAAATGCTAATAATACTTGGAAAAATGTATCTTTGTTAGTTTTACTAGAATAATAATCTTTTGTAAGGTTTGCAGACACAAGTTTTTTTTTTTTTACTCAATATGACAGTATAACTGTCATACTAAATATGAAAGTTGTATAAACATATCTCCAAAACCAAACATACAATCCATCTAAAGATGCCTGTAATATTGAATCTATGAAAAATAGTTTTTTTACTCAATATGACAGTATAACTGTCATACTAAATCTATCCATTTTCTTCCGCTTATCCGAGGTCGGGTTGCGGGGGCAGCAGCCTAAGCAGAGAAGCCCCAGCCACTTTGTCCAGCTCTTCTCGGGGGATCCCGAGGCGTTCCCAGGCCAGCCTGAGACATAGTCTTCCCAATGTGTCCTGGGTCTTCCCCGTGGCCTCCTGCCGATCGGACTTGCCCTAACGAAAAAAGCAATACAAATGTATTCAAACATGTGAAATGTCTAAAAATGCCTGTAATATTGAATCTATGTGAGTTTTACTAGAATCAGTTGTTTTTGTAAGGTTTGCAAATACAAAAATTTGGTTTTACACATAATAACAGTATAACTGCCACATTCAATATGACAGTTATTTAAACATATTTCCTAAACCACACATGAAAAATGTCTAATAATGCCTGGAAAACATAATTTTTGTGAGTTTTACTGGAAAAACATAGTTTGTAATGTTTGTAAAGACACAAGTTAGTTTTACTCAAGATGACAGTATAACTGTCTAATACATATGAAAGTTATATAAACATAATTCCAAAACCAAACATGCAATATGTCTAAAAATACCTGTAAAATTGTATCAATGTGAGTTTTACTAGAATCATTTTTTGCGATGAGGTGGGGTGCCACCCCAAAAGGGAATAAGCGGTAGAAAATGGATGGATGGGCATTTTTTGTTGTCATTACTAAATCCATCCATTTTCTTCCGCTTAACCGAGGTCGGGTTGCGGGGGCAGCAGCCTAAACAGAGAAGCCCAGACTTCCCTCTCCCCAGCCACTTCTTCCAGCTCTTCTCGGGGGATCCTGAGGTGTTCCCAGGCCAGCCGGGAGACATAATCTTCCCAATGTGTCCTGGGTCTTCCCCGTGGCCTCCTGCCGGTCGGACTTGCCCTAAACACCTCCCTCGGGAGGCGTTCGGGTGGCATCCTGAGCAGATGCCCGAACCACCTCATCTGGCTCCTCTCAATGTGGAGGAGCAGCGCTTTACTCTGAGTTCCTCCCGGACTTATCCTATCTCTAAGGGAGAGACCCGCCACCCGGCGGAGGAAACTCAATTTGGCCGCTTGTACCCGGGATCTTGTCTTTTCGGTCATAACCATGACCATAGGTGCAGGATGAGAATGTAGATCGACCGGTAAATTTAGAGCTTTTAATTCTGGCTCAGCTCCTTCTTCACCACAATGGATCGATATAGCGTCCTCATTACTGAAGACGCCGCACCGATCCGCCTGTGGATCTCATGATCCACTCTTCCCTCACTCGTGAACAAGACTCCTAGGTACTTGAACTCCTCCACTTGGGGCCATCTAGTATGTGCCATCGCCACCTCAACCTGGAAATGGCACCCCACCCTTTACCGGGCGAGAACCATGAACTCGGACTTGGATGTGCTGATTCTCATCCCAGTCGCTTCATACTCGGCCATCCAATGAGAGCTGGAGATCCTGGCCAGTTGAAGCCATCAGGACCACATCAACTGCAAAAAGCAGAGACCTAATCCTGCAACCGCCAAACCGGATCCCCTCAACGCCATGACTGCAATTCTGTCCATAAAAGTTAACAACAGAATCGGTGACAAAGGGCAGCCTTGGCGGACCAAGGCTGCCACTGATCATACAGGGAGCGACCCGCCACAATCAGACAGTCCGATACCCCATACTCTTGTCTTTGAGCCGGGGGGACAACAAGAATTGCCACCCCAGCCTCTCATTGCTTGCAACGCCATAGTGGAAGAGAGTCCAGCCCCTCTCGAGAGAACAGGTTCCTGTGCGTCGAAGTGAGTCCAACCATATCTAGCCGGAACTTCTCCACCTCGCACATCAGCTCAGGCTCCTTCCCTCCCAGTGAGGTGACATTTAGTGGCCTAGCAACCTACTCAGTGGCCTAGTGGTTAGAGTGTCCGCCCTGAGATCGGTAGGTTGTGAGTTCAAACCCCGGCCGAGTCATACCAAAGACTATAAAAATGGGACCCATTACCTCCCTGCTTGGCACTCAGCATCAAGGGTTGGAATTGGGGGTTAAATCACCAAAAATTATTCCCGGGCGCGGCCACCGCTGCTGCCCACTGCTCCCCTCACCTCCCAGGGGGTGATCAAGGGTGATGGGTCAAATGCAGAGAATAATCTCGCCACACCTAGTGTGTGTGTGTGACAATCATTGGTACTTTAACTTTAACTTTTAATTTCACGTCAGAAGAGCTAGCTTATGTAGCCGATGATCGGACCGCCAAGTGCCCTGCCTTCGGCTGCCGCTCAGCACCCGACCTCTATAATCCAGCCCATGAGTGGTGAGCCCATTGGTGGAGGGAACCACGTTGCTTCATTGAGCTGAGCCAGCCAACAGGCGCTCACCATCGTGCCCCACCTCTGGGCCTGGCTCCACAGGGGAGCCACGGTGACCCGCGCCGGGCGAGGAAAAATCTAGGACCTCGATTTATACTTTTTATAAAGGTCTTTGAGCTGCTCTTTGTCTGATCCCTCACCTAGGACCTATTTGTCTTGGGAGAGCCTACGAGGGGGCACAGAAGCCCACAGACAGCATAGCTCCTAGGATCAGTGGGCCCCGCAAACTCCTCTACCACGATAAGGTGGCGGCTCAGAAAGGAGGTTATATAAACATAACTCCAAAACCAAACATGCATTATGTCTAAAAATGCCTACAATATTGTATCTGTGTGACTTTTACTAGAATGGGTTGTTTTTGTAAGGTTTGTAAATACAAACATTTGGTTTTACTCACTATGGTAAATGGGCTATACTTGTATAGCGCTTTTCTACCTTCAAGGTACACAAAGCGCTTTGACACTATTTTTACATTCATCCATTCACACACACATTCACACACTCATGGCGGAAGCTGGCATGCAAGGCCCTAACCACAACCCATCAGGAGCAAGGGTAAAGTGTCTCCCTCAAGGACGCAACAGACGTGACGAGGTTGGTAGAAGGTGGGGATCGAACCAAGAACCCTCAGGTTGCTGGAACGGCCACTCTCCCAACTGCGCCACGCCTTCCCCATGTATACTGTCTCTGTCTCTGTATCTGACAGTTATTTAAACATAATTCCGAAACCACACATGCAAAATGGCTAATAAGAGAAATGTATCTTTGTGAGTTTTACTGGAAAAAAATATTTTGTAAGGTTTGCAAAGACACGTCTTTTTTTTTTTTTTACTTAATATGACAGTATAACTGTCATACTAAATATGAAAAGTTATAAACCTAACTCCAAAACCAAACCTGCATTATGTCTAAAAATGCCTGTAATATTGTATCTTTGTGAATTTTACTAGAATCAGGAGGTTTTAAGGTTTAAAAATACAAAAATTAGGTAACTAACAGCCACACGCAATATGACAGTTATTTAAAAACTCCTAATCCACACAAGCAAAATGGCTATTTATGCCTGAAATAATGCATCCTTAGGAGTTTTCCTCGAAACATATGCTTTTTTAAATCTTGCAAACACGAAAAGTAGTTTTTTACTCAATATGACAGTAATGTTCTTAAAATCCTGAGATAATTACGAAAAAAGCAAAAAAAAAATGTATTCCATTATAATTCCTAAACCAAACATGCAAAATGTGTAAAAATGCCTGTAATATTGAATCAATGTATGTTTTACTAGAATCAGTTGTGTTTGAAAGGTTTGCAATTAGAAAAAGTGGGTTTTTTTCACCATGACAATGTACACTCAATATGACAGTAAATGAAACATAACTCCTAAACTACACATAAAAATGAGCTAATATTGCCTGAAATAATGCATTCTTGTGAGTTTTACTCGAAACATATGCCTTTTTAAGGCTTGCAAACACAAAAACTAGTTTTTTACTCAATATGACAGTAATGTTCTTAAAAATCTGAGATAATGCGAAAAAAAGCAATAAATGTATTCCAACATAATTCCTAAACCAACAATGCAAAATGTCTAAAAATTTCTGTAATATTATATCCATGTGAGTTTTACTAGAATCAGTTGTTTTAGTAAGGTTTGCAAAAACAAAAATTAGGTTTTACTCTTTAGGAAAGTAAACTGTCACACTCAATATGACAGTTTTTTAAATCATAACTCCTAAACTACTCATGCAAAATGGCTAATAATGTTTGAAATAATGGATCCTTGGGAGTTTTCCTCGAAACATATGCTTTCTTAAGGCTTGCAAACACAAAAAGTATTTTTTTACTCAATATGACAGTAATGTTCTTCAATTCCTGAGATAATGCGAAAAAAGCAAAAAAAAATTCTTCAATCATAATTTCTAAACCAAACATGCAAAATGTGTAAAAATGCCTGTATTATTGAATCCATGTGAGTTTTACTAGAATCAGTTGTTTTAGTAAGGTTTGCAAAAACAAAAATTAGGTTTTACTCTTTATGAAAGTAAACGTCACACTCAATATGACAGTTTTTTAATCATAACTCCTAAACTACTCATGCAAAATGGCTAATAATGGCTGAAATAATGGATCCTTGGGAGTTTTCTTCGAAACATATGCTTTCTTAAGGCTTGCAAACACAAAAAGTATTTTTTTACTCAAAATGACAGTAAAGTTCTTAAAATCCTGAGATAATGCGAAAAAAGCAATAAAAATGTATTCAATCATAATTTCTAAACTAAACATGCAAAATGTGTAAAAATGCCTGTATTATTGAATCCATGTGAGTTTTACTAGAATCAGTTGTTTTAGTAAAGTTTGCAAAAACAAAAATTAGGTTTTTTTTCACCATGACAATGTACACTCAATATGACAGTAAATAAACATAACTCCTAAACTACACATAAAAATTAGCTAATATTGCCTGAAATAATGCATTATTATGAGTTTTACTCGAAACATCTGCTTTTTTAAGGCTTGCAAACACAAAAAGTAGTTTTTTACTCAATATGACAGTAATGTTCTTAAAATCCTGAGATAATGCGAAAAAAGCAATAAAAATGTATTCCAACATAATTCATAAACCAACAATGCAAAATGTCTAAAAATGCCTGTAATATTAAATCCATGTGAGTTTTACTAGAATCAGTTGTTTTTATAAGGTTTGCAAATACAAAAATTAAGTTTTACTCACTATGACAGTATACTGTCACACTCAATATGACAGTTATTTAAAAATAACTCCTAACTACACATGCAAAAGGGCTAATGATACCTCAAATAATGCATTCTACGGAGTTTTACTCGAAACATATGCTTTTTCAAATCTTGCAAACACAAAAAGTAGTTTTTTACTCAATATGACAGTAATATTCCTAAAATCCTGATATAATGCGAAAAAAGCAATGAAAATATATTCAATCATATTTCCTAAATCAAACATGCAAAATGTGGGAAAATGCCTGTAATATTGAATCCATGTGAGTTTTACTAGAATCGGTTGTGTTTGAAATTTTTGCAAATAGAAAAATTTGTTTTTTTTTCACCATGACAATGTACACTCAATATGACAGTAAATAAACATAACTCCTAAACTACACATAAAAATGAGCTAATATTGCCTGAAATAATGCATTATTGTGAGTTTTACTCGAAACATATACTTTTTTAAGGCTTGCAAACACAAAAAGTAGTTTTTTTATTCAATATGACAGTAATATTCCTAAAATCCTGAGATAATGCGACAAAAGCAATACAATGTATTCCATCATAATTTCTAAACCAAACAGGCAAAATGTCTAAAAATAACTGTAATATTGAATGCATGTGAGTTTTACTAGAATCGGTTGTGTTTGAAATTTTTGCAAATAAAAAAAATATTTTTTTTTCACCATGACAATGTACACTCAATATGACAGTAAATAAACATAACTCCTAAACTACACATAAAAATGAGCTAATATTGCCTGAAATAATGCATTATTGTGAGTTTTACTTGAAACATATGCTTTTTTTAAGGCTTGCAAACACAAAAAGTAGTTTTTTACTCAATATGACAGTAATATTCCTAAAATCCTGAGATAATGCGAAAAAAGCAATACAAATGTATTCCATCATAATTTCTAAACCAAACAGGCAAAATGTCTAAAAATAACTGTAATATTGAATGCATGTGAATTTTACTAGAATCAGTTGTTTTTGTAAGGTTTGCAAATACAAAAATTAGGTTTTACTCTATATGAGAGTATACTGTTACATTTAATATGACAGTTATTTAAACATAACTCCTGAACAACAAATGCAAAATGACTAATAATGCCTGGAGATGTATCTTTGAGTTTTACTAAAATGTTCTTTTGTAAGGTTTGCAAAGACACAAGTTAGTTTTTTTTTACTCAATATGATAGTATCACTGTCATACTAAATAAGAAAGTTGTATGAACATAATTTCAAAAATACACATGCAATCCGTCTAAAAATGCTTGTAATATTGAATCTATGTGAGTTTTACCAGAATCAGGTATTTTGGTAAGGTTTACAATTACAAAAATTAGGTTTTACTCATAATGACAGTATAACTGCCACATTCAATATGGCAGTTATTTAAACATAACCCCTAAACCACATGCAAAATGGCTTATAATGCCTGGAGATGTATCTTTGTGAGTTTTACTAGAAAACATATAATTTGTAAGGTTTTTTAAGGACACAAGTTAGTTTTTTTTACTCAATATAATAGTATAACTGTCATACTAAATGTATCCATTTTCTTCCGCTTATCCGAGGTCGGGTTGCGGGGGCAGCAGCCTAAGCAGAGAAGCCCAGACTTCCCTCTCCCCAGCCACTTCGTCCAGCTCTTCTCGGGGGATCCCGAAGCATTCCCAGGCCAGCCGGCTGACATAGTCTTCCCAATGTGTCCTGGGGCTTCCCCGTGGCCTCCTGCCAGTCGGACTTGCCCTAACAAAAAAAACAATTAAAATGTATTCAAACACAACTCCTAAACCAAACATGTGAAATCTCTAAAATGCCTGCAATATTGAATCTATGTGAGTTTTACTAGAATCAGTTGTTTTTGTAAGGTTTGCAAATACAAAAATTAGGTTTAACACTTAATGACAGTATAACTGCCACACTCAATTTGACAGTTATTAAAACATAACTCCTAAACTACACATGAACATTTTCTAATAATGCATGAAGAAATGTATCTTTTGTGAGTTTTACTAGTAACATTTTCTTTTGTAAGCATTGCAAAGACACAAGTTAGTTTGTTTTACTCACTATGACTTTACTGTCACACTCAATATGACAGTTATTTAAACATAAATCCTAAACCGCACATGCAAAATGGCTAATAATGCCTGTAGAAATGTATCTTTGAGTTTTACTGGGAAAAATATTTTGTAAGGTTTGTAAAGACACAAGTTAGTTGTTTTTTTTTACTCAATATGACAGTATTACTGTAATACTAAATATGAAAGTTATATAAACACAACTCCAAAACCAAATATGCATTATGTCTAAAAATGCCTGTGATATTGTATCTGTGAGTTTTACTAGAATCAATTGTTTTTGTAAGGTTTGCAAATACAAAATTTAGGTTTTACTCACTATGACAGTTATTTAAACATAAATCCTAAACAACAAATGCAAATAGCTAATAATGCTTGGAGAACTGTATCTTTGTTATAGAGAGCCTGCTGACCAACAGCATCTCTGTCTGGACTGGAGCCTGCAGTGCCTCAGACTGGAAGTCTCTCCAGAGAGTGGTAAGGACGGCGGAAAAGATCTTCAGGAATCCTCTTCCTCCTATCCAGGAGATCGCAAAAAGCGCTGCCTGACCAGGGCTCAGAAAATTTGCAAAGACTCCTCCCACCCCCACCAAGGACTGTTTTCACTGCTGGACTCTAGAAAGAGGTTCCGCAGCCTCCGAAGCAGAACCTCCAGCTTCTTCCCTCAGGCCGTAAGACTCTTGAACGCATCATAATTAAATTATCTCCTCAACTCCCCTCAAAATGAATTAACTCGCTGGAATGAAATAAAAAATATAACATACACCCATAAACGTGGGCGCATGTGGAAAAAGTGCAATATATTTATCTGCACAGTAATCTATTTATCTATTTTTTATATATTTATGTATATTTATTTATTATATATATATATATATATGTATATATATATATATATATATAGTATTTATATATTATTTATATATATTTATGTATCGAAATATGCACCTTATTGCTATTTTATCCTGCACTACGACATTTCGTTCTTATCTGTGCTGTAAAGTTCAAATTTGAATGACAATAAAAAGAAAGTCTAAGTCTAAGTCTAAGTCTTTACTAGAATAACGATCTTTTGTAAGGTTTGCAAAGACACAAGTTAGGTTTTTTTTTACTCAATGGTAATATACAGTATAACTGTCATACTAAATATGAAAGTTGTATCATCAAAACTCCAAAACCAAACATGCAATCCGTCTAAAATGCATGTAATATTGAATCTATGTGAGTTTTACCAGAATCAGGTATTTTGGTAAGGTTTACAATTACAAACATTAGGTTTCACTCATAATGACAGTATAACTGCCACATTCAATTTGACATCTATTTAAACATAACTCCTAAACCACACATGCACAATGGCTATTAATGCCTGGAGAAATGTCTCTTTGTAAGTTTTACTGGAAAAAAAATATTTCGTAATGTTTGTACCGACACAAGTTAGTTTTTTTTACTCAATATGACAGTGTTACTGTCATACTAAACATGAAAGTTATATAAACATAACTCCAAAACCAAACATGCATTATCTCTAAAAATGCCTGTAATTTAAAAGTTAAAAAGTTAAAGTACCAATGATTGTCACACACACACTAGGTGTGGCGAAATTATTCTCTGCATTTGACCCATCACCCTTGATCACCCCCTGGAGGTGAGGGGAGCAGTGGGCAGCAGCGGTGGCCGCGCCCGGGAATCATTTTGGTGATTTAACCCCCAATTCCAACCCTTGATGCTGAGTGCCAAGCAGGTAGGTAATGGGTCCCATTTTTTTAGTCTTTGGTATGACTCGGCCGGGGTTTGAACTCCCAACCTACCGATCCCAGGACGGACACTCTAACCACTAGGCCACTGAGTAGGTGGCCTAGTGTAATTTTGTATCCATGTGAGTTTTACTAGAATCAGTTGTTTTTGTAAGGTTTGCAAATACAAAATATGGGTTTTACTCACAGTATAATGTCACACTCAATCTGACAGTTATTTAAACATAACTCCTAAACCACACATGCCAAATGGCTAATAATGCCTGGAGAAATGTCTCTTTGTGAGTTTTTTAGGAAAAAAAACATTTTGTAAGGTTTGTAAAGACACAAGTTAGTTTTTATTACTCAATATGACAGTATTACTGTAATACTAAATATGAAAGTTATATAAACACAACTCCAAAATCAAACATGCATCATGTCTAAAAATGCCTGCAATATTGCATCCATGTGAGTTTTACTAGAATCAGTTGTTTTTGTAAGGTTTTTGCAAATACAAAAATTAGGTTTTACTCACTATGACAGTTATTTAAACATAACTCCTAAACAACAAATGCAAAATGACTAATAATGCTTGGAGAAATGTATCTTTGTTAGATTTACTAGAAAAAATATATTTTGTAAGTTAGTTTTTTTTACTTAATATGACAGTATAACTGTCATACTAAATCCATCCATTTTCTTCCGCTTATCCGAGGTCCGGTTGCAGGGGCAGCAGCCTAAGCAGAGAAGCCCAGACTTCCCTATCCCCAACCACTTCGTCCAGCTCTTCTCGGGGGATCCCGAGGCGTTCGACAGCCCAGCCGGGAGACATAGTCTTCCCAATGTGTCCTGGGTCTTCCCCGCGGCCTCCTGCCCGTCGGACTTGCTCTAATGAAAAAAGCAATACAAATGTATTCAAACACAACTCCAAACCAAACATGTAAAATGTCTAAAAATGCCTGTAAAATTGAATCTATGTTTTACTAGAATCAGTTGTTTTTATAAGGTTTGCAAATACAAAATGAGGTTTTACACATAATGACAGTATAACTGCCACACTCAATATGACAGTTATTTAAACATAACTCCTAAACCACACATGAAAAATGTCTGATAATGCGTGAAGAAATGTATCTTTGTGATTTTTATTAGAAACGTTTTCTTTTGTGAGGTTTGCAAATACACAAGTTAGTTTTTTTTACTCAATATGACAATAGGACACTCACTATAACAGTTATTTAAACATAACTCCTAAACTCATACTTGCCAACATTGAGACCTCCGATTTCAGGAGGTGGGGGTGGGGAAGGCATGGTCGGGGGTGGGGTGGGAGCGTGGTTGGGGGTGTGGTTAAGAGGGGAGGAGTATATTTAGAGCTAGAATTCACAAAGTCAAGTATTTCATATATATATATATATATATACACATATATAAAAAAACTTGACTTTCAGTGAATTCTAGCTATATATATATATATATATATGTATGTGTGGGGAAAAAAATCACAAGACTACTTCATCTCTACAGGCCTGTTTCATGAGGGGTTCCCTCAATCATCAGGAGATATAAGACATATATCAATCAATCAATCAATCAATGTTTATTTATATAGCCCTAAATCACAAGTGTCTCAAAGGGCTGCACAAGCCACAACGACATCCTCGGTATAGCCCACATAAGGGCAAGGAAAAACTCACCCCAGTGGGACGTCGATGTGAATGACTATAAGAAACCTTGGAGAGGACCGCATATGTGGGTAACCCCCCCCCTCTAGGGAGACCGAATGCAATGGATGTCGAGTGGGTCTAACATAATATTGTGAGAGTCCAGTCCATAGTGGATCCAGCATAACAGTAAGAGTACAGTCCACAGTGGGGTCAGCAGGAAACCATCCCGAGCGGAGACGGGTCAGCAGCGCAGAGATGTTCCCAACCGATATACAGGCGAGCGGTCCACCCCGGGTCCCGACCCCGGACAGCCAGCACCCCATCCATGGCCACCGGATCTGTGTGTCTCCCCTTCCACAAGGGATAGGGGGGAGCAGAGGAGAAAAGAAAAGAAACGGCAGATCAACTGGTCTAAAAAAGGGGGGCTATTCAAAGGTTAGAGTATACAAATGAGTTTTGAGATGGGACTTAAATGTTTCTACTGAGGTAGCATCTCTAACTGTTACCGGGAGGGCATTCCATAGTGCTGGAGCCCGAATAGAAAACGCTCTACAGCCCGCAGACTTTTTTTGGGCTCTGGGAATCACTAATAAGCCGGAGTTCTTTGAACGCAGATTTCTTGCCGGGACATATGGTACAATACAATCGGCAAGATAGGCTGGAGCTAGACCGTGTAGTATTTTATACCTAAGTAGTAAAACCTTAAAGTCGCATCTTAAGTGCACAGGAAGCCAGTGCAGGTGAGCCAGTATAGGCGTAATATGATCAAACTTTCTTGTTCTTGTCAAAAGTCTAGCAGCCGCATTTTGTACCAACTGTAATCTTTTAATGCTAGACATAGGGAGACCCGAAAATAATACGTTACAGTAATCGAGACGAGACGTAACGAACGCATGAATAATGATCTCAGCGTCGCTAGTGGACAAAATGGAACGAATTTTAGCGATATTACGGAGATGAAAGAAGGCCGTTTTAGTAACACTCTTTATGTGTGACTCAAAGGAGAGAGTTGGGTCGAAGATAATACCCAGATTCTTTACTGAGTCGCTTTGTGTAATTGTTTGGTTGTCAAATGTTAAGGTGGTATTATCAAATAAATGTCGGTGTTTAGCAGGACCGATAATCAGCATTTCCGTTTTCTTAGTGTTGAGTTGCAAGAAGTTAGCGGACATCCATTGTTTAATTTCATTAAGACACGCCTCCAGCTGACTACAATCCGGCGTGTTGGTCAGCTTTAGGGGCATGTAGAGTTGGGTGTCATCAGCATAGCAATGAAAGCTAACACCGTATTTGCGTATGATGTCGCCTAGCGGCAGCATGTAAATACTAAAGAGTGCAGGGCCAAGAACCGAACCTTGGGGGACTCCGCACGTTACCTTAACATAGTCCGAGGTCACATTGTTATGGGAGACGCACTGCATCCTGTCAGTAAGATAAGAGTTAAACCACGACAAGGCTAAGTCTGACATACCAATACGTGTTTTGATACGCTCTAATAAAATGTTATGATCGACGGTATCGAAAGCAGCGCTAAGATCAAGAAGCAGCAACATAGATGACGCATCAGAATCCATCGTTAGCAGTAGATCATTAGTCATTTTTGCGAGGGCTGTCTCCGTAGAGTGATTTGCCCTGAAACCGGATTGAAAAGGTTCACAGAGATTGTTAGACATTAAGTGTTCATTTAGCTGCTGTGCGACAATTTTTTCGAGGATTTTCGAGATAAACGGAAGGTGGGACACCGGCCGGTAGTTTACCATGAGGTCAGGATCGAGGTTAGGTCTTTTGAGCAAAGGATGAATAACCGCTTTTTTGAATGCTAGTGGAACAGTGCCAGAGGAAAGTGATAAGTTTATAATATTTAGCACTGATGGACCTAATAATACAAAAAGCTCCTTAATAAGTTTCCCAGGAAATGGGTCAAGTAAACATGTTGTTTGTTTTGTCCCCTTAACACATCTTAACAATTCCTCTAATGTTATTTCATCAAAGAGAGAGAAACTATTTTGGAGGGCGGTATCCTTCGTAGATACAGTCGTATCTTTGTTAATAGAACCCAGTTGTAGCTGCGATGCATTGTCTTTAATCTCCTTTCTAATGAGTTCAATTTTCTTATTAAAGAAATTCATAAAATCATCTGCTGAGTGGGTGGAGCTACTGGGAGGAGTCCCTTGTTGGGTTAGCGATGCTACTGTACTAAACAAAAATTGCGGATCATTTTTGTTGAGGTGGATGAGATTTGAGTAATATTTAGCTTTAGCTAGGGTAAGCATGTGTTTATAAGTTATTAAACTATCACTCCATGCTTGATGGAAAACCTCAAGTTTAGTAGCGCGCCATTTGCGTTCCAGCTTTCTACATGATAATTTATGGGCTCTAGTTTCTTCTGTAAACCATGGGGTGCGCCTTTTAGGGGCTCTTTTAAGCTTTAGCGGTGCTATACTATCAATGGTGTCGCGCAGGGCGTCGTTAAAGTTGTTAGTGAGGTTATCAATAGAGCCGACATAATTTGGGAATGGTGCCATTACCGAAGGCAGTAGGCCAGCAAGAGTCATCGTTGTGGCAGCATTAATGTTGCGGCTGCTATAGTAGTTATTATTATTAGTTTGTTGACAATGAGTCAGAACTTCGAATTTTATAAGGTAATGATCGGACATTACTTTAGTATACGGGAGTATCGTAACTTTGGAGGTGGTGACACCCCTGACCAGCACTAGATCTATCGTATTTCCGTTGCGATGCGTAGGTTCATTTATTATTTGTGTAAGACCACAGCTATCAATTATAGTCTGGAGCGCCATGCACTGAGGGTCCGATGGGGTATTCATATGGATATTAAAGTCCCCCATTATGATTATATTGTCGGCGTGCGTCACTAAATCAGCAACGAACTCTGAAAATTCACTGATGAAGTCCGAATTGGGTCCTGGGGGGCGGTAGATAACAGCCAGGTGGAGAGGCAGCGGTGTGACAAACCTCATAGTAAGCATCTCAAACGAGTTATATTTATTATTTAGGTTCGGGGTAAGATTAAAGTTTTTATTGTGGATGAGTGCAACTCCCCCACCCCTTTTAATGGGACGGGCAATATGCGCTCCCGCATAGCCAGGAGGAGACGCCTCACCCAGCGCAAAGAAATCATCTGGTTTGAGCCAGGTCTCGGCGAGACCAATAACGTCAAGATTATTGTCTCTAATGACCTCATTCACTAATAACGTTTTGGAAGATAATGATCTTATGTTTAAGAAGCCCATATTATAGGTAGTGGGCTGTTTTGAGGAGTTTTTGTTGAAATTATCCGTAGTAGCAATATTAATAATGTTGTGTTTATTATGTGTAGTGCAATTTAAATAATTTCGACCATATCTAGGAATTGATATGACGGGAATTTTCCGATTGTTTGCTTGATGTTGTGATAAACCGAACGCATCATAACTTGCCACCTCAGTAGAGTGCATGTCTACTTTTGACACAGAAAAAACATTTTTGAGTTGTGTATTGTTCTAAAATAGTTGCTATGTGTGCAGGTATTATCCAGCCTGGCGCTGGCTAGTTCTATTTTAACAAACTTCTCACCCGGACTAGCGCTTCTTTGAGGATTAGCCTTTCGCTTTGTTGTTAGCCCCGCTCGGCATCCCCGCTTCTGCTTCCGCTCACACCGCTTACGTGTCTTCCGTTGACGGTCCTCGCTGGCACTTAACTCCGCTGCTTTCGAGGCCGCTGGATGTAGCCGGCGAAGAATCCCCATGCTAGCGAGGAGGTCGAAAGTACCCGCATCTTTCAGCCTATAACGGCCCGATCTATCCACATCCAGAATCGTCTGTCGGTCGTATCTGATCACGAAGTGTCCACGCTATGAGCCAGCCATGAAATAGACAGAATTGACGGGTATTTTTGCCAAATCGCTCTACACTTCCAAGAGCGTCTGCAAGCCGCTGCCATCAGGGCGCCGCCATCTTGGCTGAATATATATATATATACAGGTAAAAGCCAGTAAATTAGAATATTTTGAAAAACTTGATTTATTTCAGTAATTGCATTCAAAAGGTGTAACTTGTACATTATATTTATTCATTGCACACAGACTGATGCATTCAAATGTTTATTTCATTTAATTTTGATGATTTGAAGTGGCAACAAATGAAAATCCAAAATTCCGTGTGTCACAAAATTAGAATATTACTTAAGGCTAATACAAAAAAGGGATTTTTAGAAATGTTGGCCAACTGAAAAGTATGAAAATGAAAAATATGAGCATGTACAATACTCAATACTAGGGTTGGAGCTCCTTTTGCCTCAATTACTGCGTTAATGCGGCGTGGCATGGAGTCGATGAGTTTCTGGCACTGCTCAGGTGTTATGAGAGCCCAGGTTGCTCTGACAGTGGCCTTCAACTCTTCTGCGTTTTTGGGTCTGGCATTCTGCATCTTCCTTTTCACAATACCCCACAGATTTTCTATGGGGCTAAGGTCAGGGGAGTTGGCGGGCCAATTTAGAACAGAAATACCATGGTCCGTAAACCAGGCACGGGTAGATTTTGCGCTGTGTGCAGGCGCCAAGTCCTGTTGGAACTTGAAATCTCCATCTCCATAGAGCAGGTCAGCAGCAGGAAGCATGAAGTGCTCTAAAACTTGCTGGTAGACGGTTGCGTTGACCCTGGATCTCAGGAAACAGAGTGGACCGACACTAGCAGATGACATGGCACCCCAAACCAGCCTAGAAATTCTGTCCATAAAGGTTATGAACAGAATCGGTGACAAAGGGCAGCCTTGGCGGAGTCCAACCCTCACTGGAAACGGGTCCGACTTACTGCCGGCAATGCGGACCAAGCTCTGACTCTTGCAAAGGGAGCGAACCGCCACAATAAGACAGTCCGTTACCCCATACTCTCTAAGCACTCTCCACAGGACTTCCAGGGGTAAATGGTCGAATGCCTTCTCCAAGTCCATAAAGCACATGTAGACTGGTTGGGCAAACTCACATGCACCCTCAAGGACCCTGCCGAGAGTATAAAGCTGGTCCGCAGTTCCACGACCAGGACGTAAACCACACTGTTCCTCCTGAATCCGAGGTTTGACTATCCGGCGTAGCCTCTTCTCCAGTACACATGAATAGACCTTACCGGGAAGACTGAGGAGTGTGATCTCACGATAGTTGAAACACACCCTCTGGTTCCCCTTCTTAAAGAGAGGAACCACCACCCCGGTCTCCCAATCCAGAAGTACCGCCCCCGATGTCCACGCGATGTTGCAGAGTCTTGTCAACCAAGACAGCCCCACAGCATCCAGAGCCTTAAGGAACTCCGGACAGATCTCATCCACCCCCAGGGCGTTGCCATTGAGGAGCTTTTTAACTACCTTTGCATCCTCAGCCCCAGAAATAGGAGAGCCCACCACAGATTCCCCAGGCACTGCTTCCTCATAGGAAGACATGTTGGTGGGATTAAGGAGGTCTTCGAAGTATTCCCTCCACCGATCAATAACAGCTGCAGTAGAGGTCAGCAGCGCACCATCCTAACCATACACGGTGTTACAGTGCACTGCTGCCCCCCCTTGAGCCGGCGGATGGTGGTCCAGAATCGCTTCGAAGCCGTCTGGAAGTCGTTTTCCATGGCTTCTCCAAACTCCTCCCATGTCCGAGTTTTTGCCTCTGCGACCGCTGAAGCCGCACTTCGCTTGGCCTGTCGGCTGCCTCTGGAGTCCCATGAGCCTAAAGGACCCGATAGGCTCTTTCTTCAGCTTGACGGCATCCCTCACTGCTGGTGTCCACCAGCGGGTTCTAGGATTACCGCCACGACAGGCACCAAACTCCTTGCGGCAACAGCTCCAATCAGCCGGCTCGACAAGAGAGGCACGTAACATGGTCCACTCAGACTCAATGTCCAGCGCCTCGCTCGTGACATGTTCAAAGTTCTTCCGGAGGCGTTCCCAGCAAACCCTCACAATGCGTTTGGGCCTGCCGGTCTGTCAGGCATCCTCCCCCACCTTCGCAGCCAACTCACCACCAGGTGGTGATCGGTAGAAAGCTCCGCCCCTCTCTTCACCCGAGTGTCCAAAACATGAGACCGCAAATCCGATGACACAACTACAAAATCGATCATGGAACTGCGGCCTAGGGTGTCCTGGTGCCAAGTGCACATATGGACACCCTTATGTTTGAACTTGGTGTTTGTTATTGACAATCTGTGACGAGCACAAAAGTCCAATAACAAAACACCACTCGGGTTCAGATCCGGGCGGCCATTCTTCCCAATCACGCCTCTCCAGGTTTCACTGTTGTTGCCAAGATGAGCGTTGAAGGCCCCCAGTAGAACGAGGGAATCACCCGGTGGAGCACTTTCCAGTACTCCCTCGAGTGAATCCAAAAAGGGTGGGTACTCTGAGCTGCCGTTTGGCGCGTAAGGCCAAACAACAGTCAGGACCTGTCCCCCCACCCGAAGGCGGAGGAAAGCTACCCACTGGTCCACTGGGTTGAACTCCAACGTGCAGGCTTTGAGCCGGGGGGCAACAAGAATTGCCACCCGAGCCCGTCGCCTCTCAACGCAAGCATTATAACTCCAAAACAACAAATGCTAATAATGCTTGGAAAAATGTATCTTTGTTAGTTTTACTAGAATAATAATCTTTTGTAAGGTTTGCAGACACAAGTTGTTGTTTTTTTACTCAATATGACAGTATAACTGTCATACTAAATATGAAAGTTGTATGAACATATCTCCAAAACCAAACATGCAATCCATCTAAAGATGCCTGTAATATTGAATCTAAGAAAAATAGTTTTTTTTACTCAATATGACAGTATAACTGTCATACTAAATCCATCCATTTTCTTTCGCTTATCCGAGGTCGGGTTGCGGGGGCAGCAGCCTAAGCAGAGAAGCCCAGACTTCCCTCTCCCCAGCCACTTTGTCCAGCTCTTCTCGGGGGATCCCGAGGCCTTCCCAAGCCCGCCTGAGACATAGTCTTCCCAATGTGTCCTGGGTCTTCCCCGTGGCCTCCTGCCGATCGGACTTGCCCTAACGAAAAAAGCAATAAAAATGTATTCAAACATGTGAAATGTCTAAAAATGCCTGTAATATTGAATCTATGTGAGTTTTACTAGAAACATTTGTTTTTGTAAGGTTTGCAAATACAAAAATTTGGTTTTACACATAACAGTATAACTGCCACATTCAATATGACAGTTATTTAAACATATTTCCTAAACCACACATGAAAAATGTCTAATAATGCCTGGAAAAAAATATTTTTGTGAGTTTTACTGGAAAAACATAGTTTGTAATGTTTGTAAAGACACAAGTTAGTTTTACTCAAGATGACAGTATAACTGTCATAATACATATGAAAGTTATATAAACATAATTCCAAAACCAAACATGCATTATGTCTAAAAATACCTGTAAAATTGTATCCATGTGAGTTTTACTATAATCATTTTTTGCGATGAGATGGCGACTTGTCCGGGGTGTACCCCACCTTCCGCCCGATTGTAGCTGAGATAGGCTCCAGCGCCTCCTGCCACCCCAAAAGGGAATAAGCGGTAGAAAATGGATAGATGGGCATTTTTTGTTGTCGTTACTAAATCCATCCATTTTCTTCCGCTTAACCGAGGTCGGGTTGCAGGGGCAGCAGCCTAAACAGAGAAGCCCAGACTTCCCTCTCCCCAACCACTTCTTCCAGCTCTTCTCGGGGGATCCTGAGGCGTTCCCAGGCCAGCCGGGAGACATAATCTTCCCAATGTGTCCTGGGTCTTCCCCGTGGCCTCCTGCCGGTCGGACTTGCCCTAAACACCTCCCTCGGGAGGCGTTCGGGTGGCATCCTGAGCAGATGCCCGAACCACCTCATCTGGCTCCTCTCAATGTGGAGGAGCAGCGCTTTACTCTGAGTTCCTCCAGGATGACAGAGCTTCTTATCCTATCTCTAAGGGAGTGACCCGCCACCCGAAGGAGGAAACTCTTGTCTTTGATCTTGTCTTTTCGGTCATAACCATGACCATGGGTGCAGGATGGGAATGTAGATCGACCGGTAAATTTAGAGCTTTTAATTCTGGCTCAGCTCCTTCTTCACCACAATGGATCGATATAGCGTCCTCATTACTGAAGACGCTGCACCGATCCGCCTGTGGATCTCATGATCCACTCTTCCCTCACTCGTGAACAAGACTCCTAGGTACTTGAACTCCTCCACTTGGGGCCATCTAGTATGTGCCATCGCCTCCTCAACCTGGAAATGGCACCCCACCCTTTACCGGGCGAGAACCATGGACTCGGACTTGGAGGTGCTGACTCTCATCCCAGTCGCTTCATACTCGGCCATCCAATGAGAGCTGGAGATCCTGGCCAGTTGAAGCCATCAGGACCACATCAACTGCAAAAAGCAGAGACCTAATCCTGCAACCACCAAACCGGATCCCCTCAACGCCATGACTGCAATTCTGTCCATAAAAGTTAACAACAGAATCGGTGACAAAGGGCAGCCTTGGCGGACCAAGGCTGCCCTACACTGATCATACAGGGAGCGACCCGCCACAATCAGACAGTCCGATACCCCATACTCTTGTCTTTGAGCCGGGGGGACAACAAGAAATGCCACCCCAGCCTCTCATTGCTTGCAACGCCATAGTGGAAGAGAGTCCAGCCCCTCTCGAGAGAACAGGTTCCTGTGCGTCGAAGTGAGTCCAACTATATCTAGCCGGAACTTCTCCACCTCGCACACCAGCTCAGGCTCCTTCCCTCCCAGCGAGGTGACATTTCACGTCAGAAGAGCTAGCTTATGTAGCCGATGATCGGACCGCCAAGTGCCCTGCCTTCGGCTGCCGCTCAGCTCACACTCTATAACCCAGCCCATGAGTGGTGAGCCCATTGGAGGAGGGAACCATGTTGCTTCATTGAGCTGAGCCAGACAACAGGCGCTCGCCATCGTGCCCCACCTCTGGGCCTGGCTCCACAGGGGAGCCACGGTATCCCGCGTCCGGGCGAGGAAAAATCTAGGACCTCGATTTGTACTTTTCATAAAGGTCTTTGAGCTGCTCTTTGTCTGATCCCTCACCTAGGACCTATTTGTCTTGGGAGAGCCTACGAGGGGGCATAGAAGCCCACAGACAGCATAGCTCCTAGGATCAGTGGGCTCCGCAAACTCTTCTACCACGATAAGGTGGCGGCTCAGAAAGGAGGTTTTATAAACATAACTCAAAAACCAAGATTAGGTTGTTTTTTTTCACCATGACAATGTACCCTCATCCATCCATCCATTTTTCTACCGCTTATTCCCTTTGGGGTCGCGGTGGGGCGCTGGAGCCTATCTCAGCTACAATCAGGCGGAAGGCGGTGTACACCCTGGACAAGTCGCCTTCTCATCGCAGGGCCAACACAGATAGACAGACAACATTCACACTCACATTCACACACTAGGGCCAATTTGGTGTTGCCAATCAACCTATCCCCAGGTGCATGTGTTTGGAGGTGGGAGGAAGCCGGAGTACCCGGAGGGAACCCACGCAGTCACGGGGAGAACATGCAAACTCCACACAGAAAGATCCCGAGCCTGGGATTGAACCAAGGACTACTCAGGTCCTTCGTATTGTGAGGCAGACGCACTAACCCCTCTTCCACCGTGCTGCCCAATGTACACTCAATATGACAGTAAATTAAACATAACTCCTAAACTACACTTAAAAATGAGCTAATATTGCCTGAAATAATGCATTCTTGTGAGTTTTACTCGAAACATATGCTTTTTTTAAGGCTTGCAAACACAAAAAGTAGTTTTTACTCAATATGACAGTAATGTTCTTAAAATTCTGAGATAATGCGAAAAAAGCAAAAAAAAGTATTCCAACATAATTCCTAAACCAACATTGCAAAATGTCTAAAAATGCCTGTAATATTAAATCCATGTGAGTTTTACTAGAATCAGTTGTTTTAGTAAAGTTTGCAAAAACAAAAATTAGGTTTTACTCTTTATGAAAGTAAACGTCACACTCAATATGACAGTTTTTTAATCATAACTCCTAAACTACTCATGCAAAATTGCTAATAATGTTTGAAATAATGGATTCTTGGGAGTTTTCCTTGAAACATATGCTTTCTTAAGGCTTGCAAACACAAAAAGTATTTTTTTTTACTCAATATGACAGGAATGTTCTTAAAATTCTGAGATAATGCGAAAAAAGCAATACAAATGTATTCCAACATAATTCCTAAACCAACAATGCAAAATGTCTAAAAATGCCAGTAAGATTATATCCTTGTGAGTTTCACTAGAATCAGTGTTTTAGTAAGATTTGCAAAAGCAAAAATTAGGTTTTACTCTTTATGAAAGTAAACTGTCACACTCAATATGACAATTTTTTAATCATAACTCCTAAACCACTCATGCAAAATGGCTAATAATGTTTGAAATAATGGACCCTTGGGAGTTTTTCTCGAAACATATGCTTTCTTAAGGCTTGCAAACACAAAAAGTATTTTTTTTTACTCAATATGACAGTAATGTTCTTAAAATCCTGACATATTGCGAAAAAAGCAATAAAAATGTATTCCAACATAATTCCTAAACCAACAATGCAAAATGTCTAAAAATGCCAGTAATATTAAATCCATGTGAGTTTCACTAGAATCAGTTAATTTAATAAGGTTTGCAAAAGCAAAAATTAGGTTTTACTCTTTATGAAAGTAAACTGTCACACTCAATATGACAATTTTTAAATCATAACTCCTAAACCACTCATGCAAAATGGCTAATAATGTTTGAAATAATGGATCCTTGGGATTTGTCCTCGAAACATATGCTTTCTTAAGGCTTGCAAACACAAAAAGTATTTTTTTTAACTCAATATGACAGTAATGTTCTTAAAATCCTGAGATAATGCGAAAAAAGCAATAAAAATGTATTCAATCATAATTTCTAAACTAAACATGCAAAATGTGTAAAAATGCCTGTATTATTGAATCCATGTGAGTTTTACTAGAATCAGTTGTTTTAGTGAAGTTTGCAAAAACAAAAATTAGGTTTTACTCTTTATGAAAGTAAACTGTCCCACTCAATATGACAGTTTTTTAATCATAACTCCTAAACTACTCATGCAAAATGGCTAATAATGTTTGAAATAATGGATTATTGGGAGTTTTCCTCGAAACATTTGCTTTCTTAAGGCTTGCAAACACAAAAAGTTTTTTTTTTACTCAATATGACAGTAATGTTCTTATAATTCTGAGATATTGCGAAAAAAGCAATAAAAATGTATTCCAACATAATTCCTAAACCAACAATGCAAAATGTGTAAAAATGCCAGTAATATTAAATCCATGTGAGTTTCACTAGAATCAGTTAATTTAGTAAGGTTTGCAAAAGCAAAAATTAGGTTTTACTCTTTATGAAAGTAAACTGTCACACTCGATATGACAATTTTAAATCATAACTCCTAAACCACTCATGCAAAATGGCTAATAATGTTTGAAATAATGGATCCTTGGGATTTGTCCTCGAAACATATGCTTTCTTAAGGCTTGCAAACACAAAAAGTATTTTTTTACTCAATATGACAGTAATGTTCTTAAAATCCTGAGATAATGCGAAAAAAGCAATAAAAATGTATTCAATCATAATTTCTAAACTAAATATGCAAAATGTGTAAAAATGCCTGTATTATTGAATCTAAAACTAAAACAACTGATTCTAGTAAAACTCACATGGATTCAATAATACAGGCATTTTTACACATTTTGCATATTTAGTTTAGAAATTATGATTGAATACATTTTTATTGCTTTTTTCGCATTATCTCAGGATTTTAAGAACATTACTGTCATATTGAGTAAAAAAATACTTTTTGTGTTTGCAAGCCTTAAGAAAGCAAATGTTTCGAGGAAAACTCCCAATAATCCATTATTTCAAACATTATTAGCCATTTTGCATGAGTGGTTTAGGAGTTATGATTTAAAAATTGTCATATTGAGTGTGACAGTTTACTTTCATAAAGAGTAAAACCTAATTTTTGCTTTTGCAAACCTTACTAAAACAACTGATTCTAGTGAAACGCACATGGATTTAATATTACTGGCATTTTTAGACATTTTGCATTGTTGGTTTAGGAATTATGTTGGAATACATTTTTATTGCTTTTTTCGCATTATCTCAGGATTTTAAGAACATTACTGTCATATTGAGTAAAAAAATAATTTTTGTGTTTGCAAGGCTCAAGAAAGCATATGTTTCGAGGAAAACTCCCAAGGATCCATTATTTCAAACATTATTAGCCAATTTGCATGAGTGGTTTAGGAGTTATGATTAAAAATTTGTCATATCGAGTATGACAGTTTACTTTCATAAAGAGTAAAACTTAATTTTTGCTTTTGCAAACCTTACTAAAACAACTGGATCTAGTGAAACGCACATGGATTTAATATTACTGGCATTTTTAGACATTTTGCATTGTTGATTTAGGAATTATGTTGGAATACATTTTTATTGCTTTTTTCGCATTATCTCAGAATTTTAAGAACATTACTGTTATATTGGTAAAAAAAAAAACTTTTTGTGTTTGCAAGCCTTAAGAAAGCAAATGTTTCGAGGAAAACTCCCAATAATCCATTATTTCAAACATTATTAGCCATTTTGCATGAGTAGTTTAGGAGTTATGATTAAAAAACTGTCATATTGAGTGGGACAGTTTACTTTCATAAAGAGTAAAACCTAATTTTTGTTTTTGCAAACTTCACTAAAACAACTGATTCTAGTAAAACTCACATGGATTCAATAATACAGGCATTTTTACACATTTTGCATGTTTAGTTTAGAAATTATGATTGAATACATTTTTATTGCTTTTTTCGCATTATCTCAGGATTTTAAGAACATTACTGTCATATTGAGTAAAAAAATACTTTTTGTGTTTGCAAGCCTTAAGAAAGCATATGTTTCAAGGAAAACTCCCAAGGATCCATTATTTCAAACATTATTAGCCATTTTACATGAGTGGTTTAGGAGTTATGATTAAAAAACTGTCATATTGAGTGTGACTTTCATAAAGAGTAAAACCTAATTTTTGTTTTTGCAAACTTTACTAAATCAACTGATTCTAGTAAAACTCACATGGACTCAATAATACAGGCATTTTTACACATTTTGCATGTTTAGTTTAGAAATTATGATTGAATACATTTTTATTGCTTTTTTCGCATTATCTCAGGATTTTAAGAACATTACTGTCATATTGAGTAAAAAAATACTTTTTGTGTTTGCAAGCCTTAAGAAAGCATATGTTTCGAGGAAAACTCCCAAGGATCCATTATTTCAAACATTATTACCCATTTTGCATGCGTAGTTTAGGAGTTATGATTAAAAAACTGTCATATTGAGTGTGACAGTTTACTTTCATAAAGAGAAAAACCTAATTTTTGTTTTTGCAAACTTTACTAAAACAACTGATTCTAGTAAAACTCACATGGATTCAATAATACAGGCATTTTTACACATTTTGCATATTTAGTTTAGAAATTATGATTGAATACATTTTTATTGCTTTTTTCGCATTATCTCAGGATTTTAAGAACATTACTGTCATATTGAGTAAAAAAATACTTTTTGTGTTTGCAAGCCTTAAGAAAGCATATGTTTCGAGGAAAACTCCCAAGGATCCATTATTTCAAACATTATTAGCCATTTTGCATGAGTGGTTTAGGAGTTATGATTTAAAAATTGTCATATTGAGTGTGACAGTTTACTTTCAGAAAGAGTAAAACCTAATTTTTGCTTTTGCAAACCTTACTAAAACAACTGATTCTAGTGAAACTCACATGGATTTAATATTACTGGCATTTTTAGACATTTTGCATTGTTGGTTTAGGAATTATGTTGGAATACATTTTTATTGCTTTTTTCGCATTATCTCAGGATTTTAAGAACATTACTGTCATATTGATTAAAAAAATAATTTTTGTGTTTGCAAGGCTCAAGAAAGCATATGTTTCGAGGAAAACTCCCAAGGATCCATTATTTCAAACATTATTAGCCAATTTGCATGAGTGGTTTAGGAGTTATGATTAAAAATTTGTCATATCGAGTGTGACAGTTTACTTTCATAAAGAGTAAAACTTAATTTTTGCTTTTGCAAACCTTACTAAAACAACTGATTCTAGTGAAACGCACATGGATTTAATATTACTGGCATTTTTAGACATTTTGCATTGTTGATTTAGGAATTATGTTGGAATACATTTTTATTGCTTTTTTCGCATTATCTCAGAATTTTAAGAACATTACTGTCATATTGGTAAAAAAAAATACTTTTTGTGTTTGCAAGCCTTAAGAAAGCAAATGTTTCGAGGAAAACTCCCAATAATCCATTATTTCAAACATTATTAGCCATTTTGCATGAGTAGTTTAGGAGTTATGATTAAAAAACTGTCATATTGAGTGGGACAGTTTACTTTCATAAAGAGTAAAACCTAATTTTTGTTTTTGCAAACTTCACTAAAACAACTGATTCTAGTAAAACTCACATGGATTCAATAATATAGGCATTTTTACACATTTTGCATGTTTAGTTTAGAAATTATGATTGAATACATTTTTATTGCTTTTTTTGCATTATCTCAGGATTTTAAGAACATTACTGTCATATTGAGTAAAAAAATACTTTTTGTGTTTGCAAGCCTTAAGAAACCATATGTTTCGAGGACAAATCCCAAGGATCCATTATTTCAAACATTATTAGCCATTTTGCATGAGTGGTTTAGGAGTTATGATTTAAAAATTGTCATATTGAGTGTGACAGTTTACTTTCATAAAGAGTAAAACCTAATTTTTGCTTTTGCAAACCTTACTAAATTAACTGATTCTAGTGAAACTCACATGGATTTAATATTACTGGCATTTTTAGACATTTTGCATTGTTGGTTTAGGAATTATGTTGGAATACATTTTTATTGCTTTTTTCGCAATATCTCAGGATTTTAAGAACATTACTGTCATATTGAGTAAAAAAATTACTTTTTGTGTTTGCAAGCCTTAAGAAAGCATATGTTTCGAGAAAAACTCCCAAGGGTCCATTATTTCAAACATCATTAGCCATTTTGCATGAGTGGTTTAGGAGTTAGGATTAAAAATTTGTCATATTGAGTGTGACAGTTTACTTTCATAAAGAGTAAAACCTAATTTTTGCTTTTACAAATCTTACTAAAACACTGATTCTAGTAAAACTCACAAGGATATAATCTTACTGGCATTTTTAGACATTTTGCATTGTTGGTTTAGGAATTATGTTGGAATACATTTATATTGCTTTTTTCGCATTATCTCAGGATTTTAAGAACATTACTGTCATATTGAGTAAAAAAATACTTTTTGTGTTTGCAAGGCTTAAGAAAGCATATGTTTCGAGGAAAACTCCCAAGGATCCATTATTTCAAACATTATTAGCCAATTTGCATGAGTGGTTTAGGAGTTATTATTTAAAAATTGTCATATTGAGTGTGACAGTTTACTTTCATAAAGAGTAAAACCTAATTTTTGCTTTTGCAAACCTTACTAAATTAACTGATTCTAATGAAACTCACATGGATTTAATATTACTGGCATTTTTAGACATTTTGCATTGTTGGTTTAGGAATTATGTTGGAATACATTTTTATTGCTTTTTTCGCAATATCTCAGAATTATAAGAACATTACTGTCATATTGAGTAAAAAAAAAACTTTTTGTGTTTGCAAGCCTTAAGAAAGCAAATGTTTCGAGGAAAACTCCCAATAATCCATTATTTCAAACATTATTAGCCATTTTGCATGAGTAGTTTAGGAGTTATGATTAAAGAACTGTCATATTGAGTGTGACAGTTTACTTTCATAAAGAGTAAAACCTAATTTTTGTTTTTGCAAACTTTACTAAATCAACTGATTTTAGTAAAACTCACATGGACTCAATAATACAGGCATTTTTACACATTTTGCATGTTTAGTTTAGAAATTATGATTGAATACATTTTTATTGCTTTTTTCGAATTATCTCAGGATTTTAAGAACATTACTGTCATATTGAGTAAAAAAATACTTTTTGTGTTTGCAAGCCTTAAGAAAGCATATGTTTCGAGGAAAACTCCCAAGGATCCATTATTTCAAACATTATTAGCCATTTTGCATGCGTAGTTTAGGAGTTATGATTAAAAAACTGTCATATTGAGTGTAACAGTTTACTTTCATAAAGAGAAAACCCTAATTTTTGTTTTTGCAAACTTTACTAAAACAACTGATTCTAGTAAAACTCACATGGATTCAATAATACAGGCATTTTTACACATTTTGCATATTTAGTTTAGAAATTATGATTGAATACATTTTTATTGCTTTTTTCGCATTATCTCAGGATTTTAAGAACATTACTGTCATATTGAGTAAAAAAATACTTTTTGTGTTTGCAAGCCTAAAGAAAGCATATGTTTCGAGGACAAATCCCAAGGATCCATTATTTCAAACATTATTAGCCATTTTGCATGAGTGGTTTAGGAGTTATGATTTATAAATTGTCATATTGAGTGTGACAGTTTACTTTCATAAAGAGTAAAACCTAATTTTTGCTTTTGCAAACCTTACTAAATTAACTGATTCTAGTGAAACTCACATGGATTTAATATTACTGGCATTTTTAGACATTTTGCATTGTTGGTTTAGGAATTATGTTGGAATACATTTTTATTGCTTTTTTCGCAATATCTCAGGATTTTAAGAACATTACTGTCATATTGAGTAAAAAAATACTTTTTGTGTTTGCAAGCCTTAAGAAAGCATATGTTTCGAGAAAAACTCCCAAGGGTCCATTATTTCAAACATCATTAGCCATTTTGCATGAGTGGTTTAGGAGTTATGATTAAAAAATTGTCATATTGAGTGTGACAGTTTACTTTCATAAAGAGTAAAACCTAATTTTTGCTTTTGCAAATCTTACTAAAACACTGATTCTAGTGAAACTCACAAGGATATAATCTTACTGGCATTTTTAGACATTTTGCATTGTTGGTTTAGGAATTATGTTGGAATACATTTGTATTGCTTTTTTCGCATTATCTCAGGATTTTAAGAACATTACTGTCATATTGAGTAAAAAAATACTTTTTGTGTTTGCAAGGCTTAAGAAAGCATATGTTTCGAGGAAAACTCCCAAGGATCCATTATTTCAAACATTATTAGCCAATTTGCATGAGTGGTTTAGGAGTTATGATTAAAAATTTGTCATATCGAGTGTGACAGTTTACTTTCATAAAGAGTAAAACCTAATTTTTGCTTTTGCAAACCTTACTAAAACAACTGATTCTAGTGAAACGCACATGGATTTAATATTACTGGCATTTTTAGACATTTTGCATTGTTGATTTAGGAATTATGTTGGAATACATTTTTATTGCTTATTTCGCATTATCTCAGAATTTTAAGAACATTACTGTCATATTGGTAAAAAAAAATACTTTTTGTGTTTGCAAGCCTTAAGAAAGCAAATGTTTCGAGGAAAACTCCCAATAATGCATTATTTTAAACATTATTAGCCATTTTGCATGAGTAGTTTAGGAGTTATGATTAAAAAACTGTCATATTGAGTGGGACAGTTTACTTTCATAAAGAGTAAAACCTAATTTTTGTTTTTGCAAACTTTACTAAAACAACTGATTCTAGTAAAACTCACATGGATTCAATAATACAGGCATTGTTACACATTTTGCATGTTTAGTTTAGAAATTATGATTGAATACATTTTTATTGCTTTTTTCGCATTATCTCAGGATTTTAAGAACATTACTGTCATATTGAGTAAAAAAATACTTTTTGTGTTTGCAAGCCTAAAGAAAGCATATGTTTCGAGGACAAATCCCAAGGATCCATTATTTCAAACATTATTAGCCATTTTGCATGAGTGGTTTAGGAGTTATGATTTAAAAATTGTCATATTGAGTGTGACAGTTTACTTTCATAAAGAGTAAAACCTAATTTTTGCTTTTGCAAACCTTACTAAATTAACTGATTCTAGTGAAACTCACATGGATTTAATATTACTGGCATTTTTAGACATTTTGCATTGTTGGTTTAGGAATTATGTTGGAATACATTTTTATTGCTTTTTTCGCAATATCTCAGGATTTTAAGAACATTACTGTCATATTGAGTAAAAAAATTACTTTTTGTGTTTGCAAGCCTTAAGAAAGCATATGTTTCGAGAAAAACTCCCAAGGGTCCATTATTTCAAACATCATTAGCCATTTTGCATGAGTGGTTTAGGAGTTATGATTAAAAAATTGTCATATTGAGTGTGACAGTTTACTTTCATAAAGAGTAAAACCTAATTTTTGCTTTTGCAAATCTTACTAAAACACTGATTCTAGTGAAACTCACAAGGATATAATCTTACTGGCATTTTTAGACATTTTGCATTGTTGGTTTAGGAATTATGTTGGAATACTTTTTTTTGCTTTTTTCGCATTATCTCAGAATTTTAAGAACATTACTGTCATATTGAGTAAAAACTACTTTTTGTGTTTGCAAGCCTTAAAAAAAGCATATGTTTCGAGTAAAACTCACAAGAATGCATTATTTCAGGCAATATTAGCTCATTTTTAAGTGTAGTTTAGGAGTTATGTTTAATTTACTGTCATATTGAGTGTACATTGGGCAGCACGGTGGCAGAGGGGTTAGTGCGTCTGCCTCACAATACGAAGGACCTGAGTAGTCCTTGGTTCAATCCCAGGCTCGGGATCTTTCTGTGTGGAGTTTGCATGTTCTCCCCGTGACTGCGTGGGTTCCCTCCGGGTACTCCGGCTTCCTCCCACCTCCAAACACATGCACCTGGGGATAGGTTGATTGGCAACACCAAATTGGCCCTAGTGTGTGAATGTGAGTGTGAATGTTGTCTGTCTATCTGTGTTGGCCCTGCGATGAGATGGCGACTTGTCCAGGGTGTACACCGCCTTCCGCCTGATTGTAGCTGAGATAGGCTCCAGCGCCCCCCCGCGACCCCAAAGGGAATAAGCGGTAGGAAAATGGATGGATGGATGAGGGTACATTGTCATGGTGAAAAACAACAACCTAATCTTGGTTTTGGAGTTATGTTTATAAAACCTCCTTTCTGAGCCGCCACCTTATCGTGGTAGAGGAGTTTGCGGAGCCCACTGATCCTAGGAGCTATGCTGTCTGTGGGCTTCTATGCCCCCTCGTAGGCTCTCCCAAGACAAATAGGTCCTAGGTGAGGGATCAGACAAAGAGCAGCTCAAAGACCTTTATGAAAAGTACAAATCGAGGTCCTAGATTTTTCCTCGCCCGGACGCGGGTTACCGTGGCTCCCCTGTGGAGCCAGGCCCAGAGGTGGGGCACGATGGCGAGCGCCTGTTGTCTGGCTCAGCTCAATGAAGCAACGTGGTTCCCTCCTCCAATGGGCTCACCACTCATGGGCTCGGTTATAGAGTGTGAGCTGAGCGGCAGCCGAAGGCAGGGCACTTGGCGGTCCGATCATCGGCTACATAAGCTAGCTCTTCTGACGTGAAATGTCACCTCGCTGGGAGGGAAGGAGCCTGAGCTGGTGTGCGAGGTGGAGAAGTTCCGGCTAGATATAGTTGGACTCACTTCGACGCACAGGAACCTGTTCTCTCGAGAGGGGCTGGACTCTCTTCCACTATGGCGTTGCAAGCAATGAGAGGCTGGGGTGGCATTTCTTGTTGTCCCCCCGGCTCAAAGACAAGAGTATGGGGTATCGGACTGTCTGATTGTGGCGGGTCGCTCCCTGTATGATCAGTGTAGGGCAGCCTTGGTCCGCCAAGGCTACCCTTTGTCACCGATTCTGTTGTTAACTTTTATGGACAGAATTGCAGTCATGGCGTTGAGGGGATCCGGTTTGGTGGTTGCAGGATTAGGTCTCTGCTTTTTGCAGTTGATGTGGTCCTGATGGCTTCAACTGGCCAGGATCTCCAGCTCTCATTGGATGGCCGAGTATGAAGCGACTGGGATGAGAGTCAGCACCTCCAAGTCCGAGTCCATGGTTCTCGCCCGGTAAAGGGTGGGGTGCCATTTCCAGGTTGAGGAGGCGATGGCACATACTAGATGGCCCCAAGTGGAGGAGTTCAAGTACCTAGGAGTCTTGTTCACGAGTGAGGGAAGAGTGGATCATGAGATCCACAGGCGGATCGGTGCAGCGTCTTCAGTAATGAGGACGCTATATCGATCCATTGTGGTGAAGAAGGAGCTGAGCCAGAATTAAAAGCTCTAAATTTACCGGTCGATCTACATTCCCATCCTGCACCCATGGTCATGGTTATGACCGAAAAGACAAGATCAAAGACAAGAGTTTCCTCCTTCGGGTGGCGGGTCACTCCCTTAGAGATAGGATAAGAAGCTCTGTCATCCTGGAGGAACTCAGAGTAAAGCGCTGCTCCTCCACATTGAGAGGAGCCAGATGAGGTGGTTCGGGCATCTGCTCAGGATGCCACCCGAACGCCTCCCGAGGGAGGTGTTTAGGGCAAGTCCGACCGGCAGGAGGCCACGGGGAAGACCCAGGACACATTGGGAAGATTATGTCTCCCGGCTGGCCTGGGAACGCCTCAGGATCCCCCGAGAAGAGCTGGAAGAAGTGGTTGGGGAGAGGGAAGTCTGGGCTTCTCTGTTTAGGCTGCTGCCCCTGCAACCCGACCTCGGTTAAGCGGAAGAAAATGGATGGATTTAGTAACGACAACAAAAAATGCCCATCTATCCATTTTCTACCGCTTATTCCCTTTTGGGGTGGCAGGAGGCGCTGGAGCCTATCTCAGCTACAATCGGGCGGAAGGTGGGGTACACCCCGGACAAGTCGCCATCTCATCGCAAAAAATGATTATAGTAAAACTCACATGGATACAATTTTACAGGTATTTTTAGACATAATGCATGTTTGGTTTTGGAATTATGTTTATATAACTTTCATATGTATTATGACAGTTATACTGTCATCTTGAGTAAAACTAACTTGTGTCTTTACAAACATTACAAACTATGTTTTTCCAGTAAAACTCACAAAAATAATTTTTTCCAGGCATTATTAGACATTTTTCATGTGTGGTTTAGGAAATATGTTTAAATAACTGTCATATTGAATGTGGCAGTTATACTGTTATGTGTAAAACCAAATTTTTGTATTTGCAAACCTTACAAAAACAAATGTTTCTAGTAAAACTCACATAGATTCAATATTACAGGCATTTTTAGACATTTCACATGTTTGAATACATTTTTATTGCTTTTTTCGTTAGGGCAAGTCCGATCGGCAGGAGGCCACGGGGAAGACCCAGGACACATTGGGAAGACTATGTCTCAGGCGGGCTTGGGAAGGCCTCGGGATCCCCCGAGAAGAGCTGGACAAAGTGGCTGGGGAGAGGGAAGTCTGGGCTTCTCTGCTTAGGCTGCTGCCCCCGCAACCCGACCTCGGATAAGCGAAAGAAAATGGATGGATTTAGTATGACAGTTATACTGTCATATTGAGTAAAAAAAAATATTTTTCTTAGATTCAATATTACAGGCATCTTTAGATGGATTGCATGTTTGGTTTTGGAGATATGTTTATACAACTTTCATATTTAGTATGACAGTTATACTGTCATATTGAGTAAAAAAACAACAACTTGTGTCTGCAAACCTTACAAAAGATTATTATTCTAGTAAAACTAACAAAGATACATTTTTCCAAGCATTATTAGCATTTGTTGTTTTGGAGTTACAATGCTTGCGTTGAGAGGCGACGGGCTCGGGTGGCAATTCTTGTTGCCCCCCGGCTCAAAGCCTGCACGTTGGAGTTCAACCCAGTGGACCAGTGGGTAGCTTTCCTCCGCCTTCGGGTGGGGGGACAGGTCCTGACTGTTGTTTGGCCTTACGCGCCAAACGGCAGCTCAGAGTACCCACCCTTTTTGGATTCACTCGAGGGAGTACTGGAAAGTGCTCCACCGGGTGATTCCCTCGTTCTCCTGGGGGCCTTCAACGCTCATCTTGGCAACAACAGTGAAACCTGGAGAGGCGTGATTGGGAAGAATGGCCGCCCGGATCTGAACCCGAGTGGTGTTTTGTTATTGGACTTTTGTGCTCGTCACAGATTGTCAATAACAAACACCAAGTTCAAACATAAGGGTGTCCATATGTGCACTTGGCACCAGGACACCCTAGGCCGCAGTTCCATGATCGATTTTGTAGTTGTGTCATCGGATTTGCGGTCTCATGTTTTGGACACTCGGGTGAAGAGAGGGGCGGAGCTTTCTACCGATCACCACCTGGTGGTGAGTTGGCTGCGAAGGTGGGGGAGGATGCCTGACAGACCGGCAGGCCCAAACGCATTGTGAGGGTTTGCTGGGAACGCCTCCGGAAGAACTTTGAACATGTCACGAGCGAGGCGCTGGACATTGAGTCTGAGTGGACCATGTTACGTGCCTCTCTTGTCGAGCCGGCTGATTGGAGCTGTTGCCGCAAGGAGTTTGGTGCCTGTCGTGGCGGTAATCCTAGAACCCGCTGGTGGACACCAGCAGTGAGGGATGCCGTCAAGCTGAAGAAAGAGCCTATCGGGTCCTTTAGGCTCATGGGACTCCAGAGGCAGCCGACAGGCCAAGCGAAGTGCGGCTTCAGCGGTCGCAGAGGCAAAAACTCGGACATGGGAGGAGTTTGGAGAAGCCATGGAAAACGACTTCCAGACGGCTTCGAAGCGATTCTGGACCACCATCCGCCGGCTCAAGGGGGGGCAGCAGTGCACTGTAACACCGTGTATGGTGAGGATGGTGCGCTGCTGACCTCTACTGCAGCTGTTATTGATCGGTGGAGGGAATACTTCGAAGACCTCCTTAATCCCACCAACATGTCTTCCTATGAGGAAGCAGTGCCTGGGGAATCTGTGGTGGGCTCTCCTATTTCTGGGGCTGAGGATGCCAAGGTAGTTAAAAAGCTCCTCAATGGCAACGCCCTGGGGGTGGATGAGATCTGTCCGGAGTTCCTTAAGGCTCTGGATGCTGTGGGGCTGTCTTGGTTGACAAGACTCTGCAACATCGCGTGGACATCGGGGCGGTACTTCTGGATTGGGAGACCGGGGTGGTGGTTCCTCTCTTTAAGAAGGGGAACCAGAGGGTGTGTTTCAACTATCGTGAGATCACACTCCTCAGTCTTCCCGGTAAGGTCTATTCATGTGTACTGGAGAAGAGGCTACGCCGGATAGTCAAACCTCGGATTCAGGAGGAACAGTGTGGTTTACGTCCTGGTCGTGGAACTGCGGACCAGCTTTATACTCTCGGCAGGGTCCTTGAGGGTGCATGTGAGTTTGCCCAACCAGTCTACATGTGCTTTATGGACTTGGAGAAGGCATTCGACCATTTACCCCTGGAAGTCCTGTGGAGAGTGCTTAGAGAGTATGGGGTAACGGACTGTCTTATTGTGGCGGTTCGCTCCCTTTGCAAGAGTCAGAGCTTGGTCCGCATTGCCGGCAGTAAGTCGGACCCGTTTCCAGTGAGGGTTGGACTCCGCCAAGGCTGCCCTTTGTCACCGATTCTGTTCATAACCTTTATGGACAGAATTTCTAGGCTGGTTTGGGGTGCCATGTCATCTGCTAGTGTCGGTCCACTCTGTTTCCTGAGATCCAGGGTCAACGCAGCCGTCTACCAGCAAGTTTTAGAGCACTTCATGCTTCCTGCTGCTGACCTGCTCTATGGAGATGGAGATTTCAAGTTCCAACAGGACTTGGCGCCTGCACACAGCGCAAAATCTACCCGTGCCTGGTTTACGGACCATGGTATTTCTGTTCTAAATTGGCCCGCCAACTCCCCTGACCTTAGCCCCATAGAAAATCTGTGGGGTATTGTGAAAAGGAAGATGCAGAATGCCAGACCCAAAAACGCAGAAGAGTTGAAGGCCACTGTCAGAGCAACCTGGGCTCTCATAACACCTGAGCAGTGCCAGAAACTCATCGACTCCATGCCACGCCGCATTAACGCAGTAATTGAGGCAAAAGGAGCTCCAACCCTAGTATTGAGTATTGTACATGCTCATATTTTTCATTTTCATACTTTTCAGTTGGCCAACATTTCTAAAAATCCCTTTTTTGTATTAGCCTTAAGTAATATTCTAATTTTGTGACACACGGAATTTTGGATTTTCATTTGTTGCCACTTCAAATCATCAAAATTAAATGAAATAAACATTTGAATGCATCAGTCTGTGTGCAATGAATAAATATAATGTACAAGTTACACCTTTTGAATGCAATTACTGAAATAAATCAAGTTTTTCAAAATATTCTAATTTACTGGCTTTTACCTGTATATATATATATATTCAGCCAAGATGGCGGCGCCCTGATGGCAGCGGCTTGCAGACGCTCTTGGAAGTGTAGAGCGATTTGGCAAAAATACCCGTCAATTCTGTCTATTTCATGGCTGGCTCATAGCGTGGACACTTCGTGATCAGATACGACCGACAGACGATTCTGGATGTGGATAGATCGGGCCGTTATAGGCTGAAAGATGCGGGTACTTTCGACCTCCTCGCTAGCATGGGGATTCTTCGCCGGCTACATCCAGCGGCCTCGAAAGCAGCGGAGTTAAGTGCCAGCGAGGACCGTCAACGGAAGACACGTAAGCGGTGTGAGCGGAAGCAGAAGCGGGGATGCCGAGCGGGGCTAACAACAAAGCGAAAGGCTAATCCTCAAAGAAGCGCTAGTCCGGGTGAGAAGTTTGTTAAAATAGAACTAGCCAGCGCCAGGCTGGATAATACCTGCACACATAGCAACTATTTTAGAACAATACACAACTCAAAAATGTTTTTTCTGTGTCAAAAGTAGACATGCACTCTACTGAGGTGGCAAGTTATGATGCGTTCGGTTTATCACAACATCAAGCAAACAATCGGAAAATTCCCGTCATATCAATTCCTAGATATGGTCGAAATTATTTAAATTGCACTACACATAATAAACACAACATTATTAATATTGCTACTACGGATAATTTCAACAAAAACTCCTCAAAACAGCCCACTACCTATAATATGGGCTTCTTAAACATAAGATCATTATCTTCCAAAACGTTATTAGTGAATGAGGTCATTAGAGACAATAATCTTGACGTTATTGGTCTCGCCGAGACCTGGCTCAAACCAGATGATTTCTTTGCGCTGGGTGAGGCGTCTCCTCCTGGCTATGCGGGAGCGCATATTGCCCGTCCCATTAAAAGGGGTGGGGGAGTTGCACTCATCCACAATAAAAACTTTAATCTTACCCCGAACCTAAATAATAAATATAACTCGTTTGAGATGCTTACTATGAGGTTTGTCACACCGCTGCCTCTCCACCTGGCTGTTATCTACCGCCCCCCAGGACCCAATTCGGACTTCATCAGTGAATTTTCAGAGTTCGTTGCTGATTTAGTGACGCACGCCGACAATATAATCATAATGGGGGACTTTAATATCCATATGAATACCCCATCGGACCCTCAGTGCATGGCGCTCCAGACTATAATTGATAGCTGTGGTCTTACACAAATAATAAATGAACCTACGCATCGCAACGGAAATACGATAGATCTAGTGCTGGTCAGGGGTGTCACCACCTCCAAAGTTACGATACTCCCGTATACTAAAGTAATGTCCGATCATTACCTTATAAAATTCGAAGTTCTGACTCATTGTCAACAAACTAATAATAATAACTACTATAGCAGCCGCAACATTAATGCTGCCACAACGATGACTCTTGCTGGCCTACTGCCTTCGGTAATGGCACCATTCCCAAATTATGTCGGCTCTATTGATAACCTCACTAACAACTTTAACGACGCCCTGCGCGACACCATTGATAGTATAGCACCGCTAAAGCTTAAAAGAGCCCCTAAAAGGCGCACCCCATGGTTTACAGAAGAAACTAGAGCCCATAAATTATCATGTAGAAAGCTGGAACGCAAATGGCGCGCTACTAAACTTGAGGTTTTCCATCAAGCATGGAGTGATAGTTTAATAACTTATAAACACATGCTTACCCTAGCTAAAGCTAAATATTACTCAAATCTCATCCACCTCAACAAAAATGATCCGAAATTTTTGTTTAGTACAGTAGCATCGCTAACCCAACAAGGGACTCCTCCCAGTAGCTCCACCCACTCAGCAGATGATTTTATGAATTTCTTTAATAAGAAAATTGAACTCATTAGAAAGGAGATTAAAGACAATGCATCGCAGCTACAACTGGGTTCTATTAACACAGATACGACTGTATCTACGAAGGATACCGCCCTCCAAAATAGTTTCTCTCTCTTTGATGAAATAACATTAGAGGAATTGTTAAGATGTGTTAAGGGGACAAAACAAACAACATGTTTACTTGACCCATTTCCTGGGAAACTTATTAAGGAGCTTTTTGTATTATTAGGTCCATCAGTGCTAAATATTATAAACTTATCACTTTCCTCTGGCACTGTTCCACTAGCATTCAAAAAAGCGGTTATTCATCCTTTGCTCAAAAGACCTAACCTCGATCCTGACCTCATGGTAAACTACCGGCCGGTGTCCCACCTTCCGTTTATCTCGAAAATCCTCGAAAAAATTGTCGCACAGCAGCTAAATGAACACTTAATGTCTAACAATCTCTGTGAACCTTTTCAATCCGGTTTCAGGGCAAATCACTCTACGGAGACAGCCCTCGCAAAAATGACTAATGATCTACTGCTAACGATGGATTCTGATGCGTCATCTATGTTGCTGCTTCTTGATCTTAGCGCTGCTTTCGATACCGTCGATCATAACATTTTATTAGAGCGTATCAAAACACGTATTGGTATGTCAGACTTAGCCTTGTCGTGGTTTAACTCTTATCTTACTGACAGGATGCAGTGCGTCTCCCATAACAATGTGACCTCGGACTATGTTAAGGTAACGTGCGGAGTCCCCCAAGGTTCGGTTCTTGGCCCTGCACTCTTTAGTATTTACATGCTGCCGCTAGGCGACATCATACGCAAATACGGTGTTAGCTTTCATTGCTATGCTGATGACACCCAACTCTACATGCCCCTAAAGCTGACCAACACGCCGGATTGTAGTCAGCTGGAGGCGTGTCTTAATGAAATTAAACAATGGATGTCCGCTAACTTCTTGCAACTCAACACTAAGAAAACGGAAATGCTGATTATCGGTCCTGCTAAACACCGACATTTATTTGATAATACCACCTTAACATTTGACAACCAAACAATTACACAAAGCGACTCAGTAAAGAATCTGGGTATTATCTTCGACCCAACTCTCTCCTTTGAGTCACACATAAAGAGTGTTACTAAAACGGCCTTCTTTCATCTCCGTAATATCGCTAAAATTCGTTCCATTTTGTCCACTAGCGACGCTGAGATCATTATTCATGCGTTCGTTACGTCTCGTCTCGATTACTGTAACGTATTATTTTCGGGTCTCCCTATGTCTAGCATTAAAAGATTACAGTTGGTACAAAATGCGGCTGCTAGACTTTTGACAAGAACAAGAAAGTTTGATCATATTACGCCTATACTGGCTCACCTGCACTGGCTTCCTGTGCACTTAAGATGCGACTTTAAGGTTTTACTACTTAGGTATAAAATACTACACGGTCTAGCTCCAGCCTATCTTGCCGATTGTATTGTACCATATGTCCCGGCAAGAAATCTGCGTTCAAAGAACTCCGGCTTATTAGTGATTCCCAGAGCCCAAAAAAAGTCTGCGGGCTGTAGAGCGTTTTCTATTCGGGCTCCAGCACTATGGAATGCCCTCCCGGTAACAGTTAGAGATGCTACCTCAGTAGAAACATTTAAGTCCCATCTCAAAACTCATTTGTATACTCTAACCTTTGAATAGCCCCCCTTTTTTAGACCAGTTGATCTGCCGTTTCTTTTCTTTTCTCCTCTGCTCCCCCCTATCCCTTGTGGAAGGGGAGACACACAGATCCGGTGGCCATGGATGGGGTGCTGGCTGTCCGGGGTCGGGACCCGGGGTGGACCGCTCGCCTGTATATCGGTTGGGAACATCTCTGCGCTGCTGACCCGTCTCCGCTCGGGATGGTTTCCTGCTGACCCCACTGTGGACTGTACTCTTACTGTTATGCTGGATCCACTATGGACTGGACTCTCACAATATTATGTTAGACCCACTCGACATCCATTGCATTCGGTCTCCCTAGAGGGGGGGGGTTACCCACATATGCGGTCCTCTCCAAGGTTTCTCATAGTCATTCACATCGACGTCCCACTGGGGTGAGTTTTTCCTTGCCCTTATGTGGGCTATACCGAGGATGTCGTTGTGGCTTGTGCAGCCCTTTGAGACACTTGTGATTTAGGGCTATATAAATAAACATTGATTGATTGATTGATTGATATATGTCTTATATCTCCTGATGATTGAGGGAACCCCTCATGAAACAGGCCTGTAGAGATGAAGTAGTCTTGTGATTTTTTTCCCCACACATACATATATATATATATATATATATATATATATATATATATATATATATATATATATATATATATATATATATATATATATATATATATATATATATATATATATATATATATAGCTAGAATTCACTGAAAGTCAAGTTTTTTTATATATGTGTATATATATATATATATATATATATATATATATATATATATATGAAATACTTGACTTGGTGAATTCTAGCTCTAAATATACTCCTCCCCTCTTAACCACACCCCCAACCACGCCCCCACCCCACCCCCGACCATGCCTTCCCCACCCCCACCTCCTGAAATCAGAGGTCTCAATGTTGGCAAGTATGAGTTTAGGAGTTATGTTTAAATAACTGTCATAGTGAGTGTCATATTGTCATATTGAGTAAAAAAAACTAACTTGTGTATTTGCAAACCTCACAAAAGAAAACGTTTCTAATAAAAATCACAAAGATACATTTCTTCACGCATTATCAGACATTTTTCATGTGTGGTTTAGGAGTTATGTTTAAATAACTGTCATATTGAGTGTGGCAGTTATACTGTCATTATGTGTAAAACCTCATTTTGTATTTGCAAACCTTGTAAAAACAACTGATTCTAGTAAAACATAGATTCAATTTTACAGGCATTTTTAGACATTTTACATGTTTGGTTTAGAGTTGTGTTTGAATACATTTGTATTGCTTTTTTCATTAGGGCAAGTCCGACGGGCAGGAGGCCGCGGGGAAGACCCAGGACACATTGGGAAGACTATGTCTCCCGGCTGGGCTGTCGAACGCCTCGGGATCCCCCGAGAAGAGCTGGACGAAGTGGTTGGGGATAGGGAAGTCTGGGCTTCTCTGCTTAGGCTGCTGCCCCTGCAACCGGACCTCGGATAAGCGGAAGAAAATGGATGGATTTAGTATGACAGTTATACTGTCATATTAAGTAAAAAAAACTAACTTACAAAATATATTTTTTCTAGTAAATCTAACAAAGATACATTTCTCCAAGCATTATTAGTCATTTTGCATTTGTTGTTTAGGAGTTATGTTTAAATAACTGTCATAGTGAGTAAAACCTAATTTTTGTATTTGCAAAAACCTTACAAAAACAACTGATTCTAGTAAAACTCACATGGATGCAATATTGCAGGCATTTTTAGACATGATGCATGTTTGATTTTGGAGTTGTGTTTATATAACTTTCATATTTAGTATTACAGTAATACTGTCATATTGAGTAATAAAAACTAACTTGTGTCTTTACAAACCTTACAAAATGTTTTTTTTCCTAAAAAACTCACAAAGAGACATTTCTCCAGGCATTATTAGCCATTTGGCATGTGTGGTTTAGGAGTTATGTTTAAATAACTGTCAGATTGAGTGTGACATTATACTGTGAGTAAAACCCATATTTTGTATTTGCAAACCTTACAAAAACAACTGATTCTAGTAAAACTCACATGGATACAAAATTACACTAGGCCACCTACTCAGTGGCCTAGTGGTTAGAGTGTCCGTCCTGGGATCGGTAGGTTGGGAGTTCAAACCCCGGCCGAGTCATACCAAAGACTAAAAAAATGGGACCCATTACCTCCCTGCTTGGCACTCAGCATCAAGGGTTGGAATTGGGGGTTAAATCACCAAAATGATTCCCGGGCGCGGCCACCGCTGCTGCCCACTGCTCCCCTCACCTCCAGGGGGTGATCAAGGGTGATGGGTCAAATGCAGAGAATAATTTCGCCACACCTAGTGTGTGTGTGACAATCATTGGTACTTTAACTTTTTAACTTTTAAATTACAGGCATTTTTAGAGATAATGCATGTTTGGTTTTGGAGTTATGTTTATATAACTTTCATGTTTAGTATGACAGTAACACTGTCATATTGAGTAAAAAAAACTAACTTGTGTCGGTACAAACATTACGAAATATTTTTTTCCCAGTAAAACTCACAAAGAGACATTTCTCCAGGCATTAATAGCCATTGTGCATGTGTGGTTTAGGAGTTATGTTTAAATAGATGTCAAATTGAATGTGGCAGTTATACTGTCATTATGAGTGAAACCTAATGTTTGTAATTGTAAACCTTACCAAAATACCTGATTCTGGTAAAACTCACATAGATTCAATATTACATGCATTTTAGACGGATTGCATGTTTGGTTTTGGAGTTTTGATTATACAACTTTCATATTTAGTATGACAGTTATACTGTATATTACCAATGAGTAAAAAAAAAACCTAACTTGTGTCTTTGCAAACCTTACAAAAGATCGTTATTCTAGTAAAGACTTAGACTTAGACTTAGACTTTCTTTTTACTGTCATTCAAATTTGAACTTTACAGCACAGATAAGAACGAAATGTCGTAGTGCAGGATAAAAAAGCAATAAGGTGCATATTTCGATACATAAATATATATAAATAATATATAAATACTATATATATATATATATATATATATATACATATATATATATATAATAAATAAATATACATAAATATATAAAAAATAGATAAATAGATTACTGTGCAGATAAATATATTGCACTTTTTCCACATGCGCCCACGTTTATGGGTGTATGTTATATTTTTTATTTCATTCCAGCGAGTTAATTCATTTTGAGGGGAGTTGAGGAGATAATTTTATTATGATGCGTTCAAGAGTCTTATGGCCTGAGGGAAGAAGCTGGAGGTTCTGCTTCGGAGGCTGCGGAACCTCTTTCTAGAGTCCAGCAGTGAAAACAGTCCTTGGTGGGGGTGGGAGGAGTCTTTGCAAATTTTCTGAGCCCTGGTCAGGCAGCGCTTTTTGCGATCTCCTGGATAGGAGGAAGAGGAGTCCTGATGATCTTTTCCGCCGTCCTCACCACTCTCTGGAGATACTTCCAGTCTGAGGCACTGCAGGCTCCAGTCCAGACAGAGATGCTGTTGGTCAGCAGGCTCGCTATAACAACGATACATCTCTCCAAGCATTATTAGCTATTTTGCATTTGTTGTTTAGGAGTTATGTTTAAATAACTGTCAAAGTAAATAAAACCTAATTTTGGTATTTGAAAACCTTACAAAAACAACTGATTCTAGTAAAACTCACACAGATACAATATTACAGGCATTTTTAGACATACCGTATTTTCCGCACCATAAGGCGCCCTGGGTTATAAGCCGCGCCTTCAATGAACGGCATATTTCAAAACATTGTCCACCTATAAGCCGCCCCGTGTTGTAAGCCGCATCTAACTGCGCCAAAGGAATGTCAAAAAAACTGTCAAATAGGTCAGTCAAACTTTAATAATATATTAAAACCAGCGTGATGTGGGCGCGCATGGAATCGTATATCAACATGGACGAAGTTGCGTGAAAAAAGCCACCCGGCCTCTTCGCGTAAACTTAAACTTACCTTAACCACTCGCTCATCTTTTCTTCATCCATCCCTTCGAGTTAGCTTTTATGATGACGCCGGCTGGAAAGGTCTCTTTTGGCAAGGTCTTCCTTTTGAATATCACCATGGGTGGAAGTTTCTGGCCATTAGCATGGCAAGCTAGAACCACAGTGAAGGATGACTTCTCATTCCCTGTGGTGCGAATATTCACCGTACGTGCTCCCGTTGTATCCACAGTGCGGTTCACAGGAATATCAGTTGCTGTGAAATAGTAATCCGTGTGCGGATGGAGAGATTGCGTCTTTTCATGAACCGGATCCCTGTCGTTTAGTAGGAGCCATTTTGTGGTCTTTACAGATGTAAACACACAAAGGAAATGAAACGTACCGTACGGTAATATCCGCGCGCTTTTTCTTCTTCTACGCGGGCGGGTGGTTGCTTACAGTAGAAGAAGCAGCGCTTCCTGTTCTATGGGGGCGGGTGCTTACCTTGGCGGTTGCTTGCGTAGAAGAAGAAGCGCTTCCTGTTCTATGGGGGCAGGTGCTTACCTTGGCGGTTGCTTGCGTAGAAGAAGAAGCGCTTCCTGTTCTACCGGGAAAAAAGATGGCGGCTGTTTACCGTAGTTACGAGACCAAAACTTTATGAAAATAAATCTTAATATTTATCCATATATAAAGCGCACCGGGTTATAAGGCGCACTGTCAGCTTTTGAGAAAATTTTTGGTTTTTAGGTGCGCCTTATAGTGCGGAAAATACGGTAATACATGTTTGGTTTTGGAGTAATGTTTGGCGCAGTGGAAGAATGGCCGTGCGCGACCCGAGGGTCCCTGGTTCAATCCTCACCTAGTACCAACCTCGTCATGTCCGTTGTGTCCTGAGCAAGACACTTCACCCTTGCTCCTGATGGGTGCTGTTTAGCGCCTTGCATGGCAGCTCCCTCCATCAGTGTGTGATGGGTAAATGTGGAAGTAGTGTCAAAGCGCTTTGAGTACCTTGAAGGTAGAAAAGCGCTATACAATTACAACCCATTTATTTATTTATTTATTTATATATAGTATGACAGCTATACTGTTATATTGAGTAAAAAAAACTAACTTGTGTCTTTACAAACCTTACACAATATATTTTTTCTAGTAAAACTCACAAAGAGACATTTCCCCAGGTATTATTAGCCATTGTGCATGTGTGGTTTAGGAGTTATGTTTAAATAAATGTCAAATTGAATGTGGCAGGTATACTGTCATGAGTAAAACCTAATTTTTGTAATTGTAAACCTTACCAAAATACCTGATTCTGGTAAAACTCACATAGATTGAATATTACATTTTTAGACGGATTGCTTGTTTGGTTTTGGAGTTATGTTTTTACAACTTTCATATTTACTATGACAGTTATACTGTCATATTGAGTAAAAAAAACAACTAACTTGCGTCTTTGCAAACCTTACAAAAGATCATTATTCTGGTAAAGACTTAGACTTTCTTTTTATTGTCATTCAAATTTGAACTTTACATAATAGATAACACAATTTCGTTACATAAGCTCATGGTAGTGCAGGATAAAAAAGCAATAAGGTGCATATATAAATAAATAAATATAAATAATATATAAATATACATATAAAATAAATAAATATACTTAAATATATATAAATAATAAAAAGATTACTGTGCAGATAAATATATTGCACTTTTTCCACATGCGCCCATGGGTGTATGTTATATTGTTTTTTTTTTATTCCAGCGAGTTAATCCATTTTGAGGGGAGTTGAGGGGATAATTTAATTATAATGCGTTCAAGAGTCTTACGGCCTGAGGGAAGAAGCTGGAGGTTCTGCTTCGGAGGCTGCGGAACCTCTTTCTAGAGTCCAGCAGTGAAAACAGTCCTTGGTGGGGGTGGGAGGAGTCTTTGCAAATTTTCTGAGCCCTGGTCAGGCAGCGCTTTTTGCGATCTCCTGGATAGGAGGAAGAGGATTCCTGAAGATCTTTTCCGCCGTCCTCACCACTCTCTGGAGAGACTTCCAGTCTGAGGCACTGCAGGCTCCAGTCCAGACAGAGATGCTGTTGGTCAGCAGGCTCTCTATAACAAAGATACAGTTCTCCAAGCATTATTAGCTATTTGCATTTGTTGTTTAGGATTTATGTTTAAATAACTGTCATAGTGAGTAAAACCTAAATTTTGTATTTGCAAACCTTACAAAAACAATTGATTCTAGTAAAACTCACAGATACAATATCACAGGCATTTTTAGACATAATGCATGTTTGGTTTTGGAGTTGTGTTTATATAACTTTCATATTTAGTATTACAGTAATACTGTCATATTGAGTAAAAAAAAACAACTAACTTGTGTCTTTACAAACCTTACAAAATATTTTTCCCAGTAAAACTCAAAGATACATTTCTACAGGCATTATTAGCCATTTTGCATGTGCGGTTTAGGATTTATGTTTAAATAACTGTCATATTGAGTGTGACAGTAAAGTCATAGTGAGTAAAACAAACTAACTTGTGTCTTTGCAATGCTTACAAAAGAAAATGTTACTAGTAAAACTCACAAAAGATACATTTCTTCATGCATTATTAGAACATGTTCATGTGTAGTTTAGGAGTTATGTTTTAATAACTGTCAAATTGAGTGTGGCAGTTATACTGTCATTAAGTGTTAAACCTAATTTTTGTATTTGCAAACCTTACAAAAACAACTGATTCTAGTAAAACTCACATAGATTCAATATTGCAGGCATTTTAGAGATTTCACATGTTTGGTTTAGGAGTTGTGTTTGAATACATTTTAATTGTTTTTTTTGTTAGGGCAAGTCCGACTGGCAGGAGGCCACGGGGAAGCCCCAGGACACATTGGGAAGACTATGTCAGCCGGCTGGCCTGGGAACGCTTCGGGATCCCCCGAGAAGAGCTGGACGAAGTGGCTGGGGAGAGGGAAGTCTGGGCTTCTCTGCTTAAGCTGCTGCCCCCGCAACCCGACCTCGGATAAGCGGAAGAAAATGGATACATTTAGTATGACAGTTATACTATTATATTGAGTAAAAAAAACTAACTTGTGTCCTTAAAAAACCTTACAAATTATATGTTTTCTAGTAAAACTCACAAAGATACATCTCCAGGCATTATAAGCCATTTTGCATGTGGTTTAGGGGTTATGTTTAAATAACTGCCATATTGAATGTGGCAGTTATACTGTCATTATGAGTAAAACCTAATTTTTGTAATTGTAAACCTTACCAAAATACCTGATTCTGGTAAAACTCACATAGATTCAATTTTACAGGCAGTTTTGGACGGATTGCATGTGTATTTTTGAAATTATGTTCATACAACTTTCTTATTTAGTATGACAGTGATACTATCATATTGAGTAAAAAAAACTAACTTGTGTCTTTGCAAACCTTACAAAAGAACATTTTAGTAAAACTCAAAGATACATCTCCAGGCATTATTAGTCATTTTGCATTTGTTGTTTAGGAGTTATGTTTAAATAACTGTCATATTAAATGTAACAGCATACTCTCATATAGCGTAAAACCTAATTTTTGTATTTGCAAACCTTACAAAAACAACTGATTCTAGTAAAATTCACATGCATTCAATATTACAGTTATTTTTAGACATTTTGCCTGTTTGGTTTAGAAATTATGATGGAATACATTTGTATTGCTTTTTTCGCATTATCTCAGGATTTTAGGAATATTACTGTCATATTGAGTAAAAAACTACTTTTTGTGTTTGCAAGCCTTAAAAAAAGCATATGTTTCGAGTAAAACTCACAATAATGCATTATTTCAGGCAATATTAGCTCATTTTTATGTGTAGTTTAGGAGTTATGTTTATTTACTGTCATATTGAGTGTACATTGTCATGGTGAAAAAAAACTATTTTTTTTATTTGCAAAAATTTCAAACACAACCGATTCTAGTAAAACTCACATGCATTCAATATTACAGTTATTTTTAGACATTTTGCCTGTTTGGTTTAGAAATTATGATGGAATACATTGTATTGCTTTTGTCGCATTATCTCAGGATTTTAGGAATATTACTGTCATATTGAATAAAAAACTACTTTTTGTGTTTGCAAGCCTTAAAAAAGTATATGTTTCGAGTAAAACTCACAATAATGCATTATTTCAGGCAATATTAGCTCATTTTTATGTGTAGTTTAGGAGTTATGTTTATTTACTGTCATATTGAGTGTACATTGTCATGGTGAAAAAAAACCTAATTTTTCTATTTGCAAAAATCTCAAACACAACCGATTCTAGTAAAACTCACATGGATTCAATATTACAGGCATTTTCCCACATTTTGCATGTTTGATTTAGGAAATATGATTGAATATATTTTCATTGCTTTTTTCGCATTATATCAGGATTTTAGGAATATTACTGTCATATTGAGTAAAAAACTACTTTTTGTGTTTGCAAGATTTGAAAAAGCATATGTTTCGAGTAAAACTCCGTAGAATGCATTATTTGAGGTATCATTAGCCATTTTGCATGTGTAGTTAGGAGTTATTTTTAAATAACTGTCATATTGAGTGTGACAGTATACTGTCATAGTGAGTAAAACTTAATTTTTGTATTTGCAAACCTTATAAAAACAACTGATTCTAGTAAAACTCACATGGATTTAATATTACAGGCATTTTTAGACATTTTGCATTGTTGGTTTAGGAATTATGTTGGAATACATTTTTATTGCTTTTTTCGCATTATCTCAGGATTTTAAGAACATTACTGTCATATTGAGTAAAAAACTACTTTTTGTGTTTGCAAGCCTTAAAAAAGCATATGTTTCGAGTAAAACTCATAATAATGCATTATTTCAGGCAATATTAGCTCATTTTTATGTGTAGTTTAGGAGTTATGTTTATTTACTGTCATATTGAGTGTACATTGTCATGGTGAAAAAAACCTAATTTTTGTTTTTGCAAACTTTACTAAAACAACTGATTCTAGTAAAACTCACATGGATTCAATAATACAGGCATTTTTACACATTTTGCATGTTTAGTTTAGAAATTATGATTGAATACATTTTTATTGCTTTTTTCGCATTATCTCAGGATTTTAAGAACTTTACTGTCATTTTGAGTAAAAAAATACTTTTTGTGTTTGCAAGCCTTAAGAAAGCATATGTTTCGAAGAAAACTCCCAAGGATCCATTATTTCAAAATTGTCATATTGAGTGTGACAGTTTACTTTCATAAAGAGTAAAACCAAATTTTTGCTTTTGCAAACCTTACTAAAACAACTGATTCTAGTGAAACTCACAAGGATATAATATTACTGGCATTTTTAGACATTTTACATTGTTGGTTTAGGAATTATGTTGGAATACAATTTTATTGCTTTTTTCGCATTATCTCAGAATTTTAAGAACATTACTGTCATATTGAGTAAAAAAAAATACTTTTTGTGTTTGCAAGCCTTAAGAAAGCATATGTTTCAAGGAAAACTCCCAAGGATCCATTATTTCAAACATTATTAGCCATTTTGCATGAGTAGTTTAGGAGTTATGATTAAAAAAATGTCATATTGAGTGTGACGTTTACTTTCATAAAGAGTCAAACCTAATTTTTGTTTTTGCAAACTTTACTAAATCAACTGATTCTAGTAAAACTCACATGGATTCAATAATACAGGCATTTTTACACATTTTGCATGTTTGGTTTAGAAATTATGATTGAAGAATTTTTTTTTGCTTTTTTCGCATTATCTCAGGAATTGAAGAACATTACTGTCATATTGAGTAAAAAAATACTTTTTGTGTTTGCAAGCCTTAAGAAAGCATATGTTTCGAGGAAAACTCCCAAGGATCCATTATTTCAAACATTATTAGCCATTTTGCATGAGTAGTTTAGGAGTTATGATTAAAAAAACTGTCATATTGAGTGTGACAGTTTACTTTCCTAAAGAGTAAAACCTAATTTTTGTTTTTGCAAACCTTACTAAAACAACTGATTCTAGTAAAACTCACATGGATATAATATTACAGAAATTTTTAGACATTTTGCATTGTTGGTTTAGGAATTATGTTGGAATACATTTATTGCTTTTTTTCGCATTATCTCAGATATTTAAGAACATTACTGTCATATTGAGTAAAAAACTAGTTTTTGTGTTTGCAAGCCTTAAAAAAGCATATGTTTCGAGTAAAACTCACAAGAATGCATTATTTCAGGCAATATTAGCTCATTTTTATGTGTAGTTTAGGAGTTATGTTTAATTTACTGTCATATTGAGTGTACATTGTCATGGTGAAAAAAACCCACTTTTTCTAATTGCAAACCTTTCAAACACAACTGATTCTAGTAAAACATACATTGATTCAATATTACAGGCATTTTTACACATTTTGCATGTTTGGTTTAGGAATTATAATGGAATACATTTTTTTTTTGCTTTTTTCGTAATTATCTCAGGATTTTAAGAACATTACTGTCATATTGAGTAAAAAACTACTTTTCGTGTTTGCAAGATTTAAAAAAGCATATGTTTCGAGGAAAACTCCTAAGGATGCATTATTTCAGGCATAAATAGCCATTTTGCTTGTGTGGATTAGGAGTTTTTAAATAACTGTCATATTGCGTGTGGCTGTTAGTTACCTAATTTTTGTATTTTTAAACCTTAAAACCTCCTGATCCTAGTAAAATTCACAAAGATACAATATTACAGGCATTTTTAGACATAATGCAGGTTTGGTTTTGGAGTTAGGTTTATAACTTTTCATATTTAGTATGACAGTTATACTGTCATATTAAGTAAAAAAAAAAAAAAAAGACGTGTCTTTGCAAACCTTACAAAATATTTTTTTCCAGTAAAACTCACAAAGATACATTTCTCTTATTAGCCATTTTGCATGTGTGGTTTCGGAATTATGTTTAAATAACTGTCAGATACAGAGACAGAGACAGTATACATGGGGAAGGCGTGGCGCAGTTGGGAGAGTGGCCGTTCCAGCAACCTGAGGGTTCTTGGTTCGATCCCCACCTTCTACCAACCTCGTCACGTCTGTTGCGTCCTTGAGGGAGACACTTTACCCTTGCTCCTGATGGGTTGTGGTTAGGGCCTTGCATGCCAGCTTCCGCCATGAGTGTGTGAATGTGTGTGTGAATGGATGAATGTAAAAATAGTGTCAAAGCGCTTTGTGTACCTTGAAGGTAGAAAAGCGCTATACAAGTATAGCCCATTTACCATAGTGAGTAAAACCAAATGTTTGTATTTACAAACCTTACAAAAACAACCCATTCTAGTAAAAGTCACACAGATACAATATTGTAGGCATTTTTAGACATAATGCATGTTTGGTTTTGGAGTTATGTTTATATAACCTCCTTTCTGAGCCGCCACCTTATCGTGGTAGAGGAGTTTGCGGGGCCCACTGATCCTAGGAGCTATGCTGTCTGTGGGCTTCTATGCCCCCTCGTAGGCTCTCCCAAGACAAATAGGTCCTAGGTGAGGGATCAGACAAAGAGCAGCTCAAAGACCTTTATGAAAAGTACAAATCGAGGTCCTAGATTTTTCCTCGCCCGGCGCGGGTCACCGTGGCTCCCCTGTGGAGCCAGGCCCAGAGGTGGGGCACGATGGTGAGCGCCTGTTGGCTGGCTCAGCTCAATGAAGCAACGTGGTTCCCTCCACCAATGGGCTCACCACTCATGGGCTGGGTTATAGAGGTCGGGTGCTGAGCGGCAGCCGAAGGCAGGGCACTTGGCGGTCCGATCATCGGCTACATAAGCTAGCTCTTCTGACGTGAAATTAAAAGTTAAAGTTAAAGTACCAATGATTGTCACACACACACACTAGGTGTGGCGAGATTATTCTCTGCATTTGACCCATCACCCTTGATCACCCCCTGGGAGGTGAGGGGAGCAGTGGGCAGCAGCGGTGGCCGCGCCCGGGAATAATTTTTGGTGATTTAACCCCCAATTCCAACCCTTGATGCTGAGTGCCAAGCAGGGAGGTAATGGGTCCCATTTTTATAGTCTTTGGTATGACTCGGCCGGGGTTTGAACTCACAACCTACCGATCTCAGGGCGGACACTCTAACCACTAGGCCACTGAGTAGGTTGCTAGGCCACTAAATGTCACCTCACTGGGAGGGAAGGAGCCTGAGCTGATGTGCGAGGTGGAGAAGTTCCGGCTAGATATGGTTGGACTCACTTCGACGCACAGGAACCTGTTCTCTCGAGAGGGGCTGGACTCTCTTCCACTATGGCGTTGCAAGCAATGAGAGGCTGGGGTGGCAATTCTTGTTGTCCCCCCGGCTCAAAGACAAGAGTATGGGGTATCGGACTGTCTGATTGTGGCGGGTCGCTCCCTGTATGATCAGTGGCAGCCTTGGTCCGCCAAGGCTGCCCTTTGTCACCGATTCTGTTGTTAACTTTTATGGACAGAATTGCAGTCATGGCGTTGAGGGGATCCGGTTTGGCGGTTGCAGGATTAGGTCTCTGCTTTTTGCAGTTGATGTGGTCCTGATGGCTTCAACTGGCCAGGATCTCCAGCTCTCATTGGATGGCCGAGTATGAAGCGACTGGGATGAGAATCAGCACATCCAAGTCCGAGTTCATGGTTCTCGCCCGGTAAAGGGTGGGGTGCCATTTCCAGGTTGAGGTGGCGATGGCACATACTAGATGGCCCCAAGTGGAGGAGTTCAAGTACCTAGGAGTCTTGTTCACGAGTGAGGGAAGAGTGGATCATGAGATCCACAGGCGGATCGGTGCGGCGTCTTCAGTAATGAGGACGCTATATCGATCCATTGTGGTGAAGAAGGAGCTGAGCCAGAATTAAAAGCTCTAAATTTACCGGTCGATCTACATTCTCATCCTGCACCTATGGTCATGGTTATGACCGAAAAGACAAGATCCCGGGTACAAGCGGCCAAATTGAGTTTCCTCCGCCGGGTGGCGGGTCTCTCCCTTAGAGATAGGATAAGTCCGGGAGGAACTCAGAGTAAAGCGCTGCTCCTCCACATTGAGAGGAGCCAGATGAGGTGGTTCGGGCATCTGCTCAGGATGCCACCCGAACGCCTCCCGAGGGAGGTGTTTAGGGCAAGTCCGACCGGCAGGAGGCCACGGGGAAGACCCAGGACACATTGGGAAGATTATGTCTCCCGGCTGGCCTGGGAACACCTCAGGATCCCCCGAGAAGAGCTGGAAGAAGTGGCTGGGGAGAGGGAAGTCTGGGCTTCTCTGTTTAGGCTGCTGCCCCCGCAACCCGACCTCGGTTAAGCGGAAGAAAATGGATGGATTTAGTAATGACAACAAAAAATGCCCATCCATCCATTTTCTACCGCTTATTCCCTTTTGGGGTGGCACCCCACCTCATCGCAAAAAATGATTCTAGTAAAACTCACATTGATACAATTTTACAGGTATTTTTAGACATATTGCATGTTTGGTTTTGGAATTATGTTTATATAACTTTCATATGTATTAGACAGTTATACTGTCATCTTGAGTAAAACTAACTTGTGTCTTTACAAACATTACAAACTATGTTTTTCCAGTAAAACTCACAAAAATTATGTTTTCCAGGCATTATTAGACATTTTTCATGTGTGGTTTAGGAAATATGTTTAAATAACTGTCATATTGAATGTGGCAGTTATACTGTTATTATGTGTAAAACCAAATTTTTGTATTTGCAAACCTTACAAAAACAACTGATTCTAGTAAAACTCACATAGATTCAATATTACAGGCATTTTTAGACATTTCACATGTTTGAATACATTTGTATTGCTTTTTTCGTTAGGGCAAGTCCGATCGGCAGGAGGCCACGGGGAAGACCCAGGACACATTGGGAAGACTATGTCTCAGGCTGGCCTGGGAACGCCTCGGGATCCCCCGAGAAGAGCTGGACAAAGTGGCTGGGGCTTCTCTGCTTAGGCTGCTGCCCCCGCAACCCGACCTCGGATAAGCGGAAGAAAATGGATAGATTTAGTATGACAGTTATACTGTCATATTGAGTAAAAAAACTATTTTTCATAGATTCAATATTACAGGCATCTTTAGATGGATTGTATGTTTGGTTTTGGAGATATGTTTATACAACTTTCATATTTAGTATGACAGTTATACTGTCATATTGAGTAAAAAAAAAAAAACTTGTGTCTGCAAACCTTACAAAAGATTATTATTCTAGTAAAACTAACAAAGATACATTTTTCCAAGTATTATTAGCATTTGTTGTTTTGGAGTTATAATGCTTGCGTTGAGAGGCGACGGGCTCGGGTGGCAATTCTTGTTGCCCCCCGGCTCAAAGCCTGCACGTTGGAGTTCAATCCAGTGGACCAGTGGGTAGCTTTCCTCCGCCTTCGGGTGGGGGGACGGGTCCTGACTGTTGTTTGGCCTTACGCGCCAAACGGCAGCTCAGAGTACCCACCCTTTTTGGATTCACTCGAGGGAGTACTGGAAAGTGCTCCACCGGGTGATTCCCTCGTTCTACTGGGGGCCTTCAACGCTCATCTTGGCAACAACAGTGAAACCTGGAGGGGCGTGATTGGGAAGAATGGCCGCCCGGATCTGAACCCGAGTGGTGTTTTGTTATTGGACTTTTGTGCTCGTCACAGATTGTCAATAACAAACACCAAGTTCAAACATAAGGGTGTCCATATGTGCACTTGGCACCAGGACACCCCAGGCCGCAGTTCCATGATCGATTTTGTAGTTGTGTCATCGGATTTGCGGTCTCATGTTTTGGACACTCGGGTGAAGAGAGGGGCGGAGCTTTCTACCGATCACCACCTGGTGGTGAGTTGGCTGCGATGGTGGGGGAGGATGCCTGACAGACCTGGCAGGCCCAAACGCATTGTGAGGGTTTGCTGGGAACGCCTCCGGAAGAACTTTGAACATGTCACGAGGGAGGCGCTGGACATTGAGTCTGAGTGGACCATGTTCCGTGCCTCTCTTGTCGAGCCGGCTGATTGGAGCTGTGGCCGCAAGGAGTTTGGTGCCTGTCGTGGCGGTAATCCTAGAACCCGCTGGTGGACACCAGCAGTGAGGGATGCCGTCAAGCTGAAGAAAGAGCCTATCGGGTCCTTTTGGCTCATGGGACTCCAGAGGCAGCCGACAGGCCAAGCGAAGTGCGACTTCAGCGGTCGCAGAGGCAAAAACTCGGACATGGGAGGAGTTTGGAGAAGCCATGGAAAACGACTTCCAGACGGCTTTGAAGCGATTCTGGACCACCATCCGCCGGCTCAAGGGGGGGGAGCAGTGCACTGTAACACCGGTATGGTGAGGATGGTGCGCTGCTGACCTCTACTGCAGCTGTTATTGATCGGTGGAGGGAATACTTCGAAGACCTCCTTAATCCCACCAACATGTCTTCCTATGAGGAAGCAGTGCCTGGGGAATCTGTGGTGGGCTCTCCTATTTCTGGGGCTGAGGATGCCAAGGTAGTTAAAAAGCTCCTCAATGGCAACGCCCTGGGGGTGGATGAGATCCGTCCGGAGTTCCTTAAGGCTCTGGATGCTGTGGGGCTGTCTTGGTTGACAAGACTCTGCAACATCGCGTGGACATCGGGGGCGGTACTTCTGGATTGGGAGACCGGGGTGGTGGTTCCTCTCTTTAAGAAGGGGAACCAGAGGGTGTGTTTCAACTATCGTGAGATCACACTCCTCAGTCTTCCCGGTAAGGTCTATTCATGTGTACTGGAGAAGAGGCTACGCCGGATAGTCGAACCTCGGATTCAGGAGGAACAGGGTGGTTTACGTCCTGGTCGTGGAACTGCGGACCAGCTTTATACTCTCGGCAGGGTCCTTGAGGGTGCATGGGAGTTTGTGCTTTATGGACTTGGAGAAGGCATTCGACCATTTACCCCTGGAAGTCCTGTGGGGAGTGCTTAGAGAGTATGGGGTAACGGACTGTCTTATTGTGGCGGTTCGCTCCCCTTGCAAGAGTCAGAGCTTGGTCCGCATTGCCGGCAGTAAGTCGGACCCGTTTCCAGTGAGGGTTGGACTCCGCCAAAGCTGCCCTTTGTCACCGATTCTGTTCATAACCTTTATGGACAGAATTTCTAGGCGCAGTCAGGGCGTTGAGGGGATCCGGTTTGGTGTTTGCAGGATTAGGTCTCTGCTATTTGCAGATGATGTGGTCCTGATGGCTTCATCTGGCCAAGATCTTCAGCCCTCACTGGATCGGTTCGCAGACGAGTGTGAAGTGACTGGGATGTGAATCAGCACCTCCAAGTCCGAGTCCATGGTTCTCGCCCGGAAAAGGGTGGAGTGCCATCTCCGGGTTGGGGAGGAGATTTTGCCCCAAGTGGAGGAGTTCAAGGACCTCAGAGTCTTGTTCACGAGTGAGGGAAGAGTGGATCGTGAGATCGACAGGCGGAACGGTGTGGCGTCTTCAGTAATGCGGACGCTGTATTGATCCGTTGTGGTGAAGCCGGAAGGCAAAGCTCTCGATTTACCGGTCGATCTACGTTCCCATCCTCACCTATGGTCATGAGCTTTGTGTCATGGCCGAAAGGACAAAATCACGGGTACAAGCGGCCGAAATGAGTTTCCTCCGCCGGGTGGCGGGGCTCTCCCTTAGAGATAGGGTGAGAAGCTCTGTCATCCGGGAGGAGCTCAAAGTAAAGTCATTGCTCCTCCATTTCGAGAGGAGCCAGATGAGGTGGTTCGGGCATCTGGTCAGGATGCCAACCGAACGCCTCCCTAGGGAGGTGTTTCGGGCACGTCCGACCGGTAGGAGGCCCAGGAAGACCCAGGAAACGGGAAGCTTATCTCTCCCGGCTGGCCTGGGAACGCCCCAGGATCCCCCGGGAGGAGCTGGACGAAGTGGCTGGGGAGAGGAAAGTCTGGGCTTCCCTGCTTAGGCTGCAGCCCCCGCGACCCGACCTCGGATAAGCGGAAGAAAATGGATGGCTGGATGGATGGAGTTATGTTTAAATAACAGTCATAAAGAGTAAAACCTCATTTTTGTATTTGTAAACCAAAACAACTGATTTTAGTAAAACTCACACAGATTCAATATTACAGCCATTTTTAGACATTTTGCTTATTTGGTGTAGGAATTATGATGGAATACATTGTTTTTGCTTATTTCGCATTATCTCAGGATTTTAAGAACTTTACTGTCATATTGAGGAAAACAAATACTTTTTGTGTTTGCAAGCCTTAAAAAAGCATATGTTTCGAGTAAAACTCACAAGAATGCCTTATTTCAGGCATTATTAGCCATTTTTTATGTGTAGTTTAGTCATACTTGCCAAGCCTCCTGGATTTTCCAGGAGACTCCTGAAATTCAGCGCCTCTCCCGAAAACCCCCCGGGACAAATTTTCTCCCGAAAATCTCCCGAAATTCAGGCTGATCTGAGTGAGGACAGCCTGTATTCACGTCTGCTTTCCCACGATATAAACAGCATGCCTGCCCAATCACGTTATAACTGTAGAATGATCGAGGGTGAGTTCTTGGTTTCTTATGTGGGTTTATTGTTAGGTAGTTTCATTAACGTCCTCCCAGCGCGGTAACAACACAAAACAACAGCAGTCACGTTTTCGTCTACCGTAAAGCAGTTTGTCTGCCGTAAACAGCAATGTTGTGACACACTTTAAACAGGGCAATACTGCCATCTACTGTACATGCATATGTAACAATAACATCCAGGGCTTTTAGAGAGTGCAGTGCACAACTGCGCACACAACAAGGAGACGAAGCAGAAGAACGCGGAAGATACAGCCATGGCAACGCCGACGACGAGTAAGATGAAGAAACACGCTTATAAGTTCCAAGCCGCAGCTGCGATTGGACCTGGATAGCCTCCGGGAAGAAGTAGTGGAATACCAAGTGCTTGGCAGTGAAGATCTTCCTCAGGAAGCAAAGATTGACCGGTTTTTGGCCATGCTCGGGAGGGATGGAAAATTCCAGACTCTCGTGCATTTGATGAAAGCACTTTTGTGCGTGCCACACAGCAATGCATCATCAGAGAGGGTGTTCAGCATGGTTATAAAAATAGTGACAGAGAATAGAACAAGGATGGACAATTCAACCCTTAACTCAACAATGAGTAGATGAGTGTTATGTGTGTGTATATGTGTAAATAAATGAAAACTGAAATTCAAGTATTTATTTTTTATATATATATATATATATATATGTCTTATATCTCCTGATGATTGAGGGAACCCCTCATGAAACAGGCCTGTAGAGATGAAGTAGTCTTGTGATTTTTTCCCCACACATATATATATATATATATATATATATATATATATATATATATATATATATATATATATATATATATATATATATAGCTAGAATTCACTGAAAGTCAAGTTTTTTTATATATATGTGTGTGTATATATATATATATATATATATATATATATTATATATATATATATATATATATATATATATATATATATATATATATATATATATATATATATATATATATATAGCTAGAATTCACTGAAAGTCAAGTTTTTTTTATATATGTGTGTGTATATATATATATATATATATATATATATATATATATATATATATATATATATATATATATATATATATGAAATACTTGACTTGGTGAATTCTAGCTCTAAATATACTCCTCCCCTCTTAACCACACCCCCAACCACGCCCCCACCCCACCCCCGACCATGCCTTCCCCACCCCCACCTCCTGAAATCGGAGGTCTCAATGTTGGCAAGTATGAGTTTAGGAGTTATGTTTAAATAACTGTCATAGTGAGTGTGGCAGTTACACTGTCATATTGAGTAAAAAAAACTAACTTGTGTCTTTGCAAACCTCACAAAAGAAAACGTTTCTAATAAAAATCACAAAGATACATTTCTTCACGCATTATTAGACATTTTTCATGTGTGGTTTAGGACTTATGTTTAAATAATCGTCAGATTGAGTGTGACAGTATACTGTCATAGTGAGTAAAACCCATATTTTGTAATTGCAAACCTTAGGAAAACAAATAATTCTACTAAAACTCACATGGATACAATATTACAGGCATTTTTAGACATAATGCATGTTTGGTTTTGGAGTAATGTTTATATAACTTTCATATTTTGTATGACAGTAATACTGTCATATTGAATAAAAAAAACTAACTTGTATCTGTACAAACCTTAAAAAAAACTCACAAAGAGACATTTCTCCAGGCATTATTAGCCATTGTGCACATGTGGTTTAGGAGTTATGTTTAAATAAATGTCAAATTGAATGTGGCAGTTATACTGTTATTATGAGTAAAACCTAATTTTTGTAAATGTTAACCTTACCACAATACCTGATTCTGGTAAAACTCACATAGATTCAATATTACAGGCATTTTTAGACATTTTACATGTTTGGTTTAGAGTTGTGTTTGAATACATTTGTATTGCTTTTTTCATTAGGGCAAGTCCGACGGGCAGGAGGCCGCGGGGAAGACCCAGGACACATTGGGAAGACTATGTCTCCCGGCTGGGCTGTCGAACGCCTCGGGATCCCCCGAGAAGAGCTGGACGAAGTGGTTGGGGATAGGGAAGTCCGGGCTTCTCTGCTTAGGCTGCTGCCCTTGCAACCGGACCTCGGATAAGCAGAAGAAAATGGATGGATTTAGTATGACAGTTATACTGTCATATTAAGTAAAAAAAACTAACTTACAAAATATTATATTATATTTTTTCTAGTAAATCTAACAAAGATACATTTCTCCAAGCATTATTAGTCATTTTGCATTTGTTGTTTAGGAGTTATGTTTAAATAACTGTCATAGTAAGTAAAACTTAATTTTTGTATTTGCAAAAACCTTACAAAAACAACTGATTCTAGTAAAACTCACATGGATGCAATATTGCAGGCATTTTTAGACAGGATGCATGTTTGATTTTGGAGTTGTGTTTATATAACTTTCATATTTAGTATTACAGTAATACTGTCATATTGAGTAATAAAAACTAACTTGTGTCTTTACAAACCTTACAAAATATTTTTTTTCCTGCAAAACTCACAAAGAGACATTTCTCCAGGCATTATTAGCCATTTGGCATGTGTGGTTTGGGAGTTATGTTTAAATAACTGTCAGATTGAGTGTGACAGTGTACTGTGAGTAAAACCCATATTTTGTATTTGCAAACCTTACAAAAACAACTGATTCTAGTAAAACTCACATGGATACAAAATTACAGGCATTTTTAGAGATAATGCATGTTTGGTTTTGGAGTTATGTTTATATAACTTTCATATTTAGTATGACAGTAACACTGTCATATTGAGTAAAAAAAACTAACTTGTGTCGGTACAAACATTACGAAATATTTTTTTTTCAGTAAAACTCACAAAGAGACATTTCTCCAGGCATTAATAGCCATTGTGCATGTGTGGTTTAGGAGTTATGTTTAAATAGATGTCAAATTGAACGTGGCAGTTATACTGTCATGAGTGAAACCTAATTTTTGTAATTGTAAACCTTACCAAAATACCTGATTCTGGTAAAACTCACATAGATTCAATATTACATGCATTTTTAGACGGATTGCATGTTTGGTTTTGGAGTTTTGATTATACAACTTTCATATTTAGTATGACAGTTATACTGTATATTACCATTGAGTAAAAAAAAAACCTAACTTGTGTCTTTGCAAACCTTACAAAAGATCGTTATTCTAGTAAAGACTTAGACTTTGACTTAGACTTTCTTTTTATTGTCATTCAAATTTGAACTTTACAGCACAGATAAGAACGAAATGTCGTAGTGCAGGATAAAAAAGCAATAAGGTGCATATTTCGATACATAAATATATATAAATAATATATAAATACTATATATATATATATATACATACATATATATATAATAAATAAATATATATAAATATATATAAATAGATAAATAGATTACTGTGCAGATAAATATATTGCACTTTTTCCACATGCGCCCACGTTTATGGGTGTATGTTATATTGTTTATTTCATTCCAGCGAGTTAATTCATTTTGAGGGGAGTTGAGGAGATAATTTATTTATGATGCGTTCAAGAGTCTTACGGCCTGAGGGAAGAAGCTGCTACAGAAGCTTCGGAGGCTGCGGAACCTCTTTCTAGAGTCCAGCAGTGAAAACAGTCCTTGGTGGGGGTGGGAGGAGTCTTTGCAAATTTTCTGAGCCCTGGTCAGGCAGCACTTTTTGCGATCTCCTGGATAGGAGGAAGAGGAGTCCTGATGATCTTTTCCGCCGTCCTCACCACTCTCTGGAGATACTTCCAGTCTGAGGCACTGCAGACTCCAGTCCAGACAGAGATGCTGTTGGTCAGCAGGCTCGCTATAACAACGATACATCTCTCCAAGCATTATTAGCTATTTTGCATTTGTTGTTTAGGTGTTATGTTTAAATAACTGTCAAAGTAAATAAAACCTAATTTTGGTATTTGAAAACCTTACAAAAACAACTGCAGTGCAGTGGAAGAATGGCAGTGCTCGACCCGAGGGTCCCTGGTTCAATCCCCACCTAGTACCAACTTCGTCATGTCTGTTGTGTCCTGAGCAAGACACTTCACCCTTGCTCCTGATGGGTGCTGGTTAGCGCCTTGCATGGCAGCTCCCTCCATCAGTGTGTGATGGGTAAATGTGGAAGTAGTGTCAAAGCGCTTTGAGTACCTTGAAGGTAGAAAAGCGCTATACAAGTACAACCCATTTATTTATTTATTTATTTATATATAGTATGACAGCTATACTGTTATATTGAGTAAAAAAAAACTAACTTGTGTTTTACAAACCTTACACAATATATTTTTTCTAGTAAAACTCACAAAGAGACATTTCCCCAGGTATTATTAGCCATTGTGCATGTGTGGTTTAGGAGTTATGTTTAAATACATATCAAATTGAATGTGGCAGGTATACTGTCATGAGTAAGACCTAATTTTTGTAATTGTAAACCTTACCAAAATACCTGATTCTGGTAAAACTCACATAGATTGAATATTACATGCATTTTTAGACGGATTGCTTGTTTGGTTTTGGAGTTATGTTTTTACAACTTTCATATTTAGTATGACAGTTATACTGTCATATTGAGTAAAAAAAAACTAACTTGTGTCTTTGCAAACCTTACAAAAGATCATTATTCTGGTAAAGACTTAGACTTTCTTTTTATTGTCATTCAAATTTGAACTTTACAGCATAGATAACACAATTTCGTGACATAAGCTCATGGTAGGGCAGGATAAAAAAGCAATAAGGTGCATATATAAATAAATAAATATAAATAATATATAAATATACATATAAAATAAATAAATATACTTAAATATATATAAATAAATAAAAAGGATACTGTGCAGATAAATATATTGCACTTTTTCCACATGCGCCCACGTTTATGGGTGTATGTTATATTGTTATTTTTTTTTATTCCAGCGAGTTAATCCATTTTGAGGGGAGTTGAGGGGATAATTTAATTATAATGCGTTCAAGAGTCTTACAGCCTGAGGGAAGAAGCTGGAGGTTCTGCTTCGGAGGCTGCGGAACCTCTTTCTAGAGTCCAGCAGTGAAAACAGTCCTTGGTGGGGGTGGGAGGAGTCTTTGCAAATTTTCTGAGCCCTGGTCAGGCAGCGCTTTTTGCGATCTCCTGGATAAGAGGAAGAGGATTCCTGAAGATCTTTTCCGGCGTCCTCACCACTCTCTGGGGAGACTTCCAGTCTGAGGCACTGCAGGCTCCAGTCCAGACAGAGATGCTGTTGGTCAGCAGGCTCTCTATAACAAAGATACAGTTCTCCAAGCATTATTAGCTATTTGCATTTGTTGTTTAGGATTTATGTTTAAATAACTGTCATAGTGAGTAAAACCTAAATTTTGTATTTGCAAACCTTACAAAAACAATTGATTCTAGTAATACTCACATGGATACAATATCACAGGCATTTTTAGACATAATGCATGTTTGGTTTTGGAGTTGTGTTTATATAACTTTCATATTTAGTATTACAGTAATACTGTCATATTGAGTAAAAAAAACAACTAACTTGTGTCTTTACGAACCTTACAAAATATTTTTCCCAGTAAAACTCAAAGATACATTTCTACAGGCATTATTAGCCATTTTGCATGTGCGGTTTAGGATTTATGTTTAAATAACTGTCATATCTAGTGTGACAGTAAAGTCATAGTGAGTAAAACAAACTAACTTGTGTCTTTGCAATGCTTACAAAAGAAAATGTTACTAGTAAAACTCACAAAAGCTACATTTCTTCATGCATTATTAGAAAATGTTCATGTGTAGTTTAGGAGTTATGTTTTAATAACTGTCAAATTGAGTGTGGCAGTTATACTGTCATTAAGTGTTAAACCTAATTTTTGTATTTGCAAACCTTACAAAAACAACTGATTCTAGTAAAACTCAGATTCAATATTGCAGGCATTTTAGACATTTCACATGTTTGGTTTAGGAGTTGTGCTTGAATACATTTTAATTGCTTTTATCGTTAGGGCAAGTCCGACCGGCAGGAGGCCACGGGGAAGCCCCAGGACACATTGGGAAGACTATGTCAGCCGGCTGGCCTGGGAACGCTTCGGGATCCCCCGAGAAGAGCTGGACGAAGTGGCTGGGGAGAGGGAAGTCTGGGCTTCTCTGCTTAAGCTGCTGCCCCCGCAACCCGACCTCGGATAAGCGGAAGAAAATGGATACATTTAGTATGACAGTTATACTATTATATTGAGTAAAAAAAACTAACTTGTGTCTTTAAAAAACCTTACAAATGATACGTTTTCTAGTAAAACTCACAAAGATACATCTCCAGGCATTATAAGCCATTTTGCATGTTGTTTAGGGGTTATGTTTAAATAACTGCCATATTGAATGTGGCAGTTATACTGTCATTATGAGTAAAACCTAATTTTTGTAATTGTAAACCTTACCAAAATACCTGATTCTGGTAAAACTCACATAGATTCAATATTACAGGCATTTTTAGACATAATGCATGTTTGGTTTTAGAGTTATGTTTATATAAATGTCATATTTAGTATGACAGTAAAACTGTCATATTGAGTAAAAAAAACTAACTTGTGTCTTTGCAATCCTTACAAAAGATCATTATTCTAGTAAAACTCACAAAGATACATTCTTCCAGGCATTATTAGCCACTTTGCATGTGTGGTTTAGGAGATATGTTTTAAACAACTGTCATATTTAGGTGGCAGTTATATGTCTATGCGTAAAACCTAATTTTTGTATTTGCAAATCTTTCAAAAACAACTGATTACAGTAATTGTCACATAGTTTTAATATTACAGGTATTTTTAGACATTTTGCATTGTTGGTTTAGGAATTATGTTGCAATACATTTTTATTGCTTTTTTTGCATTATCTCAGGATTGTAAAAATATTAGTCAAATTGAGTAAAAAAACTACTGATTGGGTGTGGCAGTTATACTGTCATTATGTGTAAAACCTAATTGTTGTATTTGCAAACCTTACAAAAACAACTGATTGTAGTAAAACTCACATGGATAAAATATTACAGGCATTTTTAGACATAATACATCTTTGGTTTATGAATCGTGTTCGATTGCTCCTGCTCACAGAACCACACAGCCAGCGCACAACACACGAGCCACAAGCCCACAGCCCAAGGCAGTTAAATACCCCTGCAAATCCACAAGGCACGACACTTACTTTGGAGTCAGAGTTTCCTCTGCCCCTGCGTATTGTGGGATTCTGGGTTTTATTTTCGGTAGCCTGCGGGTCTGCTGGGTAGTCTTGGGGATTCCTTCTCAACTTACGCGCGTTCACCCGGTCCTCCTTGTCAAGCCTGACGATCCTCCTGGTCGCTCCTTTTTTAAATGTGTGCAGCCCTAATGCTCCACAGGTGCGTCTGATTTCAGGTGCCGTTCGATTGGGCACTTTGGTTGTCAGGGGCAACAAGCTAAAAGGGGCAACGTCTTAAAATGCCAGCAAAGTCCACAAGGAATAAACTTATGCAATTAAAAATACAGTCAAAGTCCTCAAAGTGTAAAAACATGCAATCAAATTGTAAAATGTAAAAACATGCAATTAAAATCTACAACAATAAAAACACTCAGACATGCATGACAATGAAACAAAAAAAATAAAATCCCCTACCTGTGTCCCATCACATCCCCCCCCATACATTATCGTTGTCAGTCCCTGCAACGGGGGGAACTCTCGTCTGCATAGCGGGCAGGCAACTGTCGGTCAAAGCCTTTTTTAGCTCTTCAAAGGACGTCTGACACTGGTGTCCACACTATTTTGTGGGCCTGTGCCTTCTTGTCGGTGGGACGGCCAGTGAGGCCGTCCCAACGACATTTATTTAGGGGACGGGCTATTTTAGCAAACCCAGCCACAAAACGTTGGTAATAGCCTGCCAATCCAAGAAACGCTCTCACTTCCTTGACAGTGGTCGGAGCGGCCCAGTCCTGTACTGCCTTAATTTTACCTGGGTCCGGTCTCACTCAGGCCCGGCCCTAACCAATCTGGCGCCCTAGGCAAGATTTTAGGTGGCGCCCCCCCACATCGGCAGTGAAGTGTATATACTCACAAGAACCTGAATAGCTTTGTCTTTGACCTTTTTTTTTTTACTTACAACTATACCTAATATATAAAGGGGTGGAAAAGTGACTATTACCTGCAGGGCAAACATTAGCTAACCAGAAGGCAATAACAATGTAAACAAAAAACACCTGCTTGGGAGAGATCTAATACAAACATTTATATGCACGTACAACACTTAGAACTTTTAGCATATCAGTATGTGGAATTAAATTATGGAATGGATTAAGTAAAAAAGTTAAAAATTGTACTGATATGATCCAGTTTAAGAGGTTGTTCAAAATAATAGTGCTTACAGAGTACAAAGAAGAAGAATTATGAGAAATACTTTCAACCTTATTGAAAATAAGATATTCTTCATCTCAGTATGTTAATAATGACTGAATTAATTAATTAATTACATAGTACAAAACTGTTGTATACTAACTCATAGATGTTATTTTATTATATAAAAAGGTCAGAAATGATTCTATATATTTGTAAACGCTTTGAAGTGGGAAAGAGGTAGGATTAAATAAGCTTTGCTTCTTCCTACTCCTTTTCGGGCATGATGTAAAATGAAATGATATGAAATTGTGTGATGTATTATGATGTAAGTGTGTTCATGTTCGAAATAAACTAAAGAAAGAACGAAATGTCCCTGAGGAATGTAAAGTGGGAGTACTGTAATTACCTAACGTTACATTATTATTTTCCATAACAATTTAGCCCCCTCCACAATATTAACCCGACGTTAAAACACAACTATTAGCAATTGCCGAATCATGTAACATTAGCTTAATGCTAAAAAGCCAGGTTACTATCACATTCTGTAACAGACAAATAATTTCATGTAGGCTAACGTTACCTACCTGCTACCTCTGTCTTTGCTCGTTTCTCCTCCTCTTCTTTTCTCTTTTTTCTTCCCTGGGCACCTGACAGTTTTGGCATCTTGTGTTGATTTTTTGATGTGGGGACGTCCAAAAAGAGTCACGATACGGGAAGGGAGGGGGCGCACCGTGCGGGGGAGGAGGGGGCGTAATGTTGTAACAAATAATATTTCTATTAAATAGGCTTTACTTTGCATTTTAATTAACGTGGGATTATTTTTTGTATTTAGAAATAATAGTACCAACTTATTTTTTTTTATTATTTTTTTTCCTCCCAACATTTGTGGCACTGGCGTGGCGCCCCCTGATGGACGGCGCCCTTAGCATTTGCCTATACGGCCTATGCCACGGGCCGGCCCTGTCTCACTCCATCCCGATCCACCACGTGTCCCAAGAATTTCACCTCACGCTGAAAGAGCTTGCACTTAGAGGGCTTGAGTTTAAGTCCATGTCGCTGCAACCGTTCAAACACCTGGTCCAGGTGCTGTAGATGGGCAGTGAAATCAACAGAAAAAAGTATTATGTCATCAAGATAAACCAACAATGATTCCGCTATTTGACCATTCAAACAATGATGTATAAGCCGTTGGAAAGTGGCAGGTGCATTGCATAGACCAAATGGCATGCGTTCAAACTCGAACAGTCCGAGGGGAGTTGTAAATGCAGTCTTTTCACGATCGTCCGGGTGCACCTCCACTTGCCAATACCCACTAGCGAGGTCTAAGGTCGAAAACCATTCAGATTTGCTCAGACCAGTTAGGGTCTCTTCGATTCAGGGGAACGGAAAGGCGTCTTTATGTGTAACTGAGTTTAACCTCCGGTAGTCTACACAAAAGCGCCAACTCCCATCCTTTTTGCGGACTAACACTATAGGCGCTGCCCAGGGACTGCAGCTTTCCTTTATCACTCTCTGTTCAAGCATACCTGAAAGCATGCAGTGTCTTCACTTCCTTATGCAACAGAGGCGGGATGGGTTGGTATCTCTCCCTGGTAGGGGCGGAATCTCCTGTCAGTATCCTGTGTTGCACAAGACTGGTCCTTCCAAAGTCCTCATGTTGTGCAAACACCTTCTCCCACTTCGCCAGCAGGGCGCATAGCTGCACCTGTTGCTGCTCAGACAGATCCGGTTTGTCACTCAAATCCCTAACATCTGGGGACAGTTCTGGATTGGTTTGGGCTGTGGCATCAATGAGTGACACTTCTAGCACACCCTCCTCTACTAGAGATAAACACAGATCCTCAGCTCCATGCACATCACTATCATCAACACAGAACAGCTGCCCTAGCTTCTCAAATCGTTTTAAGGAAATACTGTAGGAATGGGGGTTATAAACACGGAGGGGCAGCCTACCTCTGTTCACCACGACCAGTGATTTTGCCACGCCAACTGCACCGGCAGTTGGCGTGGCAGGGCGCAGTAGTTAGCCCCGCACCAACATCTCCTTTGGGGGATATGTAATACTAGTCTTCGAGGCCAATCTCACGTGGCCTAGCAAGCCATCTTCAGCAGCAACAGCTTCTATACGGGAACATGTAGCAAAAGCTTCCCTCCACACCTTTTGCTTTTGAAGATGCCGAAGAGTAGAGGTCTTAGGACATTTAAAAACGGCATCCCAACAACCCACGATTAGATTCATACCTATTATGAAGGGGTGTGTACAGTTTTGATCCGCAACAATTACTACTCCTCTTTCGGGAACTTTAACACCCTCTACCTCAAAATCAATAGGGGATTTCCAGGCCATTAGCTGCTCTTAGACGAAAAAGGGTAGGGGTCCTTTCGAGCTTAGCTTCGGTAAAGTGAGCATTAAATAGGCTTTCGGACATTAGCGTCACTTGGGAACCGGTGTCTAAAAGTCCTGGCAGAATAGTGCCTCCAGCATCTATTGTGGGGCATTGACCTACAAATGTTTCTGGAGCCCTGGATGATGTTGGCGTGGTGGCCAGCCCTGCAACTCGGATCTCAGCAGCAGGGACATTTAGTTTAAATCCGGTGCATGTGTAGTTGCAGTGCTGAATTTTTAGACATAATGCATGTTTGGTTTTGGAGTTATGTTTATATAACTTGTGTTTATAGTATGACAGTTATACTGTTATATTGAGTAAAAAAAACTAATTTGTGTCTTTGCAAACCTTACAAAATATTGTTTCCCAGTAAAACTCACAAAGATACATTTCTACAGACATTATTAGCCATTTTGTATGTGTGGTTTAGAAGTTATGTTTAAATAACTGAAATTGAGTGTGACAGTATACTGTCAAAGTGAGTAAAAAAAAACTAACTCGTGTCCTTGCAAACCTTACAAAAGAAAATGTTACTAGTAAAACTCACAAAGATACATTTCTTCATGCATTATTAGAAAATGGTCATGTGTAGTTTAGGAGTTATGTTCAAATAACTGTCAACTTGAGTGTGGTAGTATAACTGCCACACATATTGAGTTATAAAGTTAAGTGTAAAACCTAATTTTTGTATTTGCAAACCTTACAAAAACAACTGATTCTTGTAAAACTCACATAGATTCAATATTAAAGGCATTTTAGACATTTTACATGTTTTGTTTAGGAGTTGTGTTTGAATACATTAGTATTGCTTTTTTCGTTAAGGCAAGTCCAAACGGCAGGAGGCCACGGGGAAGACACAGGACACATTGGGAAGATTATATCAGCTGGCTGGCCTGGGAACGCCTCGGGATCCCCCGAGAAGAGCTGGACGAAGTAGCTGGGGATAGGGAAGTCTGGGCTTCTCTGCTTAGGCTGCAGCCCCCACAACACGACCTCGGATAAGCGGAAGAAAATGGATGGATTTAGTATGACAGTTATACTATCATATTGAGTAAAAAAAAACTAACTTTTGTTTTTGTAAACATTCAAAATATATTTTTTCTAGTAAAACTCACAAAGATACATAGAGTTTAAATAACTGTCATAGTAAGTAAAACCTATTTTTTGTATTTGAAAACCTTACAAAAACAACTGATTCTAGTAAAACTCACATGGATTCAATATTACAGGCATTTTTACACATTTTGCATGTTTGTTTTAGAAATTTTGATGGAATGCATTTGTATTGCTTTTTTCGCATTATCTCAGGATTTTAAGAATATTACTGTCATGTTGAGTAAAAAACTACTTTTTGTGTTTGCAAGATTTAAAAAAGCATATGTTTAGAGCAAAACTCCGTAGAATGCATTATTTGAGGCAACATTAGCCATTTTGCAAGTGTAGTTAGGAGTTATTTTTAAATAACTGTCATATTGAGTGTGACAGTATACTGTCATAGTGAGTAAAACTTAATTTTTGTATTTGCAAACCTTATAAAAACAACTGATTCTAGTAAAACTAACATGGATTTATATTACAGGCATTTTTAGACATTTTGCATTGTTGGTTTAGCAATTATGTTGGAATACATTTGTACTGCTTTTTTCGCATTATCTCAGAATTTTAAGAACATTACTGTCATATTGAATAAAAACTACTTTTTGTGTTTGCAAGCCTTAAAAAAGCATATATTTCGAGTAAAACTCACAAGAATGCATTATTTCAGGCAACATTAGCTCATTTTTAAGTGTAATTTAGGAGTTATGTTTAATTTACTGTCATATTGAGTGTACATTGTCATGGTGAAAAAAAACTAATTTTTGTATTTGCAAAAATTTCAAACACATCCTAATCTAGTAAAACTCACATGGATTCAATATTAAAGGCATTTTTACACATTTTGCATGTTTGATTTAGGAAATATGATTGAATATATTTTCATTTCTTTTTTTGCATTATCTCAGTATTTTAGGAATATTACTGTCATATTGAGTAAAAAACTACTTTTTGTGTTTGCAAGATTTGAAAAAGCATATGTTTCGAGTAAAACTCCGTAGAATGCATTATTTGAGGCATCATTAGACATTTTGCATGTGAAGTTTAGGAGTTATGATTAAATAAATGTCATATTGAGTGTGACAGTTTACTTTCATAAAGAGTAAAACCTAAATTTTGTTTTTGCAAACCTTACTAAAACAACTGATTCTAGTTAAAATCACATGGATTCAATAATACAGGCATTTTTACACATTTTGCATGTTTAGTTTAGACATTATGATTAAATACATTTTTATTGCTTTTTTCGCATTATCTCAGGATTTTAAGAACAGTACTGTCATATTGAGTATGAAAAAATACTTTTTGTGTTTGCAAGCCTTAAGAAAGTATATGTTTTGAGGAAAACTCCCAAGGATCCATTATTTCAAACATTATTAGCCATTTTGCATGCGTAGTTTAGGAGTTATGATTAAAAAACTGTCATATTGAGTGTGACAGTTTACTTTCATAAAGAGAAAAACCTAATTTTTGTTTTTGCAAACTTTACTAAAACAACTGATTCTAGTAAAACTCACATGGATTCAATAATACAGGCATTTTTACACATTTTGCATGTTTAGTTTAGAAATTATGATTGAATACATTTTTATTGCTTTTTTCGCATTATCTCAGGATTTTAAGAACATTACTGTCATATTAAGTAAAAAAATACTTTTTGTGTTTGCAAGCCTTAAGAAAGCATATGTTTCGAGGAAAACACCCAAGGATCCATTATTTCAAACATTATTAGCCATTTTGCATGAGTGGTTTAGGAGTTATGATTTGAAAATTGTCATATTGAGTGTGACAGTTTACTTTCATAAAGAGTAAAACCTAATTTTTGCTTTTGCAAACCTCACTAAAACAACTGATTCTAGTGAAACTCACATGGATTTAATATTACTGGCATTTTTAGACATTTTGCATTGTTGGTTTAGGAATTATGTTGGAATACATTTTTATTGCTTTTTTCGCATTATCGCAGAATTTTAAGAACATTACTGTCATTTTGAGTAAAACAATACTTTTTGTTTTTGCAAGCCTTAAGAAAGCATATGTTTCAAGGAAAACTCCCAAGGATCCATTATTTCAAACATTATTAGCCATTTTGCATGAGTGGTTTAGGAGTTATGATTCAAAAATTGTCATATTGAGTGTGACAGTTTACTTTCATAAAGAGTAAAACCTAATTTTTGTTTTTGCAAACTTCACTAAAACAACTGATTCTAGTGAAACGCACATGGATTTAATATTACTGGCATTTTTAGACATTTTGCATTGTTGATTTAGGAATTATGTTGGAATACATTTTTATTGCTTTTTTCGCATTATCTCAGAATTTTAAGAACATTACTGTCATATTGGTAAAAAAAAAATACTTTTTGTGTTTGCAAGCCTTAAGAAAGCAAATGTTTCGAGGAAAACTCCCAATAATCCATTATTTCAAACATTATTAGCCATTTTGCATGAGTAGTTTAGGAGTTATGATTAAAAAACTGTCATATTGAGTGGGACAGTTTACTTTCATAAAGAGTAAAACCTAATTTTTGTTTTTGCAAACTTCACTAAAACAACTGATTCTAGTAAAACTCACATGGATTCAATAATACAGGCATTTTTACACATTTTGCATGTTTAGTTTAGAAATTATTTTTATTGCTTTTTTCTCATTATCTCAGGATTTTAAGAACATTACTGTCATATTGAGTAAAAAAATACTTTTTGTGTTTGCAAGCCTTAAGAAAGCATATGTTTCAATGAAAACTCCCAAGGATCCATTATTTCAAACATTATTACCCATTTTGCATGAGTGGTTTAGGAGTTATGATTCAAAAATTGTCATATTGAGTGTGACAGTTTACTTTCATAAAGAGTAAAACCTAATTTTTGTTTTTGCAAACTTTACTAAAACAACTGATTCTAGTAAAACTCACATGGATTCAATAATACAGGCATTTTTACACATTTTGCATATTTAGTTTAGAAATTATGATTGAATACATTTTTATTGCTTTTTTCGCATTATCTCAGGATTTTAAGAACATTACTGTCATATTGAGTAAAAAAATACTTTTTGTGTTTGCAAGCCTTAAGAAAGCATATGTTTCAAGGAAAACTCCCAAGGATCCATTATTTCAAACATTATTAGCCATTTTGCATGAGTGGTTTAGGAGTTATGATTCAAAAATTGTCATATTGGGTGTGACAGTTTACTTTCATAAAGAGTAAAACCTAATTTTAGTTTTTGCAAACTTCACTAAAACAACTGATTCTAGTGAAACGCACATGGATTTAATATTACTGGCATTTTTAGACATTTTGCATTGTTGATTTAGGAATTATGTTGGAATACATTTTTATTGCTTTTTTCGCATTATCTCCGAATTTTAAGAACATTACTGGCATATTGGTAAAAAAAAATACTTTTTGTGTTTGCAAGCCTTAAGAAAGCAAATGTTTCGAGGAAAACTCCCAATAATCCATTATATCAAACATTATTAGCCATTTTGCATGAGTAGTTTAGGAGTTATGATTAAAAAACTGTCATATTGAGTGGGACAGTTTACTTTCATAAAGAGTAAAACCTAATTTTTGTTTTTGCAAACTTCACTAAAACAACTGATTCTAGTAAAACTCACATGGATTCAATAATACAGGCATTTTTACACATTTTGCATGTTTAGTTTAGAAATTATGATTGAATACATTTTTATTGCTTTTTTCGCATTATCTCAGGATTTTAAGAACATTACTGTCATATTGAGTAAAAAATACTTTTTATGTTTGCAAGCCTTAAGAAAGCATATGTTTCAATGAAAACTCCCAAGGATCCATTATTTCAAACATTATTAGCCATTTTGCATGAGTGGTTTAGGAGTTATGATTCAAAAATTGTCATATTGAGTGTGACAGATTACTTTCATAAAGAGTAAAACCTAATTTTTGTTTTTGCAAACTTCACTAAAACAACTGATTCTAGTAAAACTCACATGGATTCAATAATACAGGCATTTTTACACATTTTGCATGTTTAGTTTAGAAATTATGATTGAATACATTTTTATTGCTTTTTTCGCATTATCTCAGGATTTTAAGAACATTACTGTCATTTTGAGTAAAACAATACTTTTTGTGTTTGCAAGCCTTAAGAAAGCATATGTTTCAAGGAAAACTCCCAAGGATCCATTATTTCAAACATTATTAGCCATTTTGCATGAGTGGTTTAGGAGTTATGATTCAAAAATTGTCATATTGAGTGTGACAGTTTACTTTCATAAAGAGTAAAACCAAATTTTTGTTTTTGCAAACTTCACTAAAACAACTGATTCTAGTGAAACGCACATGGATTTAATATTACTGGCATTTTTAGACATTTTGCATTGTTGATTTAGGAATTATGTTGGAATACATTTTTATTGCTTTTTTCGCATTATCTCAGAATTTTAAGAACATTACTGTCATATTGGTAAAAAAAAATACTTTTTGTGTTTGCAAGCCTTAAGAAAGCAAATGTTTCGAGGAAAACTCCCAATAATCCATTATTTCAAACATCATTAGCCATTTTGCATGAGTAGTTTAGGAGTTATGATTAAAAAACTGTCATATTGAGTGGGACAGTTTACTTTCATAAAGAGTAAAACCTAATTTTTGTTTTTGCAAACTTCACTAAAACAACTGATTCTAGTAAAACTCACATGGATTCAATAATACAGGCATTTTTACACATTTTGCATGTTTAGTTTAGAAATTATGATTGAATACATTTTTATTGCTTTTTTCGCATTATCTCAGGATTTTAAGAACATTACTGTCATATTGAGTAAAAAAATGCTTTTTGTGTTTGCAAGCCTTAAGAAAGCATATGTTTCAATGAAAACTCCCAAGGATCCATTATTTCAAACATTATTAGCCATTTTGCATGAGTGGTTTAGGAGTTATGATTTAAAAATTGTCATATTGAGTGTGACAGTTTACTTTCATAAAGAGTAAAACCTAATTTTTGCTTTTGCAAACCTTACTAAAACAACTGATTCTAGTAAAACTCACATGGATTCAATAATACAGGCATTTTTACACATTTTGCATATTTAGTTTAGAAATTATGAATAAATACATTTTTATTGCTTTTTTCGCATTATCTCAGCATTTTAAGAACATTACTGTCATATTGAGTAAAAAAATACTTTTTGTGTTTGCAAGCTTTAAGAAAGCATATGTTTCGTGGAAAAATCCCAAGGATCCATTATTTCAAACATTATTAGCCATTTTGCATGAGTGGTTTAGGAGTTATGATTTAAAAATTGTCATATTGAGTGTGACAGTTTACTTTCATAAAGAGTAAAACCTAATTTTTGCTTTTGCAAACCTTACTAAATTAACTGATTCTAGTGAAACTCACATGGATTTAATATTACTGGCATTTTTAGACATTTTGCATTGTTGGATTAGGAATTATGTTGGAATACATTTTTATTGCTTTTTTCGCAATATCTCAGAATTATAAGAACATTACTGTCATATTGAGTAAAAAAAAAACTTTTTGTGTTTGCAAGCCTTAAGAAAGCAAATGTTTCGAGGAAAACTCCCAATAATCCATTATTTCAAACATTATTAGCCATTTTGCATGAGTAGTTTAGGAGTTATGATTAAAAAACTGTCATATTGAGTGTGACAGTTTACTTTCATAAAGAGTAAAACCTAATTTTTGTTTTTGCAAACTTTACTTAATCAACTGATTCTAGTAAAACTCACATAGACTCAATATTACAGGCATTTTTACACATTTTGCATGTTTAGTTTAGAAATTATGATTGAATACATTTTTATTGCTTTTTTCGCATTATCTCAGGATTTTAGGAACATTACTGTCATATTGAGTAAAAAAAATACTTTTTGTGTTTGCAAGCCTTAAGAAAGCATATGTTTCGAGAAAAACTCCCAAGGGTCCATTATTTCAGACATCATTAGCCATTTTGCAAGAGTGGTTTAGGAGTTATGATTAAAAAATTGTCATATTGAGTGTGACAGTTTACTTTCATAAAGAGTAAAACCTAATTTTTGCTTTTGCAAATCTTACTAAAACACTGATTCTAGTGAAACTCACAAGGATATAATCTTACTGGCTATTTTAGACATTTTGCATTGATGGTTTAGGAATTATGTTGGAATACATTTGTATTGCTTTTTTCGCATTATCTCAGAATTTTAAGAACATTACTGTCATATTGAGTAAAAAAAAATACTTTTTGTGTTTGCAAGCCTTAAGAAAGCATATGTTTCAAGGAAAACTCCCAAGAATCCATTATTTCAAACATTATTAGCAATTTTGCATGAGTAGTTTAGGAGTTATGATTAAAAAACTGTCATATTGAGTGTGACGTTTACTTTCATAAAGAGTAAAACCTAATTTTTGTTTTTGCAAACTTTACTAAAACAACTGATTCTAGTAAAACTCACATGGATTTAATATTACAGGCATTTTTAGACATTTCGCAATGTTGGTTTAGGAATTATGTTGGAATACTTTTTTTTGCTTTTTTCGCATTATCTCAGAATTTTATGAACATTACTGTCATATTGAGTAAAAACTACTTTTTGTGTTTGCAAGCCTTAAAAAAGCATATGTTTCGAGTAAAACTCACAAGAATGCATTATTTCAGGCAATATTAGCTCATTTTTAAGTGTAGTTTAGGAGTTATGTTTAATTTACTGTCATATTGAGTGTACATTGGGCAGCACGGTGGAAGAGGGGTTACTGCGTCTGCCTCACAATACGAAGGACCTGAGTAGTCCTTGGTTCAATCCCAGGCTCGGGATCTTTCTGTGTGGAGTTTGCATGTTCTCCCCGTGACTGCGTGGGTTCCCTCCGGGTACTCCGGCTTCCTCCCACCTCCAAAGACATGCACCTGGGGATAGGTTGATTGGCAACACCAAATTGGCCCTAGTGTGTGAATGTGAGTGTGAATGTTGTCTGTCTATCTGTGTTGGCCCTGCGATGAGATGGCGACTTGTCCAGGGTGTACACCGCCTTCCGCCTGATTGTAGCTGAGATAGGCTCCAGCGCCCCCCCGCGACCCCAAAGGGAATAAGCGGTAGAAAAATGGATGGATGGATGAGGGTACATTGTCATGGTGAAAAAAAACAACCTAATCTTGGTTTTTGAGTTATGTTTATAAAACCTCCTTTCTGAGCCGCCACCTTATCGTGGTAGAGGAGTTTGCGGAGCCCACTGATCCTAGGAGCTATGCTGTCTGTGGGCTTCTATGCCCCCTCGTAGGCTCTCCCAAGAGAAATAGGTCCTAGGTGAGGGATCAGACAAAGAGCAGCTCAAAGACCTTTATGAAAAGTACAAATCGAGGTCCTAGATTTTTCCTCGCCCGGACGCGGGTTACCGTGGCTCCCCTGTGGAGCCAGGCCCAGAGGTGGGGCACGATGGCGAGCGCCTGTTGGCTGGCTCAGCTCAATGAAGCAACGTGGTTCCCTCCTCCAATGGGCTCACCACTCATGGGCTGGGTTATAGAGTGTGAGCTGAGCGGCAGCCGAAGGCAGGGCACTTGGCGGTCCGATCATCGGCTACATAAGCTAGCTCTTCTGACGTGAAATGTCACCTCGCTGGGAGGGAAGGAGCCTGAGCTGGTGTGCGAGGTGGAGAAGTTCCGGCTAGATATAGTTGGACTCACTTCGACGCACAGGAACCTGTTCTCTCGAGAGGGGCTGGACTCTCTTCCACTATGGCGTTGCAAGCAATGAGAGGCTGGGGTGGCATTTCTTGTTGTCCCCCCGGCTCAAAGACAAGAGTATGGGGTATCGGACTGTCTGATTGTGGCGGGTCGCTCCCTGTATGATCAGTGTAGGGCAGCCTTGGCCCGCCAAGGCTGCCCTTTGTCACCGATTCTGTTGTTAACTTTTATGGACAGAATTGCAGTCATGGCGTTGAGGGGATCCGGTTTGGTGGTTGCAGGATTAGGTCTCTGCTTTTTGCAGTTGATGTGGTCCTGATGGCTTCAACTGGCCAGGATCTCCAGCTCTCATTGGATGGCCGAGTATGAAGCGACTGGGATGAGAGTCAGCACCTCCAAGTCCGAGTCCATGGTTCTCGCCCGGTAAAGGGTGGGGTGCCATTTCCAGGTTGAGGAGGCGATGGCACATACTAGATGGCCCCAAGTGGAGGAGTTCAAGTACCTAGGAGTCTTGTTCACGAGTGAGGGAAGAGTGGATCATGAGATCCACAGGCGGATCGGTGCAGCGTCTTCAGTAATGAGGACGCTATATCGATCCATTGTGGTGAAGAAGGAGCTGAGCCAGAATTAAAAGCTCTAAATTTACCGGTCAATCTACAGTCCCATCCTGCACCCATGGTCATGGTTATGACCGAAAAGACAAGATCAAAGACAAGAGTTTCCTCCTTCGGGTGGCGGGTCTCTCCCTTAGAGATAGGATAAGAAGCTCTGTCATCCTGGAGGAACTCAGAGTAAAGCGCTGCTCCTCCACATTGAGAGGAGCCAGATGAGGTGGTTCGGGCATCTGCTCAGGATGCCACCCGAACGCCTCCCGAGGGAGGTGTTTAGGGCAAGTCCGACCGGCAGGAGGCCACGGGGAAGACCCAGGACACATTGGGAAGATTATGTCTCCCGGCTGGCCTGGGAACGCCTCAGGATCCCCCGAGAAGAGCTGGAAGAAGTGGCTGGGGAGAGGGAAGTCTGGGCTTCTCTGTTTAGGCTGCTGCCCCTGCAACCCGACCTCGGTTAAGCGGAAGAAAATGGATGGATTTAGTAACGACAACAAAAAATGCCCATCTATCCATTTTCTACCGCTTATTCCCTTTTGGGGTGGCAGGAGGCGCTGGAGCCTATCTCAGCTACAATCGGGCGGAAGGTGGCGTACACCATCGCCATCTCATCGCAAAAAATGATTATAGTAAAACTCACATGGATACAATTTTACAGGTATTTTTAGACATAATGCATGTTTGGTTTTGGAATTATGTTTATATAACTTTCATATGTATTATGACAGTTATACTGTCATCTTGAGTAAAACTAACTTGTGTCTTTACAAACATTACAAACTATGTTTTTCCAGTAAAACTCACAAAAATAATTTTTTCCAGGCATTATTAGACATTTTTCATGTGTGGTTTAGGAAATATGTTTAAATAACTGTCATATTGAATGTGGCAGTTATACTGTTATGTGTAAAACCAAATTTTTGTATTTGCAAACCTTACAAAAACAACTGATTCTAGTAAAACTCACATAGATTCAATATTACAGGCATTTTTAGACATTTCACATGTTTGAATACATTTTTATTGCTTTTTTCGTTAGGGCAAGTCCGATCGGCAGGAGGCCACGGGGAAGACCCAGGACACATTGGGAAGACTATGTCTCAGGCGGGCTTGGGAAGGCCTCGGGATCCCCCGAGAAGAGCTGGACAAAGTGGCTGTGGAGAGGGAAGTCTGGGCTTCTCTGCTTAGGCTGCTGCCCCCGCAACCCGACCTCGGATAAGCGAAAGAAAATGGATGGATTTAGTATGACAGTTATACTGTCATATTGAGTAAAAAAAACTATTTTTCATAGATTCAATATTACAGGCATCTTTAGATGGATTGCATGTTTGGTTTTGGAGATATGTTTATACAACTTTCATATTTAGTATGACAGTTATACTGTCATATTGAGTAAAAAAACAACAACTTGTGTCTGCAAACCTTACAAAAGATTATTATTCTAGTAAAACTAACAAAGATACATTTTTCCAAGCATTATTAGCATTTGTTGTTTTGGAGTTATAATGCTTGCGTTGAGAGGCGACGGGCTCGGGTGGCAATTCTTGTTGCCCCCCGGCTCAAAGCCTGCACGTTGGAGTTCAACCCAGTGGACCAGTGGGTAGCTTTCCTCCGCCTTCGGGTGGGGGGACAGGTCCTGACTGTTGTTTGGCCTTACGCGCCAAACGGCAGCTCAGAGTACCCACCCTTTTTGGATTCACTCGAGGGAGTACTGGAAAGTGCTCCACCGGGTGATTCCCTCGTTCTACTGGGGGCCTTCAACGCTCATCTTGGCAACAACAGTGAAACCTGGAGAGGCGTGATTGGGAAGAATGGCCGCCCGGATCTGAACCCGAGTGGTGTTTTGTTATTGGACTTTTGTGCTCGTCACAGATTGTCAATAACAAACACCAAGTTCAAACATAAGGGTGTCCATATGTGCACTTGGCACCAGGACACCCTAGGCCGCAGTTCCATGATCGATTTTGTAGTTGTGTCATCGGATTTGCGGTCTCATGTTTTGGAAACTCGGGTGAAGAGAGGGGCGGAGCTTTCTACCGATCACCACCTGGTGGTGAGTTGGCTGCGAAGGTGGGGGAGGATGCCTGACAGACCGGCAGGCCCAAACGCATTGTGAGGGTTTGCTGGGAACGCCTCCGGAAGAACTTTGAACATGTCACGAGCGAGGCGCTGGACATTGAGTCTGAGTGGACCTTGTTACGTGCCTCTCTTGTCGAGCCGGCTGATTGGAGCTGTTGCCGCAAGGAGTTTGGTGCCTGTCGTGGCGGTAATCCTAGAACCCGCTGGTGGACACCAGCAGTGAGGGATGCCGTCAAGCTGAAGAAAGAGCCTATCGGGTCCTTTAGGCTCATGGGACTCCAGAGGCAGCCGACAGGCCAAGCGAAGTGCGGCTTCAGCGGTCGCAGAGGCAAAAACTCGGACATGGGAGGAGTTTGGAGAAGCCATGGAAAACGACTTCCAGACGGCTTCGAAGCGATTCTGGACCACCATCCGCCGGCTCAAGGGGGGGCAGCAGTGCACTGTAACACCGTGTATGGTGAGGATGGTGCGCTGCTGACCTCTACTGCAGCTGTTATTGATCGGTGGAGGGAATACTTCGAAGACCTCCTTAATCCCACCAACATGTCTTCCTATGAGGAAGCAGTGCCTGGGGAATCTGTGGTGGGCTCTCCTATTTCTGGGGCTGAGGATGCCAAGGTAGTTAAAAAGCTCCTCAATGGCAACGCCCTGGGGGTGGATGAGATCTGTCCGGAGTTCCTTAAGGCTCTGGATGCTGTGGGGCTGTCTTGGTTGACAAGACTCTGCAACATCGCGTGGACATCGGGGGCGGTACTTCTGGATTGGGAGACCGGGGTGGTGGTTCCTCTCTTTAAGAAGGGGAACCAGAGGGTGTGTTTCAACTATCGTGAGATCACACTCCTCAGTCTTCCCGGTAAGGTCTATTCATGTGTACTGGAGAAGAGGCTACGCCGGATAGTCAAACCTCGGATTCAGGAGGAACAGTGTGGTTTACGTCCTGGTCGTGGAACTGCGGACCAGCTTTATACTCTCGGCAGGGTCCTTGAGGGTGCATGTGAGTTTGCCCAACCAGTCTACATGTGCTTTATGGACTTGGAGAAGGCATTCGACCATTTACCCCTGGAAGTCCTGTGGAGAGTGCTTAGAGAGTATGGGGTAACGGACTGTCTTATTGTGGCGGTTCGCTCCCTTTGCAAGAGTCAGAGCTTGGTCCGCATTGCCGGCAGTAAGTCGGACCCGTTTCCAGTGAGGGTTGGACTCCGCCAAGGCTGCCCTTTGTCACCGATTCTGTTCATAACCTTTATGGACAGAATTTCTAGGCTGGTTTGGGGTGCCATGTCATCTGCTAGTGTCGGTCCACTCTGTTTCCTGAGCTCCAGGGTCAACGCAGCCGTCTACCAGCAAGTTTTAGAGCACTTCATGCTTCCTGCTGCTGACCTGCTCTATGGAGATGGAGATTTCAAGTTCCAACAGGACTTGGCGCCTGCACACAGCGCAAAATCTACCCGTGCCTGGTTTACGGACTATGGTATTTCTGTTCTAAATTGGCCCGCCAACTCCCCTGACCTTAGCCCCATAGAAAATCTGTGGGGTATTGTGAAAAGGAAGATGCAGAATGCCAGACCCAAAAACGCAGAAGAGTTGAAGGCCACTGTCAGAGCAACCTGGGCTCTCATAACACCTGAGCAGTGCCAGAAACTCATCGACTCCATGCCACGCCGCATTAACGCAGTAATTGAGGCAAAAGGAGCTCCAACCCTAGTATTGAGTATTGTACATGCTCATATTTTTCATTTTCATACTTTTCAGTTGGCCAACATTTCTAAAAATCCCTTTTTTGTATTAGCCTTAAGTAATATTCTAATTTTGTGACACACGGAATTTTGGATTTTCATTTGTTGCCACTTCAAATCATCAAAATTAAATGAAATAAACATTTGAATGCATCAGTCTGTGTGCAATGAATAAATATAATGTACAAGTTACACCTTTTGAATGCAATTACTGAAATAAATCAAGTTTTTCAAAATATTCTAATTTACTGGCTTTTACCTGTATATATATATATATATTCAGCCAAGATGGCGGCGCCCTGATGGCAGCGGCTTGCAGACGCTCTTGGAAGTGTAGAGCGATTTGGCAAAAATACCCGTCAATTCTGTCTATTTCATGGCTGGCTCATAGCGTGGACACTTCGTGATCAGATACGACCGACAGACGATTCTGGATGTGGATAGATCGGGCCGTTATAGGCTGAAAGATGCGGGTACTTTCGACCTCCTCGCTAGCATGGGGATTCTTCGCCGGCTACATCCAGCGGCCTCGAAAGCAGCGGAGTTAAGTGCCAGCGAGGACCGTCAACGGAAGACACGTAAGCGGTGTGAGCGGAAGCAGAAGCGGGGATGCCGAGCGGGGCTAACAACAAAGCGAAAGGCTAATCCTCAAAGAAGCGCTAGTCCGGGTGAGAAGTTTGTTAAAATAGAACTAGCCAGCGCCAGGCTGGATAATACCTGCACACATAGCAACTATTTTAGAACAATACACAACTCAAAAATGTTTTTTCTGTGTCAAAAGTAGACATGCACTCTACTGAGGTGGCAAGTTATGATGCGTTCGGTTTATCACAACATCAAGCAAACAATCGGAAAATTCCCGTCATATCAATTCCTAGATATGGTCGAAATTATTTAAATTGCACTACACATAATAAACACAACATTATTAATATTGCTACTACGGATAATTTCAACAAAAACTCCTCAAAACAGCCCACTACCTATAATATGGGCTTCTTAAACATAAGATCATTATCTTCCAAAACGTTATTAGTGAATGAGGTCATTAGAGACAATAATCTTGACGTTATTGGTCTCGCCGAGACCTGGCTCAAACCAGATGATTTCTTTGCGCTGGGTGAGGCGTCTCCTCCTGGCTATGCGGGAGCGCATATTGCCCGTCCCATTAAAAGGGGTGGGGGAGTTGCACTCATCCACAATAAAAACTTTAATCTTACCCCGAACCTAAATAATAAATATAACCCGTTTGAGATGCTTACTATGAGGTTTGTCACACCGCTGCCTCTCCACCTGGCTGTTATCTACCGCCCCCCAGGACCCATTTCGGACTTCATCAGTGAATTTTCAGAGTTCGTTGCTGATTTAGTGACGCACGCCGACAATATAATCATAATGGGGGACTTTAATATCCATATGAATACCCCATCGGACCCTCAGTGCATGGCGCTCCAGACTATAATTGATAGCTGTGGTCTTACACAAATAATAAATGAACCTACGCATCGCAACGGAAATACGATAGATCTAGTGCTGGTCAGGGGTGTCACCACCTCCAAAGTTACGATACTCCCGTATACTAAAGTAATGTCCGATCATTACCTTATAAAATTCGAAGTTCTGACTCATTGTCAACAAACTAATAATAATAACTACTATAGCAGCCGCAACATTAATGCTGCCACAACGATGACTCTTGCTGGCCTACTGCCTTCGGTAATGGCACCATTCCCAAATTATGTCGGCTCTATTGATAACCTCACTAACAACTTTAACGACGCCCTGCGGGACACCATTGATAGTATAGCACCGCTAAAGCTTAAAGGAGCCCCTAAAAGGCGCACCCCATGGTTTACAGAAGAAACTAGAGCCCATAAATTATCATGTAGAAAGCTGGAACGCAAATGGCGCGCTACTAAACTTGAGGTTTTCCATCAAGCATGGAGTGATAGTTTAATAACTTATAAACACATGCTTACCCTAGCTAAAGCTAAATATTACTCAAATCTCATCCACCTCAACAAAAATGATCCGAAATTTTTGTTTAGTACAGTAGCATCGCTAACCCAACAAGGGACTCCTCCCAGTAGCTCCACCCACTCAGCAGATGATTTTATGAATTTCTTTAATAAGAAAATTGAACTCATTAGAAAGGAGATTAAAGACAATGCATCGCAGCTACAACTGGGTTCTATTAACACAGATACGACTGTATCTACGAAGGATACCGCCCTCCAAAATAGTTTCTCTCTCTTTGATGAAATAACATTAGAGGAATTGTTAAGATGTGTTAAGGGGACAAAACAAACAACATGTTTACTTGACCCATTTCCTGGGAAACTTATTAAGGAGCTTTTTGTATTATTAGGTCCATCAGTGCTAAATATTATAAACTTATCACTTTCCTCTGGCACTGTTCCACTAGCATTCAAAAAAGCGGTTATTCATCCTTTGCTCAAAAGACCTAACCTCGATCCTGACCTCATGGTAAACTACCGGCCGGTGTCCCACCTTCCGTTTATCTCGAAAATCCTCGAAAAAATTGTCGCACAGCAGCTAAATGAACACTTAATGTCTAACAATCTCTGTGAACCTTTTCAATCCGGTTTCAGGGCAAATCACTCTACGGAGACAGCCCTCGCAAAAATGACTAATGATCTACTGCTAACGATGGATTCTGATGCGTCATCTATGTTGCTGCTTCTTGATCTTAGCGCTGCTTTCGATACCGTCGATCATAACATTTTATTAGAGCGTATCAAAACACGTATTGGTATGTCAGACTTAGCCTTGTCGTGGTTTAACTCTTATCTTACTGACAGGATGCAGTGCGTCTCCCAGAACAATGTGACCTCGGACTATGTTAAGGTAACGTGCGGAGTCCCCCAAGGTTCGGTTCTTGGCCCTGCACTCTTTAGTATTTACATGCTGCCGCTAGGCGACATCATACGCAAATACGGTGTTAGCTTTCATTGCTATGCTGATGACACCCAACTCTACATGCCCCTAAAGCTGACCAACACGCCGGATTGTAGTCAGCTGGAGGCGTGTCTTAATGAAATTAAACAATGGATGTCCGCTAACTTCTTGCAACTCAACACTAAGAAAACGGAAATGCTGATTATCGGTCCTGCTAAACACCGACATTTATTTGATAATACCACCTTAACATTTGACAACCAAACAATTACACAAAGCGACTCAGTAAAGAATCTGGGTATTATCTTCGACCCAACTCTCTCCTTTGAGTCACACATAAAGAGTGTTACTAAAACGGCCTTCTTTCATCTCCGTAATATCGCTAAAATTTGTTCCATTTTGTCCACTAGCGACGCTGAGATCATTATTCATGCGTTCGTTACGTCTCGTCTCGATTACTGTAACGTATTATTTTCGGGTCTCCCTATGTCTAGCATTAAAAGATTACAGTTGGTACAAAATGCGGCTGCTAGACTTTTGACAAGAACAAGAAAGTTTGATCATATTACGCCTATACTGGCTCACCTGCACTGGCTTCCTGTGCACTTAAGATGCGACTTTAAGGTTTTACTACTTAGGTATAAAATACTACACGGTCTAGCTCCAGCCTATCTTGCCGATTGTATTGTACCATATGTCCCGGCAAGAAATCTGCGTTCAAAGAACTCCGGCTTATTAGTGATTCCCAGAGCCCAAAAAAAGTCTGCGGGCTGTAGAGCGTTTTCTATTCGGGCTCCAGCACTATGGAATGCCCTCCCGGTAACAGTTAGAGATGCTACCTCAGTAGAAACATTTAAGTCCCATCTCAAAACTCATTTGTATACTCTAACCTTTGAATAGCCCCCCTTTTTTAGACCAGTTGATCTGCCGTTTCTTTTCTTTTCTCCTCTGCTCCCCCCTATCCCTTGTGGAAGGGGAGACACACAGATCCGGTGGCCATGGATGGGGTGCTGGCTGTCCGGGGTCGGGACCCAGGGTGGACCGCTCGCCTGTATATCGGTTGGGAACATCTCTGCGCTGCTGACCCGTCTCCGCTCGGGATGGTTTCCTGCTGACCCCACTGTGGACTGTACTCTTACTGTTATGCTGGATCCACTATGGACTGGACTCTCACAATATTATGTTAGACCCACTCGACATCCATTGCATTCGGTCTCCCTAGAGGGGGGGGGGTTACCCACATATGCGGTCCTCTCCAAGGTTTCTCATAGTCATTCACATCGACGTCCCACTGGGGTGAGTTTTTCCTTGCCCTTATGTGGGCTATACCGAGGATGTCGTTGTGGCTTGTGCAGCCCTTTGAGACACTTGTGATTTAGGGCTATATAAATAAACATTGATTGATTGATTGATTGATATATGTCTTATATCTCCTGATGATTGAGGGAACCCCTCATGAAACAGGCCTGTAGAGATGAAGTAGTCTTGTGATTTTTTTTCCCACACATACATATATATATATATATATATATATATATATATATATATATATATATATATATATATATATATATATATATATATATATATATATATACATATAGCTAGAATTCACTGAAAGTCAAGTTTTTTATATATATATATATATATATATATATATATATATATATATATATATATATATATATATATATATATATATATATATATATATATATATATGAAATACTTGACTTGGTGAATTCTAGCTCTAAATATACTCCTCCCCTCTTAACCACACCCCCAACCACGCCCCCACCCCACCCCCGACCATGCCTTCCCCACCCCCACATCCTGAAATCGGAGGTCTCAATGTTGGCAAGTATGAGTTTAGGAGTTATGTTTAAATAACTGTCATAGTGAGTGTCATATTGTCATATTGAGTAAAAAAAACTAACTTGTGTCTTTGCAAACCTCACAAAAGAAAACGTTTCTAATAAAAATCACAATGATACATTTCTTCACGCATTATCAGACATTTTTCATGTGTGGTTTAGGAGTTATGTTTAAATAACTGTCATATTGAGTGTGGCAGTTATACTGTCATTATGTGTAAAACCTCATTTTGTATTTGCAAACCTTATAAAAACAACTGATTCAAGTAAAACATAGATTCAATTTTACAGGCATTTTTAGACATTTTACATGTTTGGTTTAGAGTTGTGTTTGAATACATTTGTATTGCTTTTTTCATTAGGGCAAGTCCGACGGGCAGGAGGCCGCGGGGAAGACCCAGGACACATTGGGAAGACTATGTCTCCCGGCTGGGCTGTCGAACGCCTCGGGATCCCCCGAGAAGAGCTGGACGAAGTGGTTGGGGATAGGGAAGTCCGGGCTTCTCTGCTTAGGCTGCTGCCCCTGCAACCGGACCTCGGATAAGCGGAAGAAAATGGATGGATTTAGTATGACAGTTATACTGTCATATTAAGTAAAAAAAACTAACTTACAAAATATATTTTTTCTAGTAAATCTAACAAAGATACATTTCTCCAAGCATTATTAGTCATTTTGCATTTGTTGTTTAGGAGTTATGTTTAAATAACTGTCATAGTGAGTAAAACCTAATTTTTGTATTTGCAAAAACCTTACAAAAACAACTGATTCTAGTAAAACTCACATGGATGCAATATTGCAGGCATTTTTAGACATGATGCATGTTTGATTTTGGAGTTGTGTTTATATAACTTTCATATTTAGTATTACAGTAATACTGTCATATTGAGTAATAAAAACTAACTTGTGTCTCTACAAACCTTGCAAAATGTTTTTTTTCCTGAAAAACTCACAAAGAGACATTTCTCCAGGCATTATTAGCCATTTGGCATGTGTGGTTTAGGAGTTATGTTTAAATAACTGTCAGATTGAGTGTGACATTATACTGTGAGTAAAACCCATATTTTGTATTTGCAAACCTTACAAAAACAACTGATTCTAGTAAAACTCACATGGATACAAAATTACACTAGGCCACCTACTCAGTGGCCTAGTGGTTAGAGTGTCCGTCCTGGGATCGGTAGGTTGGGAGTTCAAACCCCGGCCGAGTCATACCAAAGACTAAAAAAATGGGACCCATTACCTCCCTGCTTGGCACTCAGCATCAAGGGTTGGAATTGGGGGTTAAATCACCAAAATGATTCCCGGGCGCGGCCACCGCTGCTGCCCACTGCTCCCCTCACCTCCAGGGGGTGATCAAGGGTGATGGGTCAAATGCAGAGAATAATTTCGCCACACCTAGTGTGTGTGTGACAATCATTGGTACTTTAACTTTTTAACTTTTAAATTACAGGCATTTTTAGAGATAATGCATGTTTGGTTTTGGAGTTATGTTTATATAACTTTCATGTTTAGTATGACAGTAACACTGTCATATTGAGTAAAAAAAACTAACTTGTGTCGGTACAAACATTACGAAATATTTTTTTTCCAGTAAAACTCACAAAGAGACATTTCTCCAGGCATTAATAGCCATTGTGCATGTGTGGTTTAGGAGTTATGTTTAAATAGATGTCAAATTGAATGTGGCAGTTATACTGTCATTATGAGTGAAACCTAATGTTTGTAATTGTAAACCTTACCAAAATACCTGATTCTGGTAAAACTCACATAGATTCAATATTACATGCATTTTAGACGGATTGCATGTTTGGTTTTGGAGTTTTGATTATACAACTTTCATATTTAGTATGACAGTTATACTGTATATTACCATTGAGTAAAAAAAAACCTAACTTGTGTCTTTGCAAACCTTACAAAAGATCGTTATTCTAGTAAAGACTTAGACTTAGACTTAGACTTTCTTTTTATTGTCATTCAAATTTGAACTTTACAGCACAGATAAGAACGAAATGTCGTAGTGCAGGATAAAAAAGCAATAAGGTGCATATTTCGATACATAAATATATATAAATAATATATAAATACTATATATATATATATATATACATATATATATATATATATATATAATAAATAAATATATATAAATATATAAAAAATAGATAAATAGATTACTGTGCAGATAAATATATTGCACTTTTTCCACATGCGCCCACGTTTATGGGTGTATGTTATATTTTTTATTTCATTCCAGCGAGTTAATTCATTTTGAGGGGAGTTGAGGAGATAATTTAATTATGATGCGTTCAAGAGTCTTACGGCCTGAGGGAAGAAGCTGGAGGTTCTGCTTCGGAGGCTGCGGAACCTCTTTCTAGAGTCCAGCAGTGAAAACAGTCCTTGGTGGGGGTGGGAGGAGTCTTTGCAAATTTTCTGAGCCCTGGTCAGGCAGCGCTTTTTGCGATCTCCTGGATAGGAGGAAGAGGAGTCCTGATGATCTTTTCCGCCGTCCTCACCACTCTCTGGAGATACTTCCAGTCTGAGGCACTGCAGGCTCCAGTCCAGACAGAGATGCTGTTGGTCAGCAGGCTCGCTATAACAACGATACATATCTCCAAGCATTATTAGCTATTTTGCATTTGTTGTTTAGGAGTTATGTTTAAATAACTGTCAAAGTAAATAAAACCTAATTTTGGTATTTGAAAACCTTACAAAAACAACTGATTCTAGTAAAACTCACACAGATACAATATTACAGGCATTTTTAGACATACCGTATTTTCCGCACCATAAGGCGCCCTGGGTTATAAGCCGCCCCTTCAATGAACGGCATATTTCAAAACTTTGTCCACCTATAAGCCGCCCCGTGTTGTAAGCCGCATCTAACTGCGCTAAAGGAATGTCAAAAAAACAGTCAAATAGGTCAGTCAAACTTTAATAATATATTAAAACCAGCGTGATGTGGGCGCGCATGGAATCGTATATCAACATGGACGAAGTTGCGTGAAAAAAGCCACCCGGCCTCTTCGCGTAAACTTAAACTTACCTTAACCACTCGCTCATCTTTTCTTCATCCATCCCTTCGAGTTAGCTTTTATGATGACGCCGGCTGGAAAGTCTCTTTTGGCAAGGTCTTCCTTTTGAATATCACCATGGGTGGAAGTTTCTGGCCATTAGCATGGCAAGCTAGAACCACAGTGAAGGATGACTTCTCATTCCCTGTGGTGCGAATATTCACCGTACGTGCTCCCGTTGTATCCACAGTGCGGTTCACAGGAATATCAGTTGCTGTGAAATAGTAATCCGTGTGCGGATGGAGAGATTGCGTCTTTTCATGAACCGGATCCCTGTCGTTTAGTAGGAGCCATTTTGTGGTCTTTACAGATGTAAACACACAAAGGAAATGAAACGTACCGTACGGTAATATCCGCGCGCTTTTTCTTCTTCTGCGCGGGCGGGTGGTTGCTTACAGTAGAAGAAGAAGCGCTTCCTGTTCTATGGGGGCAGGTGCTTACCTTGGCGGTTGCTTGCGTAGAAGAAGAAGCGCTTCCTGTTCTACCGGGAAAAAAGATGGCGGCTGTTTACCGTAGTTACGAGACCAAAACTTTATGAAAATAAATCTTAATATTTATCCATATATAAAGCGCACCGGGTTATAAGGCGGACTGTCAGCTTTTGAGAAAATTTGTGGTTTTTAGGTGCGCCTTATAGTGCGGAAAATACGGTAATACATGTTTGGTTTTGGAGTAATGTTTGGCGCAGTGGAAGAATGGCCGTGCGCGACCCGAGGGTCCCTGGTTCAATCCCCACCTAGTACCAACCTCGTCATGTCCGTTGTGTCCTGAGCAAGACACTTCACCCTTGCTCCTGATGGGTGCTGTTTAGCGCCTTGCATGGCAGCTCCCTCCATCAGTGTGTGATGGGTAAATGTGGAAGTAGTGTCAAAGCGCTTTGAGTACCTTGAAGGTAGAAAAGCGCTATACAATTACAACCCATTTATTTATTTATTTATTTATATATAGTATGACAGCTATACTGTTATATTGAGTAAAAAAAACTAACTTGTGTCTTTACAAACCTTACACAATATATTTTTTCTAGTAAAACTCACAAAGAGACATTTCCCCAGGTATTATTAGCCATTGTGCATGTGTGGTTTAGGAGTTATGTTTAAATAAATGTCAAATTGAATGTGGCAGGTATACTGTCATGCGTAAAACCTAATTTTTGTAATTGTAAACCTTACCAAAATACCTGATTCTGGTAAAACTCACATAGATTGAATATTACATTTTTAGACGGATTGCTTGTTTGGTTTTGGAGTTATGTTTTTACAACTTTCATATTTAGTATGACAGTTATACTGTCATATTGAGTAAAAAAAACAACTAACTTGCGTCTTTGCAAACCTTACAAAAGATCATTATTCTGGTAAAGACTTAGACTTTCTTTTTATTGTCATTCAAATTTGAACTTTACAGCATAGATAACACAATTTCGTTACATAAGCTCATGGTAGTGCAGGATAAAAAAGCAATAAGGTGCATATATAAATAAATAAATATAAATAATATATAAATATACATATAAAATAAATAAATATACTTAAATATATATAAATAAATAAAAAGGATACTGTGCAGATAAATATATTGCACTTTTTCCACATGCGCCCACGTTTATGGGTGTATGTTATATTGTTATTTTTTTTTTATTCCAGCGAGTTAATCCATTTTGAGGGGAGTTGAGGGGATAATTTAAAAATGTTCATGTGTAGTTTAGACAGTTATGTTTGAATAACTGTCAAATTGAGTGTGGCAGTGATACTGTCATTAAGTGTTAAACCTAATTTTTGTATTTGCAAACCTTACAAAAACAACTGATTCTAGTAAAACTCACATAGATTCAATATTGCAGGCATTTTAGACATTTCACATGTTTGGTTTAGGAGTTGTGTTTGAATACATTTTAATTGTTTTTTTCGTTAGGGCAAGTCCGACTGGCAGGAGGCCACGGGGAAGCCCCAGGACACATTGGGAAGACTATGTCAGCCGGCTGGCCTGGGAACGCTTCGGGATCCCCCGAGAAGAGCTGGACGAAGTGGCTGGGGAGAGGGAAGTCTGGGCTTCTCTGCTTAGGCTGCTGCCCCCGCAACCCGACCTCGGATAAGCGGAAGAAAATGGATACATTTAGTATGACAGTTATACTATTATATTGAGTAAAAAAAACTAACTTGTGTCTTTAAAAAACCTTACAAATTATATGTTTTCTAGTAAAACTCACAAAGATACATCTCCAGGCATTATAAGCCATTTTGCATGTGGTTTAGGGGTTATGTTTAAATAACTGCCATATTGAATGTGGCAGTTATACTGTCATTATGAGTAAAACCTAATTTTTGTAATTGTAAACCTTACCAAAATACCTGATTCTGGTAAAACTCACATAGATTCAATATTACAGGCATTTTTGGACGGATTGTATGTGTATTTTTGAAATTATGTTCATACAACTTTCTTATTTAGTATGACAGTGATACTATCATATTGAGTATAAAAAAAACTAACTTGTGTCTTTGCAAACCTTACAAAAGAACATTTTAGTAAAACTCAAAGATACATCTCCAGGCATTATTAGTCATTTTGCATTTGTTGTTTAGGAGTTATGTTTAAATAACTGTCATATTAAATGTAACAGTATACTCTCATATAGAGTAAAACCTAATTTTTGTATTTGCAAACCTTACAAAAACAACTGATTCTAGTAAAATTCACATGCATTCAATATTACAGTTATTTTTATACATTTTGCCTGTTTGGTTTAGAAATTATGATGGAATACATTTGTATTGCTTTTTTCGCATTATCTCAGGATTTTAGGAATATTACTGTCATATTGAGTAAAAAACTACTTTTTGTGTTTGCAAGCCTTAAAAAAAGCATATGTTTCGAGTAAAACTCACAATAATGCATTATTTCAGGCAATATTAGCTCATTTTTATGTGTAGTTTAGGAGTTATGTTTATTTACTGTCATATTGAGTGTACATTGTCATGGTGAAAAAAAACTATTTTTTTTATTTGCAAAAATTTCAAACACAACCGATTCTAGTAAAACTCACATGCATTCAATATTACAGTTATTTTTAGACATTTTGCCTGTTTGGTTTAGAAATTATGATGGAATACATTGTATTGCTTTTGTCGCATTATCTCAGGATTTTAGGAATATTACTGTCATATTGAATAAAAAACTACTTTTTGTGTTTTCAAGCCTTAAAAAAGTATATGTTTCGAGTAAAACTCACAATAATGCATTATTTCAGGCAATATTAGCTCATTTTTAAGTGTAGTTTAGGAGTTATGTTTATTTACTGTCATATTGAGTGTACATTGTCATGGTGAAAAAAACTTAATTTTTGTATTTGCAAACCTTATAAGAACAACTGATTCTAGTAAAACTCACATGGATTTAATATTACAGGCATTTTTAGACATTTTGCATTGTTGGTTTAGGAATTATGTTGGAATACATTTTTATTGCTTTTTTCGCATTATCTCAGGATTTTAAGAACATTACTGTCATATTGAGTAAAAAACTACTTTTTGTGTTTGCAAGCCTTAAAAAAGCATATGTTTCGAGTAAAACTCATAATAATGCATTATTTCAGGCAATATTAGCTCATTTTTATGTGTAGTTTAGGAGTTATGTTTATTTACTGTCATATTGGGTGTACATTGTCATGGTGAAAAATACCTAATTTTTGTTTTTGCAAACTTTACTAAAACAACTGATTCTAGTAAAACTCACATGGATTCAATAATACAGGCATTTTTAGACATTTTGCATGTTTAGTTTAGAAATTATGATTGAATACATTTTTATTGCTTTTTTCGCATTATCTCAGGATTTTAAGAACTTTACTGTCATTTTGAGTAAAAAAATACTTTTTGTGTTTGCAAGCCTTAAGAAAGCATATGTTTCGAAGAAAACTCCCAAGGATCCATTATTTCAAAATTGTCATATTGAGTGTGACAGTTTACTTTCATAAAGAGTAAAACCTAATTTTTGCTTTTGCAAACCTTACTAAAACAACTGATTCTAGTGAAACTCACAAGGATATAATATTACTGGCATTTTTAGACATTTTGCATTGTTGGTTTAGGAATTATGTTGGAATACATTTTTATTGCTTTTTTCGCATTATCTCAGAATTTTAAGAACATTACTGTCATATTGAGTAAAAAAAAATACTTTTTGTGTTTGCAAGCCTTAAGAAAGCATATTTTTCAAGGAAAACTCCCAAGGATCCATTATTTCAAACATTATTAGCCATTTTGCATGAGTAGTTTAGGAGTTATGATTAAAAAACTGTCATATTGAGTGTGACGTTTACTTTCATAAAGAGTAAAACCTAATTTTTGTTTTTGCAAACTTTACTAAATCAACTGATTCTAGTAAAACTCACATGGATTCAATAATACAGGCATTTTTACACATTTTGCAATGTTGGTTTAGAAATTATGATTGAAGAATTTTTTTTTGCTTTTTTCGCATTATCTCAGGAATTGAAGAACATTACTGTCATATTGAGTAAAAAAATACTTTTTGTGTTTGCAAGCCTTAAGAAAGCATATGTTTCGAGGAAAACTCCCAAGGATCCATTATTTCAAACATTATTAGCCATTTTGCATGAGTAGTTTAGGAGTTATGATTAAAAAACTGTCATATTGAGTGTGACAGTTTACTTTCCTAAAGAGTAAAACCTAATTTTTGTTTTTGCAAACCTTACTAAAACAACTGATTCTAGTAAAACTCACATGGATATAATATTACAGAAATTTTTAGACATTTCGCATTGTTGGTTTAGGAATTATGTTGGAATACATTTATTGCTTTTTTTCGCATTATCTCAGATTTTTAAGAACATTACTGTCATATTGAGTAAAAAACTAGTTTTTGTGTTTGCAAGCCTTAAAAAAGCATATGTTTCGAGTAAAACTCACAAGAATGCATTATTTCAGGCAATATTAGCTCATTTTTATGTGTAGTTTAGGAGTTATGTTTAATTTACTGTCATATTGAGTGTGACAGTTTACTTTCCTAAAGAGTAAAACCTAATTTTTGTTTTTGCAAACCTTACTAAAACAACTGATTCTAGTAAAACTCACATGGATATAATATTACAGAAATTTTTAGACATTTCGCATTGTTGGTTTAGGAATTATGTTGGAATACATTTATTGCTTTTTTTCGCATTATCTCAGATTTTTAAGAACATTACTGTCATATTGAGTAAAAAACTAGTTTTTGTGTTTGCAAGCCTTAAAAAAGCATATGTTTCGAGTAAAACTCACAAGAATGCATTATTTCAGGCAATATTAGCTCATTTTTATGTGTAGTTTAGGAGTTATGTTTAATTTACTGTCATATTGAGTGTGACAGTTTACTTTCCTAAAGAGTAAAACCTAATTTTTGTTTTTGCAAACCTTACTAAAACAACTGATTCTAGTAAAACTCACATGGATATAATATTACAGAAATTTTTAGACATTTCGCATTGTTGGTTTAGGAATTATGTTGGAATACATTTATTGCTTTTTTTCGCATTATCTCAGATTTTTAAGAACATTACTGTCATATTGAGTAAAAAACTAGTTTTTGTGTTTGCAAGCCTTAAAAAAAGCATATGTTTCGAGTAAAACTCACAAGAATGCATTATTTCAGGCAATATTAGCTCATTTTTATGTGTAGTTTAGGAGTTATGTTTAATTTACTGTCATATTGAGTGTGACAGTTTACTTTCCTAAAGAGTAAAACCTAATTTTTGTTTTTGCAAACCTTACTAAAACAACTGATTCTAGTAAAACTCACATGGATATAATATTACAGAAATTTTTAGACATTTCGCATTGTTGGTTTAGGAATTATGTTGGAATACATTTATTGCTTTTTTTCGCATTATCTCAGATTTTTAAGAACATTACTGTCATATTGAGTAAAAAACTAGTTTTTGTGTTTGCAAGCCTTAAAAAAAGCATATGTTTCGAGTAAAACTCACAAGAATGCATTATTTCAGGCAATATTAGCTCATTTTTATGTGTAGTTTAGGAGTTATGTTTAATTTACTGTCATATTGAGTGTACATTGTCATGGTGAAAAAACCCCACTTTTTCTAATTGCAAACCTTTCAAACACAACTGATTCTAGTAAAACATACATTGATTCAATATTACAGGCATTTTTACACATTTTGCATGTTTGGTTTAGGAATTATAATGGAATACATTTTTTTTTTGCTTTTTTCGTAATTATCTCAGGATTTTAAGAACATTACTGTCATATTGAGTAAAAAACTACTTTTTGTGTTTGCAAGATTTAAAAAAGCATATGTTTCGAGGAAAACTCCTAAGGATGCATTATTTCAGGCATAAATAGCCATTTTGCTTGTGTGGATTAGGAGTTTTTAAATAACTGTCATATTGCGTGTGGCTGTTAGTTACCTAATTTTTGTATTTTTAAACCTTAAAACCTCCTGATTCTAGTAAAATTCACAAAGATACAATATTACAGGCATTTTTAAACATAATGCAGGTTTGGTTTTGGAGTTAGGTTTATAACTTTTCATATTTAGTATGACAGTTATACTGTCATATTAAGTAAAAAAAAAAAAAAGACTTGTGTCTTTGCAAACCTTACAAAATATTTTTTTCCAGTAAAACTCACAAAGATACATTTCTCTTATTAGCCATTTTGCATGTGTGGTTTCGGAATTATGTTTAAATAACTGTCAGATACAGAGACAGAGACAGTATACATGGGGAAGGCGTGGCGCAGTTGGGAGAGTGGCCGTTCCAGCAACCTGAGGGTTCTTGGTTCGATCCCCACCTTCTACCAACCTCGTCACGTCTGTTGCGTCCTTGAGGGAGACACTTTACCCTTGCTCCTGATGGGTTGTGGTTAGGGCCTTGCATGCCAGCTTCCGCCATGAGTGTGTGAATGTGTGTGTGAATGGATGAATGTAAAAATAGTGTCAAAGCGCTTTGTGTACCTTGAAGGTAGAAAAGCGCTATACAAGTATAGCCCATTTACCATAGTGAGTAAAACCAAATGTTTGTATTTACAAACCTTACAAAAACAACCCATTCTAGTAAAAGTCACACAGATACAATATTGTAGGCATTTTTAGACATAATGCATGTTTGGTTTTGGAGTTATGTTTATATAACCTCCTTTCTGAGCCGCCACCTTATCGTGGTAGAGGAGTTTGCGGGGCCCACTGATCCTAGGAGCTATGCTGTCTGTGGGCTTCTATGCCCCCTCGTAGGCTCTCCCAAGACAAATAGGTCCTAGGTGAGGGATCAGACAAAGAGCAGCTCAAAGACCTTTATGAAAAGTACAAATCGAGGTCCTAGATTTTTCCTCGCCCGGCGCGGGTCACCGTGGCTCCCCTGTGGAGCCAGGCCCAGAGGTGGGGCACGATGGTGAGCGCCTGTTGGCTGGCTCAGCTCAATGAAGCAACGTGGTTCCCTCCACCAATGGGCTCACCACTCATGGGCTGGGTTATAGAGGTCGGGTGCTGAGCGGCAGCCGAAGGCAGGGCACTTGGCGGTCCGATCATCGGCTACATAAGCTAGCTCTTCTGACGTGAAATTAAAAGTTAAAGTTAAAGTACCAATGATTGTCACACACACACACTAGGTGTGGCGAGATTATTCTCTGCATTTTTTTTACTCAATATGACAGTGTTACTGTCATACTAAACATGAAAGTTATATAAACATAACTCCAAAACCAAACATGCATTATCTCTAAAAATGCCTGTAATTTAAAAGTTAAAAAGTTAAAGTACCAATGATTGTCACACACACACTAGGTGTGGCGAAATTATTCTCTGCATTTGACCCATCACCCTTGATCACCCCCTGGAGGTGAGGGGAGCAGTGGGCAGCAGCGGTGGCCGCGCCCGGGAATCATTTTGGTGATTTAACCCCCAATTCCAACCCTTGATGCTGAGTGCCAAGCAGGGAGGTAATGGGTCCCATTTTTATAGTCTTTGGTATGACTCGGCCGGGGTTTGAACTCACAACCTACCGATCTCAGGGCGGACACTCTAACCACTAGGCCACTGAGTAGGTTGCTAGGCCACTAAATGTCACCTCGCTGGGAGGGAAGGAGCCTGAGCTGATGTGCGAGGTGGAGAAGTTCCGGCTAGATATAGTTGGACTCACTTCGACGCACAGGAACCTGTTCTCTCGAGAGGGGCTGGACTCTCTTCCACTATGGCGTTGCAAGCAATGAGAGGCTGGGGTGGCAATTCTTGTTGTCCCCCCGGCTCAAAGACAAGAGTATGGGGTATCGGACTGTCTGATTGTGGCGGGTCGCTCCCTGTATGATCAGTGTAGGGCAGCCTTGGTCCGCCAAGGCTGCCCTTTGTCACCGATTCTGTTGTTAACTTTTATGGACAGAATTGCAGTCATGGCGTTGAGGGGATCCGGTTTGTTGGTTGCAGGATTAGGTCTCTGCTTTTTGCAGTTGATGTGGTCCTGATGGCTTCAACTGGCCAGGATCTCCAACTCTCATTGGATGGCCGAGTATGAAGCGACTGGGATGAGAATCAGCACCTCCAAGTCCGAGTCCATGGTTCTCGCCCGGTAAAGGGTGGGGTGCCATTTCCAGGTTGAGGTGGCGATGGCACATACTAGATGGCCCCAAGTGGAGGAGTTCAAGTACCTAGGAGTCTTGTTCACGAGTGAGGGAAAAGTGGATCATGAGATCCACAGGCGGATCGGTGCGGCGTCTTCAGTAATGAGGACGCTATATCGATCCATTGTGGTGAAGAAGGAGCTGAGCCAGAATTAAAAGCTCTAAATTTACCGGTCGATCTACATTCTCATCCTGCACCTATGGTCATGGTTATGACCGAAAAGACAAGATCCCGGGTACAAGCGGCCAAATTGAGTTTCCTCCGCCGGGTGGCGGGTCTCTCCCTTAGAGATAGGATAAGAAGCTCTGTCATCCGGGAGGAACTCAGAGTAAAGCGCTGCTCCTCCACATTGAGAGGAGCCAGATGAGGTGGTTCGGGCATCTGCTCAGGATGCCACCCGAACGCCTCCCGAGGGAGGTGTTTAGGGCAAGTCCGACCGGCAGGAGGCCACGGGGAAGACCCAGGACCCATTGGGAAGATTATGTCTCCAGGCTGGCCTGGGAACGCCTCAGGATCCCCCGAGAAGAGCTGGAAGAAGTGGCTGGGGAGAGGGAAGTCTGGGCTTCTCTGTTTAGGCTGCTTCCCCCGCAACCCGACCTCGGTTAAGCGGAAGAAAATGGATGGATTTAGTAACGACAACAAAAAATGCCCATCCATCCATTTTCTACCGCTTATTCCCTTTTGGGGTGGCAGGGGGCGCTGGAGCCTATCTCAGCTACAATCGGGCGGAAGGCGGGGTACACCCGCCACCTCATCGCAAAAAATAATTCTAGTAAAACTCACATTGATACAATTTTACAGGTATTTTTAGACATATTGCATGTTTGGTTTTGGAATTATGTTTATATAACTTTCATATGTATTAGACAGTTATACTGTCATCTTGAGTAAAACTAACTTGTGTCTTTACAAACATTACAAACTATGTTTTTCCAGTAAAACTCACAAAAATAATGTTTTCCAGGCATTATTAGACATTTTTCATGTGTGGTTTAGGAAATATGTTTAAATAACTGTCATATTGAATGTGGCAGTTATACTGTTATTATGTGTAAAACCAAATTTTTGTATTTGCAAACCTTACAAAAACAACTGATTCTAGTAAAACTCACATAGATTCAATATTACAGGCATTTTTAGACATTTCACATGTTTGAATACATTTTTATTGCTTTTTTCGTTAGGGCAAGTCCGATCGGCAGGAGGCCACGGGGAAGACCCAGGACACATTGGGAAGACTATGTCTCAGGCTGGCCTGGGAGCGCCTCGGGATCCCCCGAGAAGAGCTGGACAAAGTGGCTGGGGCTTCTCTGCTTAGGCTGCTGCCCCCGCAACCCGACCTCGGATAAGCGGAAGAAAATGGATGGATTTAGTATGACAGTTATACTGTCATATTGAGTAAAAAAACTATTTTTCATAGATTCAATATTACAGGCATCTTTAGATGGATTGCATGTTTGGTTTTGGAGATATGTTTATACAACTTTCATATTTAGTATGTCAGTTATACTGTCATATTGAGTAAAAAAAAACAAACTTGTGTCTGCAAACCCTACAAAAGATTATTATTCTAGTAAAACTAACAAAGATACATTTTTCCAAGCATTATTAGCATTTGTTGTTTTGGAGTTATAATGCTTGCGTTGAGAGGCGACAGGCTCGGGTGGCAATTCTTGTTGCCCCCCGGCTCAAAGCCTGCACGTTGGAGTTCAATCCAGTGGACCAGTGGGTAGCTTTCCTCCGCCTTCTGGGTGGGGGGACGGGTCCTGACTGTTGTTTGGCCTTACGCGCCAAACGGCAGCTCAGAGTACCCACCCTTTTTGGATTCACTCGAGGGAGTACTGGAAAGTGCTCCACCGGGTGATTCCCTCGTTCTACTGGGGGCCTTCAACGCTCATCTTGGCAACAACAGTGAAACCTGGAGAGGCGTGATTGGGAAGAATGGCCGCCCGGATCTGAACCCGAGTGGTGTTTTGTTATTGGACTTTTGTGCTCGTCACAGATTGTCAATAACAAACACCAAGTTCAAACATAAGGGTGTCCATATGTGCACTTGGCACCAGGACACCCCAGGCCGCAGTTCCATGATCGATTTTGTAGTTGTGTCATCGGATTTGCGGTCTCATGTTTTGGACACTCGGGTGAAGAGAGGGGCGGAGCTTTCTACCGATCACCACCTGGTGGTGAGTTGGCTGCGATGGTGGGGGAGGATGCCTGACAGACCTGGCAGGCCCAAACGCATTGTGAGGGTTTGCTGGGAACGCCTCCGGAAGAACTTTGAACATGTCACGAGGGAGGCGCTGGACATTGAGTCGGAGTGGACCATGTTCCGTGCCTCTCTTGTCGAGCCGGCTGATTGGAGCTGTGGCCGGAAGGAGTTTGGTGCCTGTCGTGGCGGTAATCCTAGAACCCGCTGGTGGACACCAGCAGTGAGGGATGCCGTCAAGCTGAAGAAAGAGCCTATCGGGTCCTTTTGGCTCATGGGACTCCAGAGGCAGCCGACAGGCCAAGCGAAGTGCGACTTCAGCGGTCGCAGAGGCAAAAACTCGGACATGGGAGGAGTTTGGAGAAGCCATGGAAAACGACTTCCAGACGGCTTTGAAGCGATTCTGGACCACCATCCGCCGGCTCAAGGGGGGGGAGCAGTGCACTGTAACACCGGTATGGTGAGGATGGTGCGCTGCTGACCTCTACTGCAGCTGTTATTGATCGGTGGAGGGAATACTTCGAAGACCTCCTTAATCCCACCAACATGTCTTCCTATGAGGAATCTGTGGTGGGCTCTCCTATTCCTGGGGCTGAGGATGCCAAGGTAGTTAAAAAGCTCCTCAATGGCAACGCCATGGGGGTGGATGAGATCCGTCCGGAGTTCCTTAAGGCTCTGGATGCTGTGGGGCTGTCTTGGTTGACAAGACTCTGCAACATCGCGTGGACATCGGGGGCGGTACTTCTGGATTGGGAGACCGGGGTGGTGGTTCCTCTCTTTAAGAAGGGGAACCAGAGGGTGTGTTTCAACTATCGTGAGATCACACTCCTCAGTCTTCCCGGTAAGGTCTATTCATGTGTACTGGAGAAGAGGCTACGCCGGATAGTCGAACCTCGGATTCAGGAGGAACAGTGTGGTTTACGTCCTGGTCGTGGAACTGCGGACCAGCTTTATACTCTCGGCAGGGTCCTTGAGGGTGCATGGGAGTTTGTGCTTTATGGACTTGGAGAAGGCATTCGACCATTTACCCCTGGAAGTCCTGTGGGGAGTGCTTAGAGAGTATGGGGTAACGGACTGTCTTATTGTGGCGGTTCGCTCCCTTTGCAAGAGTCAGAGCTTGGTCCGCATTGCCAGCAGTAAGTCGGACCCGTTTCCAGTGAGGGTTGGACTCCGCCAAAGCTGCCCTTTGTCACCGATTCTGTTCATAACCTTTATGGACAGAATTTCTAGGCGCAGTCAGGGCGTTGAGGGGATCCGGTTTGGTGTTTGCAGGATTAGGTCTCTGCTATTTGCAGATGATGTGGTCCTGATGGCTTCATCTGGCCAAGATCTTCAGCCCTCACTGGATCGGTTCGCAGACGAGTGTGAAGTGACTGGGATGTGAATCAGCACCTCCAAGTCCGAGTCCATGGTTCTCGCCCGGAAAAGGGTGGAGTGCCATCTCCGGGTTGGGGAGGAGATCTTGCCCCAAGTGGAGGAGTTCAAGGACCTCAGAGTCTTGTTCACGAGTGAGGGAAGTGTGGATCGTGAGATCGACAGGCGGAACGGTGTGGCGTCTTCAGTAATGCGGACGCTGTATTGATCCGTTGTGGTGAAGAAGGAGCTGAGCCGGAAGGCAAAGCTCTCGATTTACCGGTCGATCTACGTTCCCATCCTCACCTATGGTCATGAGCTTTGTGTCATGGCCGAAAGGACAAAATCACGGGTACAAGCGGCCGAAATTAGTTTCCTCCGCCGGGTGGCGGGGCTCTCCCTTAGAGATAGGGTGAGAAGCTCTGTCATCCGGGAGGAGCTCAAAGTAAAGTCATTGCTCCTCCATTTCGAGAGGAGCCAGATGAGGTGGTTCGGGCATCTGGTCAGGATGCCACCCGAACGCCTCCCTAGGGAGGTGTTTCGGGCACGTCCGACCGGTAGGAGGCCCAGGAAGACCCAGGAAACGGGAAGCTTATCTCTCCCGGCTGGCCTGGGAACGCCCCAGGATCCCCCGGGAGGAGCTGGACGAAGTGGCTGGGGAGAGGAAAGTCTGGGCTTCCCTGCTTAGGCTGCAGCCCCCGCGACCCGACCTCGGATAAGCGGAAGAAAATGGATGGCTGGATGGATGGAGTTATGTTTAAATAACAGTCATAAAGAGTAAAACCTCATTTTTGTATTTGTAAACCAAAACAACTGATTTTAGTAAAACTCACACAGATTCAATATTACAGGCATTTTTAGACATTTTGCTTATTTGGTGTAGGAATTATGATGGAATACATTGTTTTTGCTTATTTCGCATTATCTCAGGATTTTAAGAACTTTACTGTCATATTGAGGAAAACAAATACTTTTTGTGTTTGCAAGCCTTAAAAAAGCATATGTTTCGAGTAAAACTCACAAGAATGCCTTATTTCAGGCATTATTAGCCATTTTTTATGTGTAGTTTAGGCATACTTACCAAGCCTCCTGGATTTTCCAGGAGACTCCTGAAATTCAGCGCCTCTCCCGAAAACCTCCCGGGACAAATTTTCTCCCGAAAATCTCCCGAAATTCAGGCTGATCTGAGTGAGGACAGCCTGTATTCACGTCTGCTTTCCCACGATATAAACAGCATGCCTGCCCAATCACGTTATAACTGTAGAATGATCGAGGGTGAGTTCTTGGTTTCTTATGTGGGTTTATTGTTAGGTAGTTTCATTAACGTCCTCCCAGCGCGGTAACAACACAAAACAACAGCAGTCACGTTTTCGTCTACCGTAAAGCAGTTTGTCTGCCGTAAACAGCAATGTTGTGACACACTTTAAACAGGGCAATACTGCCATCTACTGTACATGCATATGTAACAATAACATCCAGGGCTTTTAGAGAGTGCAGTGCACAACTGCGCACACAACAAGGAGACGAAGCAGAAGAACGCGGAAGATACAGCCATGGCAACGCCGACGACGAGTAAGATGAAGAAACACGCTTATAAGTTCCAAGCCGCAGCTGCGATTGGACCTGGATAGCCTCCGGGAAGAAGTAGTGGAATACCAAGTGCTTGGCAGTGAAGATCTTCCTCAGGAAGCAAAGATTGACCGGTTTTTGGCCATGCTCGGGAGGGATGGAAAATTCCAGACTCTCGTGCATTTGATGAAAGCACTTTTGTGCGTGCCACACAGCAATGCATCATCAGAGAGGGTGTTCAGCATGGTTATAAAAATAGTGACAGAGAATAGAACAAGGATGGACAATTCAACCCTTAACTCAACAATGAGTAGATGAATGTTATGTGTGTGTATATGTGTAAATAAATGAAAACTGAAATTCAAATATTTATTTTATATATATATATATATATATATATATATATATATATATATATATATATATATATATATATATATATATATATATATATATATATATATACATATATATATATATGTCTTATATCTCCTGATGATTGAGGGAACCTTTCATGAAACAGGCCTGTAGAGATGAAGTAGTCTTGTGATTTTTCCCCCACACATACATACATATATATATATATATATACATATATATATATATATATATATATATATATATATATATATATATATATATATATATATATATATACATATATATATATAGCTAGAATTCACTGAAAGTCAAATTTTATATTATATATATATATATATACATATATATATACATATATATATATATATATATATATATATATATATATATATATATATATATATATATATATATATATATATATATATATATATATATATGAAATACTTGACTTGGTGAATTCTAGCTCTAAATATACTCCTCCCCTCTTAACCACACCCCCAACCACGCCCCCACCCCACCCCCGACCATGCCTTCCCCACCCCCACCTCCTGAAATCGGAGGTCTCAATGTTGGCAAGTATGAGTTTAGGAGTTATGTTTAAATAACTGTCATAGTGAGTGTGGCAGTTACACTGTCATATTGAGTAAAAAAACTAACTTGTGTCTTTGCAAACCTCACAAAAGAAAACGTTTCTAATAAAAATCACAAAGATACATTTCTTCACGCATTATTAGACATTTTTCATGTGTGGTTTAGGACTTATGTTTAAATAATCGTCAGATTGAGTGTGACAGTATACTGTCATAGTGAGTAAAACCCATATTTTGTAATTGCAAACCTTATGAAAACAAATGATTCTACTAAAACTCACATGGATACAATATTACAGGCATTTTTAGACATAATGCATGTTTGGTTTTGGAGTAATGTTTATATAACTTTCATATTTTGTATGACAGTAATACTGTCATATTGAATAAAAAAAACTAACTTGTATCTGTACAAACCTTAAAAAATATTTTTTTTCCCAGTAAAACTCACAAAGAGACATTTCTCCAGGCATTATTAGCCATTGTGCACATGTGGTTTAGGAGTTATGTTTAAATAAATGTCAAATTGAATGTGGCAGTTATACTGTTATTATGAGTAAAACCTAATTTTTGTAAATGTTAACCTTACCACAATACCTGATTCTGGTCAAACTCACATAGATTCAATATTACAGGCATTTTTAGACATTTTATATGTTTGGTTTAGAGTCGTGTTTGAATACATTTGTATTGCTTTTTTCATTAGGGCAAGTCCGACGGGCAGGAGGCCGCGGGGAAGACCCAGGACACATTGGGAAGACTATGTCTCCCGGCTGGGCTGTCGAACGCCTCGGGATCCCCCGAGAAGAGCTGGACGAAGTGGTTGGGGATAGGGAAGTCCGGGCTTCTCTGCTTATGCTGCTGCCCCTGTAACCGGAACTCGGATAAGCGGAAGAAAATGGATGGATTTAGTATGACAGTTATACTGTCATATTAAGTAAAAAAAACTAACTTACAAAATATATTTTTTCTAGTAAATCTAACAAAGATACATTTCTCCAAGCATTATTAGTCATTTTGCATTTGTTGTTTAGGAGTTATGTTTAAATAACTGTCATAGTAAGTAAAAACTAATTTTTGTATTTGCAAAAACCTTACAAAAACAACTGATTCTAGTAAAACTCACATGGATGCAATATTGCAGGCATTTTTAGACATGATGCATGTTTGATTTTGGAGTTGTGTTTATATAACTTTCATATTTAGTATTACAGTAATACTGTCATATTGAGTAATAAAAACTAACTTGTGTCTTTACAAACCTTACAAAATATTTTTTTTCCTGCAAAACTCACAAAGAGACATTTCTCCAGGCATTATTAGCCATTTGGCATGTGTGGTTTAGGAGTCATGTTTAAATAACTGTCAGATTGAGTGTGACAGTATACTGTGAGTAAAACCCATATTTTGTATTTGCAAACCTTACAAAAACAACTGATTCTAGTAAAACTCACATGGATACAACATTACAGGCATTTTTAGAGATAATGCATGTTTGGTTTTGGAGTTATGTTTATATAACTTTCATATTTAGTATGACAGTAACACTGTTATATTGAGTAAAAAAAACTAACTTGTGTCGGTACAAACATTACGAAATATTTTTTTTCCAGTAAAACTCACAAAGAGACATTTCTCCAGGCATTTAATAGCCATTGTGCATGTGTGGTTAGGAGTTATGTTTAAATAGATGTCAAATTGAATGTGGCAGTTATACTGTCATTATGAGTGAAACCTAATTTTTGTAATTGTAAACCTTACCAAAATACCTGATTCTGGTAAAACTCACATATATTCAATATTACATGCATTTTTAGACGGATTGCATGTTTGGTTTTGGAGTTTTGATTATACAACTTTCATATTTAGTATGACAGTTATACTGTATATTACCATTGAGTAAAAAAAAAAATAACTTGTGTCTTTGCAAACCTTACAAAACATCGTTATTCTAGTAAAGACTTAGACTTTGACTTAGACTTTCTTTTTATTGTCATTCAAATTTGAACTTTACAGCACAGATAAGAACGAAATGTCGTAGTGCAGGATAAAAAAGCAAAAAGGTGCATATTTCGATACATAAATATATATAAATAATATATAAATACTATATATATATATATATATATATATATATATATATATAATAAATAAATATATATAAATATATATAAATAGATAAATAGATTACTGTGCAGATAAATATATTGCACTTTTTCCACATGCGCCCACGTTTATATGGGTGTATGTTATATTGTTTATTTCATTCCAGCGAGTTAATTCATTTTGAGGGGAGTTGAGGAGATAATTTATTTATGATGCGTTCAAGAGTCTTACGGCCTGAGGGAAGAAGCTGCTACAGAAGCTTCGGAGGCTGCGGAACCTCTTTCTAGAGTCCAGCAGTGAAAACTGTCCTTGGTGGGGGTGGGAGGAGTCTTTGCAAATTTTCTGAGCCCTGGTCAGGCAGCACTTTTTGCGATCTCCTGGATAGGAGGAAGAGGAGTCCTGATGATCTTTTCCGCCGTCCTCACCACTCTCTGGAGATACTTCCAGTCTGAGGCACTGCAGGCTCCAGTCCAGACAGAGATGCTGTTGGTCAGCGGGCTCGCTATAACAACGATACATCTCTCCAAGCATTATTAGCTATTTTGCATTTGTTGTTTAGGAGTTATGTCTAAATAACTGTCAAAGTAAATAAAACCTAATTTTGGTATTTGAAAACCTTACAAAAACAACTGATTCTAGTAAAACTCACACATATACAATATTACAGGCATTTTTAGACATAATACATGTTTGGTTTTGGAGTGATGTTTGGCGCAGTGGAAGAATGGCCGTGCTCGATCCGAGGGTCCCTGGTTCAATCCCCACCTAGTACCAACCTCGTCATGTCCGTTGTGTCCTGAGCAAGACACTTCACCCTTGCTCCTGATGGGTGCTGGTTAGCGCCTTGCATGGCAGCTCCCTCCATCAGTGTGTGATGGGTAAATGTGGAAGTAGTGTCAAAGCGCTTTGAGTACCTTGAAGGTAGAAAAGCGCTATACAAGTACAACCCATTTATTTATTTATATATAGTATGACAGCTATACTGTTATATTGAGTAAAAAAAACTAACTTGTGTCTTTACAAACCTTACACAATATATTTTTTCTAGTAAAACTCACAAAGAGACATTTCCCCAGGTATTATTAGCCATTGTGCATGTGTGGTTTAGGAGTTATGTTTAAATACATGTCAAATTGAATAAGGCAGGTATACTGCCATGAGTAAAACCTAATTTTTGTAATTGTAAACCTTACCAAAATACCTGATTCTGGTAAAACTCACATAGATTGAATATTACATGCATTTTTAGACGGATTGCATGTTTGGTTTTGGAGTTATGTTTTTACAACTTTCATATTTAGTATGACAGTTATACTGTCATATTGAGTAAAAAAAACAACTAACTGCGTCTTTGCAAACCTTACAAAAGATCATTATTCTGGTAAAGACTTAGACTTTCTTTTTATTGTCATTCAAATTTGAACTTTACAGCATAGATAACACAATTTCGTGACATAAGCTCATGGTAGGGCAGGATAAAAAAGCAATAAGGTGCATATATAAATAAATAAATATAAATAATATATAAATATACATATAAAATAAATAAATATACTTAAATATATATAAATAAATAAAAAGGATACTGTGCAGATAAATATATTGCACTTTTTCCACATGCGCCCACGTTTATGGGTGTATGTTATATTGTTTGTTTTTTTTATTCCAGCGAGTTAATCCATTTTGAGGGGAGTTGAGGGGATAATTTAATTATAATGCGTTCAAGAGTCTTACGGCCTGAGGGAAGAAGCTGGAGGTTCTGCTTCGGAGGCTGCGGAACCTCTTTCTAGAGTCCAGCAGTGAAAACAGTCCTTGGTGGGGGTGGGAGGAGTCTTTGCAAATTTTCTGAGCCCTGGTCAGGCAGCGCTTTTTGCGATCTCCTGGATAGGAGGAAGAGGATTCCTGAAGATCTTTTCCGCCGTCCTCACCACTCTCTGGAGAGACTTCCAGTCTGAGGCACTGCAGGCTCCAGTCCAGACAGAGATGCTGTTGGTCAGCAGGCTCTCTATAACAAAGATACAGTTCTCCAAGCATTATTAGCTATTTGCATTTGTTGTTTAGGATTTATGTTTAAATAACTGTCATAGTGAGTAAAACCTAAATTTTGTATTTGCAAACCTTACAAAAACAATTGATTCTAGTAAAACTCACAGATACAACATCACAGGCATTTTTAGACATAATGCACGTTTGGTTTTGGAGTTGTGTTTATATAACTTTCATATTTAGTATTACAGTAATACTGTCATATTGAGTAAAAAAAAAAAACTTGTGTCTTTACAAACCTTACAAAATATTTTTCCCAGTAAAACTCAAAGATACATTTCTACAGGCATTATTAGCCATTTTGCATGTGCGGTATAGGATTTATGTTTAAATAACTGTCAGATTGAGTGTGACAGTATACTGTGAGAAAAACCCATATTTTGTATTTGCAAACCTTACAAAAACAACTGATTCTAGTAAAACTCACATAGATACACAATTACAGGCATTTTTAGAGATAATGCATGTTTGGTTTTGGAGTTATGTTTATATAACTTTCATATTTAGTATGACAGTAACACTGTCATATTGAGTAAAAAAAACTAACTTGTGTCGGTACAAACATTACGAAATATTTTTTTTCCAGTAAAACTCACAAAGAGACATTTCTCCAGGCATTAATAGCCATTGTGCATGTGTGGTTTAGGAGTTATGTTTAAATAGATGTCAAATTGAATGTGGCAGTTATACTGTCATTATGAGTGAAACCTAATTTTTATAATTGTAAACCTTACCAAAATACCTGATTCTGGTAAAACTCACATAGATTCAATATTACATGAATTTTTAGACGGATTGCATGTTTGGTTTTGGAGTTTTGATTATACAACTTTCATATTTAGTATGACAGTTATACTGTCATATTGAGTTAAAAAAAACAACTAACTTGCATCTTTGCAAACCTTACAAAAGATCATTATTCTGGTAAAGACTTAGACTTTCTTTTTATTGTCATTCAAATTTGAACTTTACAGCATAGATAACACAATTTCGTTACATAAACTCATGGTAGTGCAGGATAAAAAAGCAATAAGGTGCATATATAAATAAATAAATATATAAATATATATATAAAACATACATATATATATAAAATAAATAAATATACTTAAATATATATAAATAAAAAGATTACTGTGCAGATAAATATATTGCACTTGTTCCACATGCGCCCACGTTTATGGGTGTATGTTATTGTTTTTTGTTTATTCCAGCTAGTTAATCCATTTTGAGGGGAGTTGAGGGGATAATTTAATTATAATGCGTTCAAGAGTCTTACGGCCTGAGGGAAGAAGCTGGAGGTTCTGCTTCGGAGGCTGCGGAACCTCTTTCTAGAGTCCAGCAGTGAAAACAGTCCTTGGTGGGGGTGGGAGGAGTCTTTGCAAATTTTCTGAGCCCTGGTCAGGCAGCGCTTTTTGCGATCTCCTGGATAAGAGGAAGAGGATTCCTGAAGATCTTTTCCGGCGTCCTCACCACTCTCTGGGGAGACTTCCAGTCTGAGGTACTGCAGGCTCCAGTCCAGACAGAGATGCTGTTGGTCAGCAGGCTCTCTATAACAAAGATACAGTTCTCCAAGCATTATTAGCTATTTGCATTTGTTGTTTAGGATTTATGTTTAAATAACTGTCATAGTGAGTAAAACCTAAATTTTGTATTTGCAAACCTTACAAAAACAATTGATTCTAGTAAAACTCACATTCAATATTGCAGGCATTTTAGACATTTCACATGTTTGGTTTAGGAGTTGTGTTTGAATACATTTTAATTGCTTTTATCGTTAGGGCAAGTCCGACCGGCAGGAGGCCACGGGGAAGCCCCAGGACACATTGGGAAGACTATGTCAGCCGGCTGGCCTGGGAACGCTTCGGGATCCCCCGAGAAGAGCTGGACGAAGTGGCTGGGGAGAGGGAAGTCTGGGCTTCTCTGCTTAAGCTGCTGCCCCCGCAACCCGACCTCGGATAAGCGGAAGAAAATGAATACATTTAGTATGACAGTTATACTATTATATTGAGTAAAAAAAACTAACTTGTGTCTTTAAAAAACTTTACAAATGATATGTTTTCTAGTAAAACTCACAAAGATACATCTCCAGGCATTATAAGCCATTTTGCATGTTGTTTAGGGGTTATGTTTAAATAACTGCCATATTGAATGTGGCAGTTATACTGTCATTATGAGTAAAACCTAATTTTTGTAATTGTAAACCTTACCAAAATACCTGATTCTGGTAAAACTCACATAGATTCAATATTACAGGCATTTTTAGACATAATGCATGTTTGGTTTTAGAGTTATGTTTATATAAATGTCATATTTAGTATGACAGTAAAACTGTCATATTGAGTAAAAAAAACTAACTTGTGTCTTTGCAATCCTTACAAAAGATCATTATTCTAGTAAAACTCACAAAGATACATTCTTCCAGGCATTATTAGCCACTTTGCATGTGTGGTTTAGGAGATATGTTTTAAACAACTGTCATATTTAGGTGGCAGTTATATGTCTATGCGTAAAACCTAATTTTTGTATTTGCAAATCTTTCAAAAACAACTGATTACAGTAATTGTCACATAGTTTTAATATTACAGGTATTTTTAGACATTTTGCATTGTTGGTTTAGGAATTATGTTGCAATACATTTTTATTGCTTTTTTTGCATTATCTCAGGATTGTAAAAATATTAGTCAAATTGAGTAAAAAAAACTACTGATTGGGTGTGGCAGTTATACTGTGGGGGCTGCACCTAATTGTTGTATTTGCAAACCTTACAAAAACAACTGATTGTAGTAAAACTCACATGGATAAAATATTACAGGCATTTTTAGACATAATACATCTTTGGTTTATGAATCGTGTTCGATTGCTCCTGCTCACAGAACCACACAGCCAGCGCACAACACACGAGCCACAAGCCCACAGCCCAAGGCAGTTAAATACCCCTGCAAATCCACAAGGCACGACACTTACTTTGGAGTCAGAGTTTCCTCTGCCCCTGCGTATTGTGGGATTCTGGGTTTTTTTTTCGGTAGCCTGCGGGTCTGCTGGGTAGTCTTGGGGATTCCTTCTCAACTTGCGCGCGTTCACCCGGTCCTCCTTGTTAAGCCTGACGATCCTCCTGGTCGCTCCTTTTTTAAATGTGTGCAGCCCTAATGCTCCACAGGTGCGTCTGATTTCAGGTGCCGTTCGATTGGGCACTTTGGTTGTCAGGGGCAACAAGCTAAAAGGGGCAACGTCTTAAAATGCCAGCAAAGTCCACAAGGAATAAACTTATGCAATTGAAAATACAGTCAAAGTCCTCAAAGTGTAAAAACATGCAATCAAATTGTAAAATGTAAAAACATGCAATTAAAATCTACAACAATAAAAACACTCAGACAAGCATGACAATGAAACAAAAAAAATAAAATCCCCTACCTGTGTCCCATCACATCCCCCCCCATACATTATCGTTGTCAGTCCCTGCAACGGGGGGAACTCTCGTCTGCATAGCGGGCAGGCAACTGTCGGTCAAAGCCTTTTTTAGCTCTTCAAAGGACGTCTGACACTCTGGTGTCCACACTATTTTGTGGGCCTGTGCCTTCTTGTCGGTGGGACGGCCAGTGAGGCCGTCCCAACGACATTTATTTAGGGGACGGGCTATTTTAGCAAACCCAGCCACAAAACGTTGGTAATAGCCTGCCAATCCAAGAAACGCTCTCACTTCCTTGACAGTGGTCGGAGCGGCCCAGTCCTGTACTGCCTTAATTTTACCTGGGTCCGGTCTCACTCAGGCCCGGCCCTAACCAATCTGGCGCCCTAGGCAAGATTTTAGATGGCGCCCCCCCACATCGGCAGTGAAGTGTATATACTCACAAGAACCTGAATAGCTTTGTCTTTGACCTTTTTTTTTTTTTTTTTACTTACAACTATACCTAATATATAAAGGGGTGGAAAAGTGACTATTACCTGCAGGGCAAACATTAGCTAACCAGAAGGCAATAACAATGTAAACAAAAAACACCTGCTTGGGAGAGATCTAATACAAACATTTATATGCACGTACAACACTTAGAACTTTTAGCATATCAGTATGTGGAATTAAATTATGGAATGGATTAAGTAAAAAAGTTAAAAATTGTACTGATATGATCCAGTTTAAGAGGTTGTTCAAAATAATAGTGCTTACAGAGTACAAAGAAGAAGAATTATGAGAAATACTTTCAACCTTATTGAAAATAAGATATTCTTCATCTCAGTATGTTAATAATGACTGAATTAATTAATTAATTACATAGTACAAAACTGTTGTATACTAACTCATAGATGTTATTTTATTATATAAAAAGGTCAGAAATGATTCTATATATTTGTAAACGCTTTGAAGTGGGAAAGAGGTAGGATTAAATAAGCTTTGCTTCTTCCTACTCCTTTTCGGGCATGATGTAAAATGAAATGATATGAAATTGTGTGATGTATTATGATGTAAGTGTGTTCATGTTCGAAATAAACTAAAGAAAGAAAGAAATGTCCCTGAGGAATGTAAAGTGGGAGTACTGTAATTACCTAACGTTACATTATTATTTTCCATAACAATTTAGCCCCCTCCACAATATTAACCCGACGTTAAAACACAACTATTAGCAATTGCCGAATCATGTAACATTAGCTTAATGCTAAAAAGCCAGGTTACTATCACATTCTGTAACAGACAAATAATTTCATGTAGGCTAACGTTACCTACCTGCTACCTCTGTCTTTGCTCGTTTCTCCTCCTCTTCTTTTCTCTTTTTTCTTCCCTGGGCACCTGACAGTTTTGGCATCTTGTGTTGATTTTTTGATGTGGGGACGTCCAAAAAGAGTCACGATACGGGAAGGGAGGGGGCGCACCGTGCGGGGGAGGAGGGGGCGTAATGTTGTAACAAATAATATTTCTATTAAATAGGCTTTACTTTGCATTTTAATTAACGTGGGATTATTTTTTGTATTTAGAAATAATAGTACCAACTTATTTTTTTTTCTTTTTTTTTTTCCTCCCAACATTTGTGGCACTGGCGTGGCGCCCCCTGATGGACGGCGCCCTTAGCATTTGCCTATACGGCCTATGCCACGGGCCGGCCCTGTCTCACTCCATCCCGATCCACCACGTGTCCCAAGAATTTCACCTCACGCTGAAAGAGCTTGCACTTAGAGGGCTTGAGTTTAAGTCCATGTCGCTGCAACCGTTCAAACACCTGGTCCAGGTGCTGTAGATGGGCAGTGAAATCAACAGAAAAAATTATTATGTCATCAAGATAAACCAACAATGATTCCGCTATTTGACCATTCAAACAATGATGTATAAGCCGTTGGAAAGTGGCAGGTGCATTGCATAGACCAAATGGCATGCGTTCAAACTCGAACAGTCCGAGGGGAGTTGTAAATGCAGTCTTTTCACGATCGTCCGGGTGCACCTCCACTTGCCAATACCCGCTAGCGAGGTCTAAGGTCGAAAACCATTCAGATTTGCTCAGACCAGTTAGGGTCTCTTCGATTCAGGGGAACGGAAAGGCGTCTTTATGTGTAACTGAGTTTAACCTCCGGTAGTCTACACAAAAGCGCCAACTCCCATCCTTTTTGCGGACTAACACTATAGGCGCTGCCCAGGGACTGCAGCTTTCCTTTATCACTCTCTGTTCAAGCATACCTGAAAGCATGCAGTGTCTTCACTTCCTTATGCAACAGAGGCGGGATGGGTTGGTATCTCTCCCTGGTAGGGGCGGAATCTCCTGTCAGTATCCTGTGTTGCACAAGACTGGTCCTTCCAAAGTCCTCATGTTGTGCAAACACCTTCTCCCACTTCGCCAGCAGGGCGCATAGCTGCACCTGTTGCTGCTCAGACAGATCCGGTTTATCACTCAAATCCCTAACATCTGGGGACAGTTCTGGATTGGTTTGGGCTGTGGCATCAATGAGTGACACTTCTAGCACACCCTCCTCTACTAGAGATAAACACAGATCCTCAGCTCCATGCACATCACTATCATCAACACAGAACAGCTGCCCTAGCTTCTCAAATCGTTTTAAGGAAATACTGTAGGAATGGGGGTTATAAACACGGAGGGGCAGCCTACCTCTGTTCACCACGACCAGTGATTTTGCCACGCCAACTGCACCGGCAGTTGGCGTGGCAGGGCGCAGTAGTTAGCCCCGCACCAACATCTCCTTTGGGGGATATGTAATACTAGTCTTCGAGGCCAATCTCACGTGGCCTAGCAAGCCATCTTCAGCAGCAACAGCTTCTATACGGGAACATGTAGCAAAAGCTTCCCTCCACACCTTTTGCTTTTGAAGATGCCGAAGAGTAGAGGTCTTAGGACATTTAAAAACGGCATCCCACAACCCACGATTAGATTCATACCTATTATGAAGGGGTGTGTACAGTTTTGAGCCGCAACAATTACTACTCCTCTTTCGGGAACTTTAACACCCTCTACCTCAAAATCAAGAACCGCATAGCCGATATAGGGGATTTCCAGGCCATTAGCTGCTCTTAGACGAAAAAGGGTAGGGGTCCTTTCGAGCTTAGCTTCGGTAAAGTGAGCATTAAATAGGCTTTCGGACATTAGCGTCACTTGGGAACCGGTGTCTAAAAGTCCTGGCAGAATAGTGCCTCCAGCATCTATTGTGGGGCATTGACCTACAAATGTTTCTGGAGCCCTGGATGATGTTGGCGTGGTGGCCAGCCCTGCAACTCGGATCTCAGCAGCAGGGACATTTAGTTTAAATCCGGTGCATGTGTAGTTGCAGTGCTGAATTTTTAGACATAATGCATGTTTGGTTTTGGAGTTATGTTTATATAACTTGTGTTTATAGTATGACAGTTATACTGTTATATTGAGTAAAAAAAACTAATTTGTGTCTTTGCAAACCTTACAAAATATTGTTTCCCAGTAAAACTCACAAAGATACATTTCTACAGACATTATTAGCCATTTTGTATGTGTGGTTTAGGAGTTATGTTTAAATAACTGAAATTGAGTGTGACAGTATACTGTCAAAGTGAGTAAAAAAAAACTAACTCGTGTCCTTGCAAACCTTACAAAAGAAAATGTTACTAGTAAAACTCACAAAGATACATTTCTTCATGCATTATTAGAAAATGGTCATGTGTAGTTTAGGAGTTATGTTCAAATAACTGTCAACTTGAGTGTGGTAGTATAACTGCCACACATATTGAGTTATAAAGTTAAGTGTAAAACCTAATTTTTGTATTTGCAAACCTTACAAAAACAACTGATTCTTGTAAAACTCACATAGATTCAATATTAAAGGCATTTTAGACATTTTACATGTTTTGTTTAGGAGTTGTGTTTGAATACATTAGTATTGCTTTTTTCGTTAAGGCAAGTCCAAACGGCAGGAGGCCACGGGGAAGACACAGGACACATTGGGAAGATTATATCAGCTGGCTGGCCTGGGAACGCCTCGGGATCCCCCGAGAAGAGCTGGACGAAGTAGCTGGGGATAGGGAAGTCTGGGCTTCTCTGCTTAGGCTGCAGCCCCCACAACACGACCTCGGATAAGCGGAAGAAAATGGATGGATTTAGTATGACAGTTATACTATCATATTGAGTAAAAAAAACTAACTTTTGTTTTTGTAAACATTCAAAATATATTTTTTCTAGTAAAACTCACAAAGATACATAGAGTTTAAATAACTGTCATAGTAAGTAAAACCTATTTTTTGTATTTGAAAACCTTACAAAAACAACTGATTCTAGTAAAACTCACATGGATTCAATATTACAGGCATTTTTACACATTTTGCATGTTTGGTTTAGAAATTATGATGGCACACATTTTTATTGCTTTTTTCGCATTATCTCAGGATTTTAAGAATATTACTGTCACATTGAGGAAAAACTACTTTCTGTGTTTGCAAGGATTAAAAAAAGCATATTTTTCGAGTAAAACTCCTAAGGATGCATTATTTCAGGCATCATTAGCCATTTAGCATTTGTAGTTTAGGAGTTATGTTTAAATAACTGTCATATTAAATGTAACAGTATACTCTCATATAGAGTAAAACCTAATTTTTGTATTTGCAAACCTTACAAAAACAACTGATTCTAGTAAAACTCACATGAATTCAATATTACAGTTATTTTTAGACATTTTGCCTGTTTGGTTTAGAAATTTTGATGGAATACATTTGTATTGCTTTTTTCGCATTATCTCAGGATTTTAAGAATATTACTGTCATATTGAGTAAAAACCTACTTTTTGTGTTTGCAAGATTTAAAAAAGCATATGTTTAGAGCAAAACTCCGTAGAATGCATTATTTGAGGCAACATTAGCCATTTTGCAAGTGTAGTTAGGAGTTATTTTTAAATAACTGTCATATTGAGTGTGACAGTATACTGTCATAGTGAGTAAAACTTAATTTTTGTATTTGCAAACCTTATAAAAACAACTGATTCTAGTAAAACTAACATGGATTTATATTACAGGCATTTTTAGACATTTTGCATTGTTGGTTTAGCAATAATGTTGGAATACATTTTTATTGCTTTTTTCTCATTATCTCAGGATTTAGAGAACATTACTGTCATATTGAGTAAAAAACTACTTTTTGTGTTTGCAAGCCTTAAAAAAGCATATGTTTCGAATAAAACTCACAATAATGCATTATTTCAGGCAATATTAGCTCATTTTTATGTGTAGTTTAGGAGTTATGTTTATTTACTGTTATATTGAGTGTACTTGTCATGGTGAAAAAAAAACTATTTTTTTATTTGCAAAAATTTCAAACACAACCGATTCTAGTAAAACTCACATGGATTCAATATTACAGGCATTTTTACTAATTTTGCATGTTTAGGTTAGAAATTATGATTGAATACATTGTATTGCTTTTTTCGCATTATCTCAGGATTTTAAGAACATTACTGTCATATTGAGTAAAAAAAATACTTTTTGTGTTTGCAATCCTTAAGAAAGCATATGTTTCGAGGAAAACTCCCAAATATCCAATATTTCAAACAATATTAGCCAATTTGCATGGGTAGTTTAGGAGTTATGATTACAAAACTGTCATATTGAGTGTGACAGTTTACTTTCATAAAGAGTAAAACCTAATTTTTGTTTTTGCAAACCTTACTAAACTGATTCTAGTAAAACTCACATGGATTCAATATTACAGGCATTTTTAGACATTTTGCATTGTTGGTTTAGGAATTATGTTGGAATACATTTGTACTGCTTTTTTCGCATTATCTCAGAATTTTAAGAACATTACTGTCATATTGAATAAAAACTACTTTTTGTGTTTGCAAGCCTTAAAAAAGCATATATTTCGAGTAAAACTCACAAGAATGCATTATTTCAGGCAACATTAGCTCATTTTTAAGTGTAATTTAGGAGTTATGTTTAATTTACTGTCATATTGAGTGTACATTGTCATGGTGAAAAAAAACTAATTTTTGTATTTGCAAAAATTTCAAACACATCCTAATCTAGTAAAACTCACATGGATTCAATATTACAGGCATTTTTACACATTTTGCATGTTTGATTTAGGAAATATGATTGAATATATTTTCATTTCTTTTTTTGCATTATCTCAGTATTTTAGGAATATTACTGTCATATTGAGTAAAAAACTACTTTTTGTGTTTGCAAGATTTGAAAAAGCATATGTTTCGAGTAAAACTCCGTAGAATGCATGATTTGAGGCATCATTAGACATTTTGCATGTGAAGTTTAGGAGTTATGATTAAATAAATGTCATATTGAGTGTGACAGTTTACTTTCATAAAGAGTAAAACCTAAATTTTGTTTTTGCAAACCTTACTAAAACAACTGATTCTAGTTAAACTCACATGGATTCAATAATACAGGCATTTTTACACATTTTGCATGTTTACTTTTGACATTATGATTAAATACATTTGTATTGCTTTTTTCGCATTATCTCAGGATTTTAAGAACAGTACTGTCATATTGGGTAAAAAAAAATACTTTTTGTGTTTGCAAGCCTTAAGAAAGTATATGTTTTGAGGAAAACTCCCAAGGATCCATTATTTCAAACATTATTAGCCATTTTGCATGCGTAGTTTAGGAGTTATGATTAAAAAATTGTCATATTGAGTGTGACAGTTTACTTTCATAAAGAGTAAAACCTAATTTTTGTTTTTGCAAACATCACTAAAACAACTGATTCTAGTGAAACACACATGGATTTAATATTACTGGCATTTTTAGACATTTTGCATTGTTGATTTAGGAATTATGTTGGAATACATTTTTATTGCTTTTTTCGCATTATCTCAGAATTTTAAGAACATTACTGTCATTTTGAGTAAAACAATACTTTTTGTGTTTGCAAGCCTTAAGAAAGCAAATGTTTCGAGGAAAACTCCCAATAATCCATTATTTCAAACATTATTAGCCATTTTGCATGAGTAGTTTAGGAGTTATGATTAAAAAACTGTCATATTGAGTGGGACAGTTTACTTTCATAAAGAGTAAAACCAAATTTTTGTTTTTGCAAACTTCACTAAAACAACTGATTCTAGTAAAACTCACATGGATTCAATAATACAGGCATTTTTACACATTTTGCTTTTTTAGTTTAGAAATTATGATTGAATACATTTTTATTGCTTTTTTCGCATTATCTCAGGATTTTAAGAACATTACTGTCATATTGAGTAAAAAAATACTTTTTGTGTTTGCAAGCCTTAAGAAAGCATATGTTTCAATGAAAACTCCCAAGGATCCATTATTTCAAACATTATTAGCCATTTTGCATGAGTGGTTTAGGAGTTACGATTCAAAAATTGTCATATTGAGTGTGACAGTTTACTTTCATAAAGAGTAAAACCTAATTTTTGTTTTTGCAAACTTTACTAAAACAACTGATTCTACTAAAACTCACATGGATTCAATAATACAGGCATTTTTACACATTTTGCATGTTTAGTTTAGAAATTATGATTGAATACATTTTTATTGCTTTTTTCGCATTATCTCAGGATTTTAAGAACATTACTGTCATATTGAGTAAAAAAATACTTTTTGTGTTTGCAAGCCTTAAGAAAGCATATGTTTCAAGGAAAACTCCCAAGGATCCATTATTTCAAACATTATTAGCCATTTTGCATGAGTGGTTTAGGAGTTATAATTAAAAAATTGTCATATTGAGTGTGACAGTTTACTTTCATAAAGAGTAAAACCTAATTTTTGTTTTTGCAAACTTCACTAAAACAACTGATTCTAGTGAAACGCACATGGATTTAATATTACTGGCATTTTTATACATTTTGCATTGTTGATTTAGGAATTATGTTGGAATACATTTTTATTGCTTTTTTCGCATTATCTCAGAATTTTAAGAACATTACTGTCATATTGGTAAAAAAAATACTGTTTGTGTTTGCAAGCCTTAAGAAAGCAAATGTTTCGAGGAAAACTCCCAATAATCCATTATTTCAAACATTATTAGCCATTTTGCATGAGTAGTTTAGGAGTTATGATTAAAAAACTGTCATATTGAGTGGGACAGTTTACTTTCATAAAGAGTAAAACCAAATTTTTGTTTTTGCAAACTTCACTAAAACAACTGATTCTAGTAAAACTCACATGGATTCAATAATACAGGCATTTTTACACATTTTGCATGTTTAGTTTAGAAATTATGATTGAATACATTTTTATTGCTTTTTTCGCATTATCTCAGGATTTTAAGAACATTACTGTCATATTGAGTAAAAAAATACTTTTTGTGTTTGCAAGCCTTAAGAAAGCATATGTTTCAATGAAAACTCCCAAGGATCCATTATTTCAAACATTATTAGCCATTTTGCATGAGTGGTTTAGGAGTTATGATTCAAAAATTGTCATATTGAGTGTGACAGTTTACTTTCGTAAAGAGTAAAACCTAATTTTTGTTTTTGCAAACTTTACTAAAACAACTGATTCTAGTGAAACTCACATGGATTTAATATTACTGGCATTTTTAGACATTTTGCATTGTTGGTTTAGGAATTATGTTGGAATACATTTTTATTGCTTTTTTCGCATTATCTCAGAATTTTAAGAACATTACTGTCATTTTGAGTAAAACAATACTTTTTGTGTTTGCAAGCCTTATGAAAGCATATGTTTCAAGGAAAACTCCCAAGGATCCATTATTTCAAACATTATTAGCCATTTTGCATGAGTGGTTTAGGAGTTATGATTCAAAAATTGTCATATTGAGTGTGACAGTTTACTTTCATAAAGAGTAAAACCTAATTTTTGTTTTTGCAAACTTCACTAAAACAACTGATTCTAGTGAAACGCACATGGATTTAATATTACTGGCATTTTTAGACATTTTGCATTGTTGATTTAGGAATTATGTTGGAATACATTTTTATTGCTTTTTTCGCATTATCTCAGAATTTTAAGAACATTACTGTCATATTGGTAAAAAAAAATACTTTTTGTGTTTGCAAGCCTTAAGAAAGCAAATGTTTCGAGGAAAACTCCCAATAATCCATTATTTCAAACATTATTAGCCATTTTGCATGAGTAGTTTAGGAGTTATGATTAAAAAACTGTCATATTGAGTGGGACAGTTTACTTTCATAAAGAGTAAAACCTAATTTTTGTTTTTGCAAACTTCACTAAAACAACTGATTCTAGTAAAACTCACATGGATTCAATAATACAGGCATTTTTACACATTTTGCATATTTAGTTTAGAAATTATAATTGAATACATTTTTATTGCTTTTTTCGCATTATCTCAGGATTTGAAGAACATTACTGTCATATTGAGTAAAAAAATACTTTTGTGTTTGCAAGCCTTAAGAAAGCATATGTTTCAAGGAAAACTCCCAAGGATCCATTATTTCAAACATTATTAGCCATTTTGCATGAGTGGTTTAGGAGTTATGATTCAAAAATTGTCATATTGAGTGTGACAGTTTACTTTCATAAAGAGTAAAACCTAATTTTTGTTTTTGCAAACTTCACTAAAACAACTGATTCTAGTGAAACGCACATGGATTTAATATTACTGGCATTTTTAGACATTTTGCATTGTTGATTTAGGAATTATGTTGGATTACATTTTTATTGCTTTTTTCGCATTATCAGAATTTTAAGAACATTACTGTCATATTGGTAAAAAAAATACTTTTTGTGTTTGCAAGCCTTAAGAAAGCAAATGTTTCGAGGAAAACTCCCAATAATCCATTATTTCAAACATTATTAGCCATTTTGCATGAGTAGTTTAGGAGTTATGATTAAAAAACTGTCATATTGAGTGGGACGGTTTACTTTCATAAAGAGAAAAACCTAATTTTTGTTTTTGCAAACTTCATTAAAACAACTGATTCTAGTAAAACTCACATGGATTCAATAATACAGGCATTTTTACACATTTTGCATGTTTAGTTTAGAAATTATGATTGAATACATTTTTATTGCTTTTTTCGCATTATCTCAGGATTTTAAGAACATTACTGTCATATTGAGTAAAAAAATACTTTTTGTGTTTGCAAGCCTTAAGAAAGCATATGTTTCAATGAAAACTCCCAAGGATCCATTATTTCAAACATTATTAGCCATTTTGCATGAGTGGTTTAGGAGTTATGATTCAAAAATTGTCATATTGAGTGTGACAGTTTACTTTCGTAAAGAGTAAAACCTAATTTTTGTTTTTGCAAACTTTACTAAAACAACTGATTCTAGTGAAACTCACATGGATTTAATATTACTGGCATTTTTAGACATTTTGCATTGTTGGTTTAGGAATTATGTTGGAATACATTTTTATTGCTTTTTTCGCATTATCTCAGAATTTTAAGAACATTACTGTCATTTTGAGTAAAACAATACTTTTTGTGTTTGCAAGCCTTAAGAAAGCATATGTTTCAAGGAAAACTGCCAAGGATCCATTATTTCAAACATTATTAGCCATTTTGCATGAGTGGTTTAGGAGTTATGATTCAAAAATTGTCATATTGAGTGTGACAGTTTACTTTCATAAAGAGTAAAACCTAATTTTAGTTTTTGCAAACTTCACTAAAACAACTGATTCTAGTGAAACGCACATGGATTTAATATTACTGGCATTTTTAGACATTTTGCATTGTTGATTTAGGAATTATGTTGGAATACATTTTTATTGCTTTTTTCGCATTATCTCAGGATTTTAAGAACATTACTGTCATATTGAGTAAAAAAATACTTTTTGTGTTTGCAAGCCTTAAGAAAGCATATGTTTCAATGAAAACTCCCAAGGATCCATTATTTCAAACATTATTAGCCATTTTGCACGAGTGGTTTAGGAGTTATGATTAAAAAACTGTCATATTGAGTGGGACGGTTTACTTTCATAAAGAGAAAAACCTAATTTTTGTTTTTGCAAACTTCACTAAAACAACTGATTCTAGTAAAACTCACATGGATTCAATAATACAGGCATTTTTACACATTTTGCATGTTTAGTTTAGAAATTATGATTGAATACATTTTTATTGCTTTTTTCGCATTATCTCAGAATTTTAAGAACATTACTGTCATATTGGTAAAAAAAAATACTTTTTGTGTTTGCAAGCCTTAAGAAAGCAAATGTTTCGAGGAAAACTCCCAATAATCCATTATTTCAAACATTATTAGCCATTTTGCATGAGTAGTTTAGGAGTTATGATTAAAAAACTGTCATATTGAGTGGGACAGTTTACTTTCATAAAGAGTAAAACCTAATTTTTGTTTTTGCAAACTTCACTAAAACAACTGATTCTAGTAAAACTCACATGGATTCAATAATACAGGCATTTTTACACATTTTGCATATTTAGTTTAGAAATTATAATTGAATACATTTTTATTGCTTTTTTCGCATTATCTCAGGATTTGAAGAACATTACTGTCATATTGAGTAAAAAAATACTTTTGTGTTTGCAAGCCTTAAGAAAGCATATGTTTCAAGGAAAACTCCCAAGGATCCATTATTTCAAACATTATTAGCCATTTTGCATGAGTGGTTTAGGAGTTATGATTCAAAAATTGTCATATTGAGTGTGACAGTTTACTTTCATAAAGAGTAAAACCTAATTTTTGTTTTTGCAAACTTCACTAAAACAACTGATTCTAGTGAAACGCACATGGATTTAATATTACTGGCATTTTTAGACATTTTGCATTGTTGATTTAGGAATTATGTTGGATTACATTTTTATTGCTTTTTTCGCATTATCAGAATTTTAAGAACATTACTGTCATATTGGTAAAAAAAATACTTTTTGTGTTTGCAAGCCTTAAGAAAGCAAATGTTTCGAGGAAAACTCCCAATAATCAATTATTTCAAACATTATTAGCCATTTTGCATGAGTAGTTTAGGAGTTATGATTAAAAAACTGTCATATTGAGTGGGACGGTTTACTTTCATAAAGAGAAAAACCTAATTTTTGTTTTTGCAAACTTCATTAAAACAACTGATTCTAGTAAAACTCACATGGATTCAATAATACAGGCATTTTTACACATTTTGCATGTTTAGTTTAGAAATTATGATTGAATACATTTTTATTGCTTTTTTCGCATTATCTCAGGATTTTAAGAACATTACTGTCATATTGAGTAAAAAAATACTTTTTGTGTTTGCAAGCCTTAAGAAAGCATATGTTTCAATGAAAACTCCCAAGGATCCATTATTTCAAACATTATTAGCCATTTTGCATGAGTGGTTTAGGAGTTATGATTCAAAAATTGTCATATTGAGTGTGACAGTTTACTTTCGTAAAGAGTAAAACCTAATTTTTGTTTTTGCAAACTTTGCTAAAACAACTGATTCTAGTGAAACTCACATGGATTTAATATTACTGGCATTTTTAGACATTTTGCATTGTTGGTTTAGGAATTATGTTGGAATACATTTTTATTGCTTTTTTCGCATTATCTCAGAATTTTAAGAACATTACTGTCATTTTGAGTAAAACAATACTTTTTGTGTTTGCAAGCCTTAAGAAAGCATATGTTTCAAGGAAAACTGCCAAGGATCCATTATTTCAAACATTATTAGCCATTTTGCATGAGTGGTTTAGGAGTTATGATTCAAAAATTGTCATATTGAGTGTGACAGTTTACTTTCATAAAGAGTAAAACCTAATTTTAGTTTTTGCAAACTTCACTAAAACAACTGATTCTAGTGAAACGCACATGGATTTAATATTACTGGCATTTTTAGACATTTTGCATTGTTGATTTAGGAATTATGTTGGAATACATTTTTATTGCTTTTTTCGCATTATCTCAGGATTTTAAGAACATTACTGTCATATTGAGTAAAAAAATACTTTTTGTGTTTGCAAGCCTTAAGAAAGCATATGTTTCAATGAAAACTCCCAAGGATCCATTATTTCAAACATTATTAGCCATTTTGCACGAGTGGTTTAGGAGTTATGATTAAAAAACTGTCATATTGAGTGGGACGGTTTACTTTCATAAAGAGAAAAACCTAATTTTTGTTTTTGCAAACTTCACTAAAACAACTGATTCTAGTAAAACTCACATGGATTCAATAATACAGGCATTTTTACACATTTTGCATGTTTAGTTTAGAAATTATGATTGAATACATTTTTATTGCTTTTTTCGCATTATCTCAGAATTTTAAGAACATTACTGTCATATTGGTAAAAAAAAATACTTTTTGTGTTTGCAAGCCTTAAGAAAGCAAATGTTTCGAGGAAAACTCCCAATAATCCATTATTTCAAACATTATTAGCCATTTTGCATGAGTAGTTTAGGAGTTATGATTAAAAAACTGTCATATTGAGTGGGACAGTTTACTTTCATAAAGAGTAAAACCTAATTTTTGTTTTTGCAAATTTCACTAAAACAACTGATTCTAGTAAAACTCACATGAATTCAATAATACAGGCATTTTTACACATTTTGCATGTTTAGTTTAGAAATTATGATTGAATACATTTTTATTGCTTTTTTCGCATTATCTCAGGATTTTAAGAACATTACTGTCATATTGAGTAAAAAAATACTTTTTGTGTTTGCAAACCTTAAGAAAGCATATGTTTCAAGTAAAACTCCCAAGGATCCATTATTTCAAACATTATTCGCCATTTTGCATGAGTGGTTTAGGAGTTATGATTCAAAAATTGTCATATTGAGTGTGACAGTTTACTTTCATAAAGAGTAAAACCTAATTTTTGTTTTTGCAAACTTCACTAAAACAACTGATTCTAGTGAAACGCACATGGATTTAATATTACTGGCATTTTTAGACATTTTGCATTGTTGATTTAGGAATTATGTTGGAATACATTTTTATTGCTTTTTTCGCATTATCTCAGAATTTTAAGAACATTACTGTCATATTGGTAAAAAAAAATACTTTTTGTGTTTGTAAGCCTTAAGAAAGCAAATGTTTCGAGGAAAACTCCCAATAATCAATTATTTCAAACATTATTAGCCATTTTGCATGAGTAGTTTAGGAGTTATGATTAAAAAACTGTCATATTGAGTGGGACAGTTTACTTTCATAAAGAGTAAAACCTAATTTTTGTTTTTGCAAACTTCACTAAAACAACTGATTCTAGTAAAACTCACATGGATTCAATTATACAGGCATTTTTACACATTTTGCATGTTTAGTTTAGAAATTATGATTGAATACATTTTTATTGCTTTTTTCGCATTATCTCAGGATTTTAAGAACATTACTGTCATATTGAGTAAAAAAATACTTTTTGTGTTTGCAAGCCTTAAGAAAGCATATGTTTCAATGAAAACTCCCAAGGATCCATTATTTCAAACATTATTAGCCATTTTGCATGAGTGGTTTAGGAGTTATGATTCAAAAATTGTCATATTGAGTGTGACAGTTTACTTTCATAAAGAGTAAAACCTAATTTTTGTTTTTGCAAACTTTACTAAAACAACTGATTCTAGTGAAACTCACATGGATTTAATATTACTGGCATTTTTAGACATTTTGCATTGTTGGTTTAGGAATTATGTTGGAATACATTTTTATTGCTTTTTTCGCATTATCTCAGGATTTTAAGAACATTACTGTCATATTGAGTAAAACAATACTTTTTGTGTTTGCAAGCCTTAAGAAAGCATATGTTTCAAGGAAAACTCCCAAGGATCCATTATTTCAAACATTATTAGCCATTTTGCATGAGTGGTTTAGGAGTTATGATTCAAAAATTGTCATATTGAGTGTGACAGTTTACCTTCATAAAGAGTAAAACCTAATTTTTGTTTTTGCAAACTTCACTAAAACAACTGATTCTAGTGAAACGCACATGGATTTAATATTACTGGCATTTTTAGACATTTTGCATTGTTGATTTAGGAATTATGTTGGAATACATTTTTATTGCTTTTTTCGCATTATCTCAGAATTTTAAGAACATTACTGTCATATTGGTAAAAAAAAATACTTTTTGTGTTTGCAAGCCTTAAGAAACCAAATGTTTCGAGGAAAACTCCCAATAATCCATTATTTCAAACATTATTAGCCATTTTGCATGAGTAGTTTAGGAGTTATGATTAAAAAACTGTCATATTGAGTGGGACAGTTTACTTTCATAAAGAGTAAAACCTAATTTTTGTTTTTGCAAATTTCACTAAAACAACTGATTCTAGTAAAACTCACATGAATTCAATAATACAGGCATTTTTACACATTTTGCATGTTTAGTTTAGAAATTATGATTGAATACATTTTTATTGCTTTTTTCGCATTATCTCAGGATTTTAAGAACATTACTGTCATATTGAGTAAAAAAATACTTTTTGTGTTTGCAAGCCTTAAGAAAGCATATGTTTCAATGAAAACTCCCAAGGATCCATTATTTCAAACATTATTAGCCTATTGCATGAGTGGTTTAGGAGTTATGATTCAAAAATTGTCATATTGAGTGTGACAGTTTACTTTCATAAAGAGTAAAACCTAATTTTTGTTTTTGCAAACTTTACTAAAACAACTGATTCTAGTAAAACTCACATGGATTCAATAATACAGGCATTTTTACACATTATGCATATTTAGTTTAGAAATTATGATTGAATACATTTTTATTGCTTTTTTCGCATTATCTCAGGATTTTAAGAACATTACTGTCATATTGAGTAAAAAAATACTTTTTGTGTTTGCAAACCTTAAGAGAGCATATGTTTCGAGGAAAAATCCCAAGGATACATTATTTCAAACATTATTAGCCATTTTGCATGAGTGGTTTAGGAGTTATGATTTAAAAATTGTCATATTGAGTGTGACAGTTTACTTTCATAAAGAGTAAAACCTAATTTTTGCTTTTGCAAACCTTACTAAATTAACTGATTCTAGTGAAACTCACATGGATTTAATATTACTGGCATTTTTAGACATTTTGCATTGTTGGTTTAGGAATTATGTTGGAATACATTTTTATTGCTTTTTTCGCAATATCTCAGAATTATAAGAACATTACTGTCATATTGAGTAAAAAAAAAAAACTTTTTGTGTTTGCAAGCCTTAAGAAAGCAAATGTTTCGAGGAAAACTCCCAATAATCCATTATTTCAAACATTATTAGCCATTTTGCATGAGTAGTTTAGGAGTTATGATTAAAAAACTGTCATATTGAGTGTGACAGTTTACTTTCATAAAGAGTAAAACCTAATTTTTGTTTTTGCAAACTTTACTAAATCAACTGATTCTAGTAAAACTCACATAGACTCAATATTACAGGCATTTTTACACATTTTGCATGTTTAGTTTAGAAATTATGATTGAATACATTTTTATTGCTTTTTTCGCATTATCTCAGGATTTTAAGAACATTACTGTCATATTGAGTAAAAAAATACTTTTTGTGTTTGCAAGCCTTAAGAAAGCATATGTTTCAATGAAAACTCCCAAGGATCCATTATTTCAAACATTATTAGCCATTTTGCATGAGTGGTTTAGGAGTTATGATTCAAAAATTGTCATATTGAGTGTGACAGTTTACTTTCATAAAGAGTAAAACCTAATTTTTGTTTTTGCAAACTTTACTAAAACAACTGATTCTAGTGAAACTCACATGGATTTAATATTACTGGCATTTTTAGACATTTTGCATTGTTGGTTTAGGAATTATGTTGGAATACATTTTTATTGCTTTTTTCGCATTATCTCAGGATTTTAAGAACATTACTGTCATATTGAGTAAAACAATACTTTTTGTGTTTGCAAGCCTTAAGAAAGCATATGTTTCAAGGAAAACTCCCAAGGATCCATTATTTCAAACATTATTAGCCATTTTGCATGAGTGGTTTAGGAGTTATGATTCAAAAATTGTCATATTGAGTGTGACAGTTTACCTTCATAAAGAGTAAAACCTAATTTTTGTTTTTGCAAACTTCACTAAAACAACTGATTCTAGTGAAACGCACATGGATTTAATATTACTGGCATTTTTAGACATTTTGCATTGTTGATTTAGGAATTATGTTGGAATACATTTTTATTGCTTTTTTCGCATTATCTCAGAATTTTAAGAACATTACTGTCATATTGGTAAAAAAAAATACTTTTTGTGTTTGCAAGCCTTAAGAAAGCAAATGTTTCGAGGAAAACTCCCAATAATCCATTATTTCAAACATTATTAGCCATTTTGCATGAGTAGTTTAGGAGTTATGATTAAAAAACTGTCATATTGAGTGGGACAGTTTACTTTCATAAAGAGTAAAACCTAATTTTTGTTTTTGCAAATTTCACTAAAACAACTGATTCTAGTAAAACTCACATGAATTCAATAATACAGGCATTTTTACACATTTTGCATGTTTAGTTTAGAAATTATGATTGAATACATTTTTATTGCTTTTTTCGCATTATCTCAGGATTTTAAGAACATTACTGTCATATTGAGTAAAAAAATACTTTTTGTGTTTGCAAGCCTTAAGAAAGCATATGTTTCAATGAAAACTCCCAAGGATCCATTATTTCAAACATTATTAGCCATTTTGCATGAGTGGTTTAGGAGTTATGATTCAAAAATTGTCATATTGAGTGTGACAGTTTACTTTCATAAAGAGTAAAACCTAATTTTTGTTTTTGCAAACTTTACTAAAACAACTGATTCTAGTAAAACTCACATGGATTCAATAATACAGGCATTTTTACACATTATGCATATTTAGTTTAGAAATTATGATTGAATACATTTTTATTGCTTTTTTCGCATTATCTCAGGATTCTAAGAACATTACTGTCATATTGAGTAAAAAAATACTTTTTGTGTTTGCAAACCTTAAGAGAGCATATGTTTCGAGGAAAAATCCCAAGGATACATTATTTCAAACATTATTAGCCATTTTGCATGAGTGGTTTAGGAGTTATGATTTAAAAATTGTCATATTGAGTGTGACAGTTTACTTTCATAAAGAGTAAAACCTAATTTTTGCTTTTGCAAACCTTACTAAATTAACTGATTCTAGTGAAACTCACATGGATTTAATATTACTGGCATTTTTAGACATTTTGCATTGTTGGTTTAGGAATTATGTTGGAATACATTTTTATTGCTTTTTTCGCAATATCTCAGAATTATAAGAACATTACTGTCATATTGAGTAAAAAAAAAAACTTTTTGTGTTTGCAAGCCTTAAGAAAGCAAATGTTTCGAGGAAAACTCCCAATAATCCATTATTTCAAACATTATTAGCCATTTTGCATGAGTAGTTTAGGAGTTATGATTAAAAAACTGTCATATTGAGTGTGACAGTTTACTTTCATAAAGAGTAAAACCTAATTTTTGTTTTTGCAAACTTTACTAAATCAACTGATTCTAGTAAAACTCACATAGACTCAATATTACAGGCATTTTTACACATTTTGCATGTTTAGTTTAGAAATTATGATTGAATAAATTTTTATTGCTTTTTTCGCATTATCTCAGGATTTTAAGAACATTACTGTCATATTGAGTAAAAAAATACTTTTTGTGTTTGCAAGCCTTAAGAAAGCATATGTTTCGAGAAAAACTCCCAAGGGTCCATTATTTCAAACATCATTAGCCATTTTGCATGAGTAGTTTAGGAGTTATGATTAAAAAATTGTCATATTGAGTGTGACAGTTTACTTTCATAAAGAGTAAAACCTAATTTTTGCTTTTGCAAATCTTACTAAAACACTGATTCTAGTGAAACTCACAAGGATATAATCTTACTGGCATTTTTAGACATTTTGCATTGTTGGTTTAGGAATTATGTTGGAATACATTTGTATTGCTTTTTTCGCATTATCTCAGAATTTTAAGAACATTACTGTCATATTGAGTAAAAAAAAATACTTTTTGTGTTTGCAAGCCTTAAGAAAGCATATGTTTCAAGGAAAACTCCCAAGAATCCATTATTTCAAACATTATTAGCAATTTTGCATGAGTAGTTTAGGAGTTATGATTAAAAAACTGTCATATTGAGTGTGACGTTTACTTTCATAAAGAGTAAAACCTAATTTTTGTTTTTGCAAACTTTACTAAAACAACTGATTCTAGTAAAACTCACATGGATTTAATATTACAGGCATTTTTAGACATTTCGCAATGTTGGTTTAGGAATTATGTTGGAATACTTTTTTTTGCTTTTTTCGCATTATCTCAGAATTTTAAGAACATTACTGTCATATTGAGTAAAAACTACTTTTTGTGTTTGCAAGCCTTAAAAAAGCATATGTTTCGAGTAAAACTCACAAGAATGCATTATTTCAGGCAATATTAGCTCATTTTTAAGTGTAGTTTAGGAGTTATGTTTAATTTACTGTCATATTGAGTGTACATTGGGCAGCACGGTGGAAGAGGGGTTAGTGCGTCTGCCTCACAATACGAAGGACCTGAGTAGTCCTTGGTTCAATCCCAGGCTCGGGATCTTTCTATGTGGAGTTTGCATGTTCTCCCCGTGACTGCGTGGGTTCCCTCCGGGTACTCCGGCTTCCTCCCACCTCCAAAGACATGCACCTGGGGATAGGTTGATTGGCAACACCAAATTGGCCCTAGTGTGTGAATGTGAGTGTGAATGTTGTCTGTCTATCTGTGTTGGCCCTGCGATGAGATGGCGACTTGTCCAGGGTGTACACCGCCTTCCGCCTGATTGTAGCTGAGATAGGCTCCAGCGCCCCCCCGCGACCCCAAAGGGAATAAGCGGTAGCAAATGGATGGATGGATGAGGGTACATTGTCATGGTGAAAAAAAACAACCTAATCTTGGTTTTTGAGTTATGTTTATAAAACCTCCTTTCTGAGCCGCCACCTTATCGTGGTAGAGGAGTTTGCGGAGCCCACTGATCCTAGGAGCTATGCTGTCTGTGGGCTTCTATGCCCCCTCGTAGGCTCTCCCAAGACAAATAGGTCCTAGGTGAGGGATCAGACAAAGAGCAGCTCAAAGACCTTTATGAAAAGTACAAATCGAGGTCCTAGATTTTTCCTCGCCCGGACGCGGGTTACCGTGGCTCCCCTGTGGAGCCAGGCCCAGAGGTGGGGCACGATGGCGAGCGCCTGTTGGCTGGCTCAGCTCAATGAAGCAACGTGGTTCCCTCCTCCAATGGGCTCACCACTCATGGGCTGGGTTATAGAGTGTGAGCTGAGCGGCAGCCGAAGGCAGGGCACTTGGCGGTCCGATCATCGGCTACATAAGCTAGCTCTTCTGACGTGAAATGTCACCTCGCTGGGAGGGAAGGAGCCTGAGCTGGTGTGCGAGGTGGAGAAGTTCCGGCTAGATATAGTTGGACTCACTTCGACGCACAGGAACCTGTTCTCTCGAGAGGGGCTGGACTCTCTTCCACTATGGCGTTGCAAGCAATGAGAGGCTGGGGTGGCATTTCTTGTTGTCCCCCCGGCTCAAAGACAAGAGTATGGGGTATCGGACTGTCTGATTGTGGCGGGTCGCTCCCTGTATGATCAGTGTAGGGCAGCCTTGGCCCGCCAAGGCTGCCCTTTGTCACCGATTCTGTTGTTAACTTTTATGGACAGAATTGCAGTCATGGCGTTGAGGGGATCCGGTTTGGTGGTTGCAGGATTAGGTCTCTGCTTTTTGCAGTTGATGTGGTCCTGATGGCTTCAACTGGCCAGGATCTCCAGCTCTCATTGGATGGCCGAGTATGAAGCGACTGGGATGAGAGTCAGCACCTCCAAGTCCGAGTCCATGGTTCTCGCCCTGTAAAGGGTGGGGTGCCATTTCCAGGTTGAGGAGGCGATGGCACATACTAGATGGCCCCAAGTGGAGGAGTTCAAGTACCTAGGAGTCTTGTTCACGAGTGAGGGAAGAGTGGATCATGAGATCCACAGGCGGATCGGTGCAGCGTCTTCAGTAATGAGGACGCTATATCGATCCATTGTGGTGAAGAAGGAGCTGAGCCAGAATTAAAAGCTCTAAATTTACCGGTCGATCTACAGTCCCATCCTGCACCCATGGTCATGGTTATGACCGAAAAGACAAGATCAAAGACAAGAGTTTCCTCCTTCGGGTGGCGGGTCACTCCCTTAGAGATAGGATAAGAAGCTCTGTCATCCTGGAGGAACTCAGAGTAAAGCGCTGCTCCTCCACATTGAGAGGAGCCAGATGAGGTGGTTCGGGCATCTGCTTAGGATGCCACCCGAACGCCTCCCGAGGGAGGTGTTTAGGGCAAGTCCGACCGGCAGGAGGCCACGGGGAAGACCCAGGACACATTGGGAAGATTATGTCTCCCGGCTGGCCTGGGAACGCCTCAGGATCCCCCGAGAAGAGCTGGAAGAAGTGGCTGGGGAGAGGGAAGTCTGGGCTTCTCTGTTTAGGCTGCTGCCCCTGCAACCCGACCTCGGTTAAGCGGAAGAAAATGGATGGATTTAGTAACGACAACAAAAAATGCCCATCTATCCATTTTCTACCGCTTATTCCCTTTTGGGGTGGCAGGAGGCGCTGGAGCCTATCTCAGCTACAATCGGGCGGAAGGTGGGGTACACCATCGCCATCTCATCGCAAAAAATGATTATAGTAAAACTCACATGGATACAATTTTACAGGTATTTTTAGACATAATGCATGTTTGGTTTTGGAATTATGTTTATATAACTTTCATATGTATTATGACAGTTATACTGTCATCTTGAGTAAAACTAACTTGTGTCTTTACAAACATTACAAACTATGTTTTTCCAGTAAAACTCACAAAAATAATTTTTTCCAGGCATTATTAGACATTTTTCATGTGTGGTTTAGGAAATATGTTTAAATAACTGTCATATTGAATGTGGCAGTTATACTGTTATGTGTAAAACCAAATTTTTGTATTTGCAAACCTTACAAAAACAACTGATTCTAGTAAAACTCACATAGATTCAATATTACAGGCATTTTTAGACATTTCACATGTTTGAATACATTTTTATTGCTTTTTTCGTTAGGGCAAGTCCGATCGGCAGGAGGCCACGGGGAAGACCCAGGACACATTGGGAAGACTATGTCTCAGGCGGGCTTGGGAAGGCCTCGGGATCCCCCGAGAAGAGCTGGACAAAGTGGCTGGGGAGAGGGAAGTCTGGGCTTCTCTGCTTAGGCTGCTGCCCCCGGATAAGCGAAAGAAAATGGATGGATTTAGTATGACAGTTATACTGTCATATTGAGTAAAAAAAACTATTTTTCATAGATTCAATATTACAGGCATCTTTAGATGGATTGCATGTTTGGTTTTGGAGATATGTTTATACAACTTTCATATTTAGTATGACAGTTATACTGTCATATTGAGTAAAAAAACAACAACTTGTGTCTGCAAACCTTACAAAAGATTATTATTCTAGTAAAACTAACAAAGATACATTTTTCCAAGCATTATTAGCATTTGTTGTTTTGGAGTTATAATGCTTGCGTTGAGAGGCGACGGGCTCGGGTGGCAATTCTTGTTGCCCCCCGGCTCAAAGCCTGCACGTTGGAGTTCAACCCAGTGGACCAGTGGGTAGCTTTCCTCCGCCTTCGGGTGGGGGGACAGGTCTTGACTGTTGTTTGGCCTTACGCGCCAAACGGCAGCTCAGCGTACCCACCCTTTTTGGATTCACTCGAGGGAGTACTGGAAAGTGCTCCACCGGGTGATTCCCTCGTTCTACTGGGGGCCTTCAACGCTCATCTTGGCAACAACAGTGAAACCTGGAGAGGCGTGATTGGGAAGAATGGCCGCCCGGATCTGAACCCGAGTGGTGTTTTGTTATTGGACTTTTGTGCTCGTCACAGATTGTCAATAACAAACACCAAGTTCAAACATAAGGGTGTCCATATGTGCACTTGGCACCAGGACACCCTAGGCCGCAGTTCCATGATCGATTTTGTAGTTGTGTCATCGGATTTGCGGTCTCATGTTTTGGACACTCGGGTGAAGAGAGGGGCGGAGCTTTCTACCGATCACCACCTGGTGGTGAGTTGGCTGCGAAGGTGGGGGAGGATGCCTGACAGACCGGCAGGCCCAAACGCATTGTGAGGGTTTGCTGGGAACGCCTCCGGAAGAACTTTGAACATGTCACGAGCGAGGCGCTGGACATTGAGTCTGAGTGGACCTTGTTACGTGCCTCTCTTGTCGAGCCGGCTAATTGGAGCTGTTGCCGCAAGGAGTTTGGTGCCTGTCGTGGCGGTAATCCTAGAACCCGCTGGTGGACACCAGCAGTGAGGGATGCCGTCAAGCTGAAGAAAGAGCCTATCGGGTCCTTTAGGCTCATGGGACTCCAGAGGCAGCCGACAGGCCAAGCGAAGTGCGGCTTCAGCGGTCGCAGAGGCAAAAACTCGGACATGGGAGGAGTTTGGAGAAGCCATGGAAAACGACTTCCAGACGGCTTCGAAGCGATTCTGGACCACCATCCGCCGGCTCAAGGGGGGGCAGCAGTGCACTGTAACACCGTGTATGGTGAGGATGGTGCGCTGCTGACCTCTACTGCAGCTGTTATTGATCGGTGGAGGGAATACTTCGAAGACCTCCTTAATCCCACCAACATGTCTTCCTATGAGGAAGCAGTGCCTGGGGAATCTGTGGTGGGCTCTCCTATTTCTGGGGCTGAGGATGCCAAGGTAGTTAAAAAGCTCCTCAATGGCAACGCCCTGGGGGTGGATGAGATCTGTCTGGAGTTCCTTAAGGCTCTGGATGCTGTGGGGCTGTCTTGGTTGACAAGACTCTGCAACATCGCGTGGACATCGGGGGCGGTACTTCTGGATTGGGAGACCGGGGTGGTGGTTCCTCTCTTTAAGAAGGGGAACCAGAGGGTGTGTTTCAACTATCGTGAGATCACACTCCTCAGTCTTCCCGGTAAGGTCTATTCATGTGTACTGGAGAAGAGGCTACGCCGGATAGTCAAACCTCGGATTCAGGAGGAACAGTGTGGTTTACGTCCTGGTCGTGGAACTGCGGACCAGCTTTATACTCTCGGCAGGGTCCTTGAGGGTGCATGTGAGTTTGCCCAACCAGTCTACATGTGCTTTATGGACTTGGAGAAGGCATTCGACCATTTACCCCTGGAAGTCCTGTGGAGAGTGCTTAGAGAGTATGGGGTAACGGACTGTCTTATTGTGGCGGTTCGCTCCCTTTGCAAGAGTCAGAGCTTGGTCCGCATTGCCGGCAGTAAGTCGGACCCGTTTCCAGTGAGGGTTGGACTCCGCCAAGGCTGCCCTTTGTCACCGATTCTGTTCATAACCTTTATGGACAGAATTTCTAGGCTGGTTTGGGGTGCCATGTCATCTGCTAGTGTCGGTCCACTCTGTTTCCTGAGATCCAGGGTCAACGCAGCCGTCTACCAGCAAGTTTTAGAGCACTTCATGCTTCCTGCTGCTGACCTGCTCTATGGAGATGGAGATTTCAAGTTCCAACAGGACTTGGCGCCTGCACACAGCGCAAAATCTACCCGTGCCTGGTTTACGGACCATGGTATTTCTGTTCTAAATTGGCCCGCCAACTCCCCTGACCTTAACCCCATAGAAAATCTGTGGGGTATTGTGAAAAGGAAGATGCAGAATGCCAGACCCAAAAACGCAGAAGAGTTGAAGGCCACTGTCAGAGCAACCTGGGCTCTCATAACACCTGAGCAGTGCCAGAAACTCATCGACTCCATGCCACGCCGCATTAACGCAGTAATTGAGGCAAAAGGAGCTCCAACCCTAGTATTGAGTATCGTACATGCTCATATTTTTCATTTTCATACTTTTCAGTTGGCCAACATTTCTAAAAATCCCTTTTTTGTATTAGCCTTAAGTAATATTCTAATTTTGTGACACACGGAATTTTGGATTTTCATTTGTTGCCACTTCAAATCATCAAAATTAAATGAAATAAACATTTGAATGCATCAGTCTGTGTGCAATGAATAAATATAATGTACAAGTTACACCTTTTGAATGCAATTACTGAAATAAATCAAGTTTTTCAAAATATTCTAATTTACTGGCTTTTACCTGTATATATATATATTCAGCCAAGATGGCGGCGCCCTGATGGCAGCGGCTTGCAGACGCTCTTGGAAGTGTAGAGCGATTTGGCAAAAATACCCGTCAATTCTGTCTATTTCATGGCTGGCTCATAGCGTGGACACTTCGTGATCAGATACGACCGACAGACGATTCTGGATGTGGATAGATCGGGCCGTTATACTTTCGACCTCCTCGCTAGCATGGGGATTCTTCGCCGGCTACATCCAGCGGCCTCGAAAGCAGCGGAGTTAAGTGCCAGCGAGGACCGTCAACGGAAGACACGTAAGCGGTGTGAGCGGAAGCAGAAGCGGGGATGCCGAGCGGGGCTAACAACAAAGCGAAAGGCTAATCCTCAAAGAAGCGCTAGTCCGGGTGAGAAGTTTGTTAAAATAGAACTAGCCAGCGCCAGGCTGGATAATACCTGCACACATAGCAACTATTTTAGAACAATACACAACTCAAAAATGTTTTTTCTGTGTCAAAAGTAGACATGCACTCTACTGAGGTGGCAAGTTATGATGCGTTCGGTTTATCACAACATCAAGCAAACAATCGGAAAATTCCCGTCATATCAATTCCTAGATATGGTCGAAATTATTTAAATTGCACTACACATAATAAACACAACATTATTAATATTGCTACTACGGATAATTTCAACAAAAACTCCTCAAAACAGCCCACTACCTATAATATGGGCTTCTTAAACATAAGATCATTATCTTCCAAAACGTTATTAGTGAATGAGGTCATTAGAGACAATAATCTTGACGTTATTGGTCTCGCCGAGACCTGGCTCAAACCAGATGATTTCTTTGCGCTGGGTGAGGCGTCTCCTCCTGGCTATGCGGGAGCGCATATTGCCCGTCCCATTAAAAGGGGTGGGGGAGTTGCACTCATCCACAATAAAAGCTTTAATCTTACCCCGAACCTAAATAATAAATATAACCCGTTTGAGATGCTTACTATGAGGTTTGTCACACCGCTGCCTCTCCACCTGGCTGTTATCTACCGCCCCCCAGGACCCAATTCGGACTTCATCAGTGAATTTTCAGAGTTCGTTGCTGATTTAGTGACGCACGCCGACAATATAATCATAATGGGGGACTTTAATATCCATATGAATACCCCATCGGACCCTCAGTGCATGGCGCTCCAGACTATAATTGATAGCTGTGGTCTTACACAAATAATAAATGAACCTACGCATCGCAACGGAAATACGATAGATCTAGTGCTGGTCAGGGGTGTCACCACCTCCAAAGTTACGATACTCCCGTATACTAAAGTAATGTCCGATCATTACCTTATAAAATTCGAAGTTCTGACTCATTGTCAACAAACTAATAATAATAACTACTATAGCAGCCGCAACATTAATGCTGCCACAACGATGACTCTTGCTGGCCTACTGCCTTCGGTAATGGCACCATTCCCAAATTATGTCGGCTCTATTGATAACCTCACTAACAACTTTAACGACGCCCTGCGGGACACCATTGATAGTATAGCACCGCTAAAGCTTAAAGGAGCCCCTAAAAGGCGCACCCCATGGTTTACAGAAGAAACTAGAGCCCATAAATTATCATGTAGAAAGCTGGAACGCAAATGGCGCGCTACTAAACTTGAGGTTTTCCATCAAGCATGGAGTGATAGTTTAATAACTTATAAACACATGCTTACCCTAGCTAAAGCTAAATATTACTCAAATCTCATCCACCTCAACAAAAATGATCCGCAATTTTTGTTTAGTACAGTAGCATCGCTAACCCAACAAGGGACTCCTCCCAGTAGCTCCACCCACTCAGCAGATGATTTTATGAATTTCTTTAATAAGAAAATTGAACTCATTAGAAAGGAGATTAAAGACAATGCATCGCAGCTACAACTGGGTTCTATTAACACAGATACGACTGTATCTACGAAGGATACCGCCCTCCAAAATAGTTTCTCTCTCTTTGATGAAATAACATTAGAGGAATTGTTAAGATGTGTTAAGGGGACAAAACAAACAACATGTTTACTTGACCCATTTCCTGGGAAACTTATTAAGGAGCTTTTTGTATTATTAGGTCCATCAGTGCTAAATATTATAAACTTATCACTTTCCTCTGGCACTGTTCCACTAGCATTCAAAAAAACGGTTATTCATCCTTTGCTCAAAAGACCTAACCTCGATCCTGACCTCATGGTAAACTACCGGCCGGTGTCCCACCTTCCGTTTATCTCGAAAATCCTCGAAAAAATTGTCGCACAGCAGCTAAATGAACACTTAATGTCTAACAATCTCTGTGAACCTTTTCAATCCGGTTTCAGGGCAAATCACTCTACGGAGACAGCCCTCGCAAAAATGACTAATGATCTACTGCTAACGATGGATTCTGATGCGTCATCTATGTTGCTGCTTCTTGATCTTAGCGCTGCTTTCGATACCGTCGATCATAACATTTTATTAGAGCGTATCAAAACACGTATTGGTATGTCAGACTTAGCCTTGTCGTGGTTTAACTCTTATCTTACTGACAGGATGCAGTGCGTCTCCCATAACAATGTGACCTCGGACTATGTTAAGGTAACGTGCGGAGTCCCCCAAGGTTCGGTTCTTGGCCCTGCACTCTTTAGTATTTACATGCTGCCGCTAGGCGACATCATACGCAAATACGGTGTTAGCTTTCATTGCTATGCTGATGACACCCAACTCTACATGCCCCTAAAGCTGACCAACACGCCGGATTGTAGTCAGCTGGAGGCGTGTCTTAATGAAATTAAACAATGGATGTCCGCTAACTTCTTGCAACTCAACACTAAGAAAACGGAAATGCTGATTATCGGTCCTGCTAAACACCGACATTTATTTGATAATACCACCTTAACATTTGACAACCAAACAATTACACAAAGCGACTCAGTAAAGAATCTGGGTATTATCTTCGACCCAACTCTCTCCTTTGAGTCACACATAAAGAGTGTTACTAAAACGGCCTTCTTTCATCTCCGTAATATCGCTAAAATTCGTTCCATTTTGTCCACTAGCGACGCTGAGATCATTATTCATGCGTTCGTTACGTCTCGTCTCGATTACTGTAACGTATTATTTTCGGGTCTCCCTATGTCTAGCATTAAAAGATTACAGTTGGTACAAAAGCGGCTGCTAGACTTTTGACAAGAACAAGAAAGTTTGATCATATAACGCCTATACTGGCTCACCTGCACTGGCTTCCTGTGCACTTAAGATGCGACTTTAAGGTTTTACTACTTACGTATAAAATACTACACGGTCTAGCTCCAGCCTATCTTGCCGATTGTATTGTACCATATGTCCCGGCAAGAAATCTGCGTTCAAAGAACTCCGGCTTATTAGTGATTCCCAGAGCCCAAAAAAAGTCTGCGGGCTGTAGAGCGTTTTCTATTCGGGCTCCAGCACTATGGAATGCCCTCCCGGTAACAGTTAGAGATGCTACCTCAGTAGAAACATTTAAGTCCCATCTCAAAACTCATTTGTATACTCTAGCCTTTGAATAGCCCCCCTTTTTTAGACCAGTTGATCTGCCGTTTCTTTTCTTTTCTCCTCTGCTCCCCACTATCCCTTGTGGAAGGGGAGACACACAGATCCGGTGGCCATGGATGGGGTGCTGGCTGTCCGGGGTCGGGACCCGGGGTGGACCGCTCGCCTGTATATCGGTTGGGAACATCTCTGCGCTGCTGACCCGTCTCCGCTCGGGATGGTTTCCTGCTGACCCCACTGTGGACTGTACTCTTACTGTTATGCTGGATCCACTATGGACTGGACTCTCACAATATTATGTTAGACCCACTCGACATCCATTGCATTCGGTCTCCCTAGAGGGGGGGGGGTTACCCACATATGCGGTCCTCTCCAAGGTTTCTCATAGTCATTCACATCGACGTCCCACTGGGGTGAGTTTTTCCTTGCCCTTATGTGGGCTATACCGAGGATGTCGTTGTGGCTTGTGCAGCCCTTTGAGACACTTGTGATTTAGGGCTATATAAATAAACATTGATTGATTGATTGATTGATATATGTCTTATATCTCCTGATGATTGAGGGAACCCCTCATGAAACAGGCCTGTAGAGATGAAGTACTCTTGTGATTTTTTTCCCCACACATACATATATATATATATATATATATAGCTAGAATTCACTGAAAGTCAAGTTTTTTTATATATGTGTATATATATATATATATATATATATATATATATATATATATATATATATATATATATATATATATATATATATATATGAAATACTTGACTTGGTGAATTCTAGCTCTAAATATACTCCTCCCCTCTTAACCACACCCCCAACCACGCCCCCACCCCACCCCCGACCATGCCTTCCCCACCCCCACATCCTGAAATCGGAGGTCTCAATGTTGGCAAGTATGAGTTTAGGAGTTATGTTTAAATAACTGTCATAGTGAGTGTCATATTGTCATATTGAGTAAAAAAAACTAACTTGTGTCTTTGCAAACCTCACAAAAGAAAACGTTTCTAATAAAAATCACAAAGATACATTTCTTCACGCATTATCAGACATTTTTCATGTGTGGTTTAGGAGTTATGTTTAAATAACTGTCATATTGAGTGTGGCAGTTACACTGTCATTATGTGTAAAACCTCATTTTGTATTTGCAAACCTTATAAAAACAACTGATTCTAGTAAAACATAGATTCAATTTTACAGGCATTTTTAGACATTTTACATGTTTGGTTTAGAGTTGTGTTTGAATACATTTGTATTGCTTTTTTCATTAGGGCAAGTCCGACGGGCAGGAGGCCGCGGGGAAGACCCAGGACACATTGGGAAGACTATGTCTCCCGGCTGGGCTGTCGAACGCCTCGGGATCCCCCGAGAAGAGCTGGACGAAGTGGTTGGGGATAGGGAAGTCCGGGCTTCTCTGCTTAGGCTGCTGCCCCTGCAACCGGACCTCGGATAAGCGGAAGAAAATGGATGGATTTAGTATGACAGTTATACTGTCATATTAAGTAAAAAAAACTAACTTACAAAATATATTTTTTCTAGAATCTAACAAAGATACATTTCTCCAAGCATTATTAGTCATTTTGCATTTGTTGTTTAGGAGTTATGTTTAAATAACTGTCATAGTGAGTAAAACCTAATTTTTGTATTTGCAAAAACCTTACAAAAACAACTGATTCTAGTAAAACTCACATGGATGCAATATTGCAGGCATTTTTAGACATGATGCATGTTTGATTTTGGAGTTGTGTTTATATAACTTTCATATTTAGTATTACAGTAATACTGTCATATTGAGTAATAAAAACTAACTTGTGTCTTTACAAACCTTACAAAATGTTTTTTTTCCTGAAAAACTCACAAAGAGACATTTCTCCAGGCATTATTAGCCATTTGGCATGTGTGGTTTAGGAGTTATGTTTAAATAACTGTCAGATTGAGTGTGACATTATACTGTGAGTAAAACCCATATTTTGTATTTGCAAACCTTACAAAAACAACTGATTCTAGTAAAACTCACATGGATACAAAATTACACTAGGCCACCTACTCAGTGGCCTAGTGGTGAGAGTGTCCGTCCTGGGATCGATAGGTTGGGAGTTCAAACCCCGGCCGAGTCATACCAAAGACTAAAAAAATGGGACCCATTACCTCCCTGCTTGGCACTCAGCATCAAGGGTTGGAATTGGGGGTTAAATCACCAAAATGATTCCCGGGCGCGGCCACCGCTGCTGCCCACTGCTCCCCTCACCTCCAGGGGGTGATCAAGGGTGATGGGTCAAATGCAGAGAATAATTTCGCCACACCTAGTGTGTGTGTGACAATCATTGGTACTTTAACTTTTTAACTTTTAAATTACAGGCATTTTTAGAGATAATGCATGTTTGGTTTTGGAGTTATGTTTATATAACTTTCATGTTTAGTATGACAGTAACACTGTCATATTGAGTAAAAAAAACTAACTTGTGTCGATACAAACATTACGAAATATTTTTTTTCCAGTAAAACTCACAAAGAGACATTTCTCCAGGCATTAATAGCCATTGTGCATGTGTGGTTTAGGAGTTATGTTTAAATAGATGTCAAATTGAATGTGGCAGTTATACTGTCATTATGAGTGAAACCTAATGTTTGTAATTGTAAACCTTACCAAAATACCTGATTCTGGTAAAACTCACATAGATTCAATATTACATGCATTTTAGACGGATTGCATGTTTGGTTTTGGAGTTTTGATTATACAACTTTCATATTTAGTATGACAGTTATACTGTATATTACCATTGAGTAAAAAAAAACCTAACTTGTGTCTTTGCAAACCTTACAAAAGATCGTTATTCTAGTAAAGACTTAGACTTAGACTTAGACTTTCTTTTTATTGTCATTCAAATTTGAACTTTACAGCACAGATAAGAACGAAATGTCGTAGTGCAGGATAAAAAAGCAATAAGGTGCATATTTCGATACATAAATATATTTAAATAATATATAAATACTATATATATATATATATACATATATATATATATATATAATAAATAAATATATATAAATATATAAAAAATAGATAAATAGATTACTGTGCAGATAAATATATTGCACTTTTTCCACATGCGCCCACGTTTATGGGTGTATGTTATATTTTTTATTTCATTCCAGCGAGTTAATTCATTTTGAGGGGAGTTGAGGAGATAATTTAATTATGATGCGTTCAAGAGTCTTACGGCCTGAGGGAAGAAGCTGGAGGTTCTGCTTCGGAGGCTGCGGAACCTCTTTCTAGAGTCCAGCAGTGAAAACAGTCCTTGGTGGGGGTGGGAGGAGTCTTTGCAAATTTTCTGAGCCCTGGTCAGGCAGCGCTTTTTGCGATCTCCTGGATAGGAGGAAGAGGAGTCCTGATGATCTTTTCCGCCGTCCTCACCACTCTCTGGAGATACTTCCAGTCTGAGGCACTGCAGGCTCCAGTCCAGACAGAGATGCTGTTGGTCAGCAGGCTCGCTATAACAACGATACATCTCTCCAAGCATTATTAGCTATTTTGCATTTGTTGTTTAGGAGTTATGTTTAAATAACTGTCAAAGTAAATAAAACCTAATTTTGGTATTTGAAAACCTTACAAAAACAACTGATTCTAGTAAAACTCACACAGATACAATATTACAGGCATTTTTAGACATACCGTATTTTCCGCACCATAAGGCGCCCTGGGTTATAAGCCGCGCCTTCAATGAACGGCATATTTCAAAACTTTGTCCACCTATAAGCCGCCCCGTGTTGTAAGCCGCATCTAACTGCGCTAAAGGAATGTCAAAAAAACAGTCAAATAGGTCAGTCAAACTTTAATAATATATTAAAACCAGCGTGATGTGGGCGCGCATGGAATCGTATATCAACATGGACGAAGTTGCGTGAAAAAAGCCACCCGGCCTCTTCGCGTAAACTTAAACTTACCTTAACCACTCGCTCATCTTTTCTTCATCCATCCCTTCGAGTTAGCTTTTATGATGACGCCGGCTGGAAAGGTCTCTTTTGGCAAGGTCTTCCTTTTGAATATCACCATGGGTGGAAGTTTCTGGCCATTAGCATGGCAAGCTAGAACCACAGTGAAGGATGACTTCTCATTCCCTGTGGTGCGAATATTCACCGTACGTGCTCCCGTTGTATCCACAGTGCGGTTCACAGGAATATCAGTTGCTGTGAAATAGTAATCCGTGTGCGGATGGAGAGATTGCGTCTTTTCATGAACCGGATCCCTGTCGTTTAGTAGGAGCCATTTTGTGGTCTTTACAGATGTAAACACACAAAGGAAATGAAACGTACCGTACGGTAATATCCGCGCGCTTTTTCTTCTTCTACGCGGGCGGGTGGTTGCTTACAGTAGAAGAAGAAGCGCTTCCTGTTCTATGGGGGCGGGTGCTTACCTTGGCGGTTGCTTGCGTAGAAGAAGAAGCGCTTCCTGTTCTACCGGGAAAAAAGATGGCGGCTGTTTACCGTAGTTACGAGACCGAAACTTTATGAAAATAAATCTTAATATTTATCCATATATAAAGCGCACCGGGTTATAAGGCGCACTGTCAGCTTTTGAGAAAATTTGTGGTTTTTAGGTGCGCCTTATAGTGCGGAAAATACGGTAATACATGTTTGGTTTTGGAGTAATGTTTGGCGCAGTGGAAGAATGGCCGTGCGCGACCCGAGGGTCCCTGGTTCAATCCCCACCTAGTACCAACCTTGTCATGTCCGTTGTGTCCTGAGCAAGACACTTCACCCTTGCTCCTGATGGGTGCTGTTTAGCGCCTTGCATGGCAGCTCCCTCCATCAGTGTGTGATGGGTAAATGTGGAAGTAGTGTCAAAGCGCTTTGAGTACCTTGAAGGTAGAAAAGCGCTATACAATTACAACCCATTTATTTATTTATTTATTTATATGTAGTATGACAGCTATACTGTTATATTGAGTAAAAAAAACTAACTTGTGTCTTTACAAACCTTACACAATATATTTTTTCTAGTAAAACTCACAAAGAGACATTTCCCCAGGTATTATTAGCCATTGTGCATGTGTGGTTTAGGAGTTATGTTTAAATAAATGTCAAATTGAATGTGGCAGGTATACTGTCATGAGTAAAACCTAATTTTTGTAATTGTAAACTTTACCAAAATACCTGATTCTGGTAAAACTCACATAGATTGAATATTACATTCTTAGACGGATTGCTTGTTTGGTTTTGGAGTTATGTTTTTACAACTTTCATATTTAGTATGACAGTTATACTGTCATATTGAGTAAAAAAAACAACTAACTTGCGTCTTTGCAAACCTTACAAAAGATCATTATTCTGGTAAAGACTTAGACTTTCTTTTTATTGTCATTCAAATTTGAACTTTACAGCATAGATAACACAATTTCGTTACATAAGCTCATGGTAGTGCAGGATAAAAAAGCAATAAGGTGCATATATAAATAAATAAATATAAATAATATATAAATATACATATAAAATAAATAAATATACTTAAATATATATAAATAAATAAAAAGGATACTGTGCAGATAAATATATTGCACTTTTTCCACATGCGCCCACGTTTATGGGTGTATGTTATATTGTTATTTTTTTTTATTCCAGCGAGTTAATCCATTTTGAGGGGAGTTGAGGGGATAATTTAATTATAATGCGTTCAAGAGTCTTACGGCCTGAGGGAAGAAGCTGGAGGTTCTGCTTCGGAGGCTGCGGAACCTCTTTCTAGAGTCCAGCAGTGAAAACAGTCCTTGGTGGGGGTGGGAGGAGTCTTTGCAAATTTTCTGAGCCCTGGTCAGGCAGCGCTTTTTGCGATCTCCTGGATAGGAGGAAGAGGATTCCTGAAGATCTTTTCCGCCGTCCTCACCACTCTCTGGAGAGACTTCCAGTCTGAGGCACTGCAGGCTCCAGTCCAGACAGAGATGCTGTTGGTCAGCAGGCTCTCTATAACAAAGATACAGTTCTCCAAGCATTATTAGCTATTTGCATTTGTTGTTTAGGATTTATGTTTAAATAACTGTCATAGTGAGTAAAACCTAAATTTTGTATTTGCAAACCTTACAAAAACAATTGATTCTAGTAAAACTCACAGATACAATATCACAGGCATTTTTAGACATAATGCATGTTTGGTTTTGGAGTTGTGTTTATATAACTTTCATATTTAGTATTACAGTAATACTGTCATATTGAGTAAAAAACAACAACTAACTTGTGTCTTTACAAACCTTACAAAATATTTTTCCCAGTAAAACTCAAAGATACATTTCTACAGGCATTATTAGCCATTTTGCATGTGCGGTTTAGGATTTATGTTTAAATAACTGTCATATTGAGTGTGACAGTAAAGTCATAGTGAGTAAAACAAACTAACTTGTGTCTTTGCAATGCTTACAAAAGAAAATGTTACTAGTAAAACTCACAAAAGATACATTTCTTCATGCATTATTAGAAAATGTTCATGTGTAGTTTAGGAGTTATGTTTTAATAACTGTCAAATTGAGTGTGGCAGTTATACTGTCATTAAGTGTTAAACCTAAATTTTGTATTTGCAAAGCTTACAAAAACAACTGATTCTAGTAAAACTCACATAGATTCAATATTGCAGGCATTTTAGACATTTCACATGTTTGGTTTAGGAGTTGTGTTTGAATACATTTTAATTGTTTTTTTCGTTTGGGCAAGTCCGACTGGCAGGAGGCCACGGGGAAGCCCCAGGACACATTGGGAAGACTATGTCAGCCGGCTGGCCTGGGAACGCTTCGGGATCCCCCGAGAAGAGCTGGACGAAGTGGCTGGGGAGAGGGAAGTCGGGGCTTCTCTTCTTAAGCTGCTGCCCCCGCAACCCGACCTCGGATAAGCGGAAGAAAATGGATACATTTAGTATGACAGTTATACTATTATATTGAGTAAAAAAAACTAACTTGTGTCTTTAAAAAACCTTACAAATGATATGTTTTCTAGTAAAACTCACAAAGATACATCTCCAGGCATTATAAGCCATTTTGCATGTGGTTTAGGGGTTATGTTTTTAAATAACTGCCATATTGAATGTGGCAGTTATACTGTCATTATGAGTAAAACCTAATTTTTGTAATTGTAAACCTTACCAAAATACCTGATTCTGGTAAAACTCACATAGATTCAATATTACAGGCATTTTTGGACGGATTGCATGTGTATTTTTGAAATTATGTTCATACAACTTTCTTATTTAGTATGACAGTGATACTATCATATTGAGTAAAAAAAACCTAACTTGTGTCTTTGCAAACCTTACAAAAGAACATTTTAGTAAAACTCAAAGATACATCTCCAGGCATTATTAGTCATTTTGCATTTGTTGTTTAGGAGTTATGTTTAAATAACTGTCATATTAAATGTAACAGTATACTCTTATATAGAGTAAAACCTAATTTTTGTATTTGCAAACCTTACAAAAACAACTGATTCTAGTAAAATTCACATGCATTCAATATTACAGTTATTTTTAGACATTTTGCCTGTTTGGTTTAGAAATTATGATGGAATACATTTGTATTGCTTTTTTCGCATTATCTCAGGATTTTAGGAATATTACTGTCATATTGAGTAAAAAACTACTTTTTGTGTTTGCAAGCCTTAAAAAAAGCATATGTTTCGAGTAAAACTCACAATAATGCATTATTTCAGGCAATATTAGCTCATTTTTATGTGTAGTTTAGGAGTTATGTTTATTTACTGTCATATTGAGTGTACATTGTCATGGTGAAAAAAAACTATTTTTTTTATTTGCAAAAATTTCAAACACAACCGATTCTAGTAAAACTCACATGCATTCAATATTACAGTTATTTTTAGACATTTTGCCTGTTTGGTTTAGAAATTATGATGGAATACATTGTATTGCTTTTGTCGCATTATCTCAGGATTTTAGGAATATTACTGTCATATTGAATAAAAAACTACTTTTTGTGTTTTCAAGCCTTAAAAAAGTATATGTTTCGAGTAAAACTCACAATAATGCATTATTTCAGGCAATATTAGCTCATTTTTATGTGTAGTTTAGGAGTTATGTTTATTTACTGTCATATTGAGTGTACATTGTCATGGTGAAAAAAAACCTAATTTTTTTATTTGCAAAAATTTCAAACACAACCGATTCTAGTAAAACTCACATGGGTTCAGTATTACAGGCATTTTCCTACATTTTGCATGTTTGATTTAGGAAATATGATTGAATATATTTTCATTGCTTTTTTCGCAACATATCAGGATTTTAGGAATATTACTGTCATATTGAGTAAAAACTACTTTTTGTGTTTGCAAGATTTGAAAAAGCATATGTTTCGAGTAAAACTCCGTAGAATGCATTATTTGAGGTATCATTAGCCATTTTGCATGTGTAGTTAGGAGTTATTTTCAAATAACTGTCATATTGAGTGTGACAGTATACTGTCATAGTGAGTAAAACTTAATTTTTGTATTTGCAAACCTTATAAGAACAACTGATTCTAGTAAAACTCACATGGATTTAATATTACAGGCATTTTTAGACATTTTGCATTGTTGGTTTAGGAATTATGTTGGAATACATTTTTATTGCTTTTTTCGCATTATCTCAGGATTTTAAGAACATTACTGTCATATTGAGTAAAAAACTACTTTTTGTGTTTGCAAGCCTTAAAAAAGCATATGTTTCGAGTAAAACTCATAATAATGCATTATTTCAGGCAATATTAGCTCATTTTTATGTGTAGTTTAGGAGTTATGTTTATTTACTGTCATATTGAGTGTACATTGTCATGGTGAAAAAAACCTAATTTTTGTTTTTGCAAACTTTACTAAAACAACTGATTCTAGTAAAACTCACATGGATTCAATAATACAGGCATTTTTACACATTTTGCATGTTTAGTTTAGAAATTATGATTGAATACATTTTTATTGCTTTTTTCGCATTATCTCAGGATTTTAAGAACTTTACTGTCATTTTGAGTAAAAAAATACTTTTTGTGTTTGCAAGCCTTAAGAAAGCATATGTTTCGAAGAAAACTCCCAAGGATCCATTATTTCAAAATTGTCATATTGAGTGTGACAGTTTACTTTCATAAAGAGTAAAACCTAATTTTTGCTTTTGCAAACCTTACTAAAACAACTGATTCTAGTGAAACTCACAAGGATATAATATTACTGGCATTTTTAGACATTTTGCATTGTTGGTTTAGGAATTATGTTGGAATACATTTTTATTGCTTTTTTCGCATTATCTCAGAATTTTAAGAACATTACTGTCATATTGAGTAAAAAAAAATACTTTTTGTGTTTGCAAGCCTTAAGAAAGCATATTTTTCAAGGAAAACTCCCAAGGATCCATTATTTCAAACATTATTAGCCATTTTGCATGAGTAGTTTAGGAGTTATGATTAAAAAACTGTCATATTGAGTGTGACGTTTACTTTCATAAAGAGTAAAACCTAATTTTTGTTTTTGCAAACTTTACTAAATCAACTGATTCTAGTGAAACTCACATGGATTTAATATTACTGGCATTTTTAGACATTTTGCATTGTTGGTTTAGGAATTATGTTGGAATACATTTTTATTGCTTTTTTCGCATTATCTCAGAATTTTAAGAACATTACTGTCATTTTGAGTAAAACAATACTTTTTGTGTTTGCAAGCCTTAAGAAAGCATATGTTTCAAGGAAAACTGCCAAGGATCCATTATTTCAAACATTATTAGCCATTTTGCATGAGTGGTTTAGGAGTTATGATTCAAAAATTGTCATATTGAGTGTGACAGTTTACTTTCATAAAGAGTAAAACCTAATTTTAGTTTTTGCAAACTTCACTAAAACAACTGATTCTAGTGAAACGCACATGGATTTAATATTACTGGCATTTTTAGACATTTTGCATTGTTGATTTAGGAATTATGTTGGAATACATTTTTATTGCTTTTTTCGCATTATCTCAGGATTTTAAGAACATTACTGTCATATTGAGTAAAAAACTACTTTTTGTGTTTGCAAGCCTTAAGAAAGCATATGTTTCAATGAAAACTCCCAAGGATCCATTATTTCAAACATTATTAGCCATTTTGCACGAGTGGTTTAGGAGTTATGATTAAAAAACTGTCATATTGAGTGGGACGGTTTACTTTCATAAAGAGAAAAACCTAATTTTTGTTTTTGCAAACTTCACTAAAACAACTGATTCTAGTAAAACTCACATGGATTCAATAATACAGGCATTTTTACACATTTTGCATGTTTAGTTTAGAAATTATGATTGAATACATTTTTATTGCTTTTTTCGCATTATCTCAGAATTTTAAGAACATTACTGTCATATTGGTAAAAAAAAATACTTTTTGTGTTTGCAAGCCTTAAGAAAGCAAATGTTTCGAGGAAAACTCCCAATAATCCATTATTTCAAACATTATTAGCCATTTTGCATGAGTAGTTTAGGAGTTATGATTAAAAAACTGTCATATTGAGTGGGACAGTTTACTTTCATAAAGAGTAAAACCTAATTTTTGTTTTTGCAAACTTCACTAAAACAACTGATTCTAGTAAAACTCACATGGATTCAATAATACAGGCATTTTTACACATTTTGCATATTTAGTTTAGAAATTATAATTGAATACATTTTTATTGCTTTTTTCGCATTATCTCAGGATTTGAAGAACATTACTGTCATATTGAGTAAAAAAATACTTTTGTGTTTGCAAGCCTTAAGAAAGCATATGTTTCAAGGAAAACTCCCAAGGATCCATTATTTCAAACATTATTAGCCATTTTGCATGAGTGGTTTAGGAGTTATGATTCAAAAATTGTCATATTGAGTGTGACAGTTTACTTTCATAAAGAGTAAAACCTAATTTTTGTTTTTGCAAACTTCACTAAAACAACTGATTCTAGTGAAACGCACATGGATTTAATATTACTGGCATTTTTAGACATTTTGCATTGTTGATTTAGGAATTATGTTGGTTTACATTTTTATTGCTTTTTTCGCATTATCAGAATTTTAAGAACATTACTGTCATATTGGTAAAAAAAATACTTTTTGTGTTTGCAAGCCTTAAGAAAGCAAATGTTTCGAGGAAAACTCCCAATAATCAATTATTTCAAACATTATTAGCCATTTTGCATGAGTAGTTTAGGAGTTATGATTAAAAAACTGTCATATTGAGTGGGACGGTTTACTTTCATAAAGAGAAAAACCTAATTTTTGTTTTTGCAAACTTCATTAAAACAACTGATTCTAGTAAAACTCACATGGATTCAATAATACAGGCATTTTTACACATTTTGCATGTTTAGTTTAGAAATTATGATTGAATACATTTTTATTGCTTTTTTCGCATTATCTCAGGATTTTAAGAACATTACTGTCATATTGAGTAAAAAAATACTTTTTGTGTTTGCAAGCCTTAAGAAAGCATATGTTTCAATGAAAACTCCCAAGGATCCATTATTTCAAACATTATTAGCCATTTTGCATGAGTGGTTTAGGAGTTATGATTCAAAAATTGTCATATTGAGTGTGACAGTTTACTTTCGTAAAGAGTAAAACCTAATTTTTGTTTTTGCAAACTTTGCTAAAACAACTGATTCTAGTGAAACTCACATGGATTTAATATTACTGGCATTTTTAGACATTTTGCATTGTTGGTTTAGGAATTATGTTGGAATACATTTTTATTGCTTTTTTCGCATTATCTCAGAATTTTAAGAACATTACTGTCATTTTGAGTAAAACAATACTTTTTGTGTTTGCAAGCCTTAAGAAAGCATATGTTTCAAGGAAAACTGCCAAGGATCCATTATTTCAAACATTATTAGCCATTTTGCATGAGTGGTTTAGGAGTTATGATTCAAAAATTGTCATATTGAGTGTGACAGTTTACTTTCATAAAGAGTAAAACCTAATTTTAGTTTTTGCAAACTTCACTAAAACAACTGATTCTAGTGAAACGCACATGGATTTAATATTACTGGCATTTTTAGACATTTTGCATTGTTGATTTAGGAATTATGTTGGAATACATTTTTATTGCTTTTTTCGCATTATCTCAGGATTTTAAGAACATTACTGTCATATTGAGTAAAAAAATACTTTTTGTGTTTGCAAGCCTTAAGAAAGCATATGTTTCAATGAAAACTCCCAAGGATCCATTATTTCAAACATTATTAGCCATTTTGCACGAGTGGTTTAGGAGTTATGATTAAAAAACTGTCATATTGAGTGGGACGGTTTACTTTCATAAAGAGAAAAACCTAATTTTTGTTTTTGCAAACTTCACTAAAACAACTGATTCTAGTAAAACTCACATGGATTCAATAATACAGGCATTTTTACACATTTTGCATGTTTAGTTTAGAAATTATGATTGAATACATTTTTATTGCTTTTTTCGCATTATCTCAGAATTTTAAGAACATTACTGTCATATTGGTAAAAAAAAATACTTTTTGTGTTTGCAAGCCTTAAGAAAGCAAATGTTTCGAGGAAAACTCCCAATAATCCATTATTTCAAACATTATTAGCCATTTTGCATGAGTAGTTTAGGAGTTATGATTAAAAAACTGTCATATTGAGTGGGACAGTTTACTTTCATAAAGAGTAAAACCTAATTTTTGTTTTTGCAAATTTCACTAAAACAACTGATTCTAGTAAAACTCACATGAATTCAATAATACAGGCATTTTTACACATTTTGCATGTTTAGTTTAGAAATTATGATTGAATACATTTTTATTGCTTTTTTCGCATTATCTCAGGATTTTAAGAACATTACTGTCATATTGAGTAAAAAAATACTTTTTGTGTTTGCAAACCTTAAGAAAGCATATGTTTCAAGTAAAACTCCCAAGGATCCATTATTTCAAACATTATTCGCCATTTTGCATGAGTGGTTTAGGAGTTATGATTCAAAAATTGTCATATTGAGTGTGACAGTTTACTTTCATAAAGAGTAAAACCTAATTTTTGTTTTTGCAAACTTCACTAAAACAACTGATTCTAGTGAAACGCACATGGATTTAATATTACTGGCATTTTTAGACATTTTGCATTGTTGATTTAGGAATTATGTTGGAATACATTTTTATTGCTTTTTTCGCATTATCTCAGAATTTTAAGAACATTACTGTCATATTGGTAAAAAAAAATACTTTTTGTGTTTGTAAGCCTTAAGAAAGCAAATGTTTCGAGGAAAACTCCCAATAATCAATTATTTCAAACATTATTAGCCATTTTGCATGAGTAGTTTAGGAGTTATGATTAAAAAACTGTCATATTGAGTGGGACAGTTTACTTTCATAAAGAGTAAAACCTAATTTTTGTTTTTGCAAACTTCACTAAAACAACTGATTCTAGTAAAACTCACATGGATTCAATTATACAGGCATTTTTACACATTTTGCATGTTTAGTTTAGAAATTATGATTGAATACATTTTTATTGCTTTTTTCGCATTATCTCAGGATTTTAAGAACATTACTGTCATATTGAGTAAAAAAATACTTTTTGTGTTTGCAAGCCTTAAGAAAGCATATGTTTCAATGAAAACTCCCAAGGATCCATTATTTCAAACATTATTAGCCATTTTGCATGAGTGGTTTAGGAGTTATGATTCAAAAATTGTCATATTGAGTGTGACAGTTTACTTTCATAAAGAGTAAAACCTAATTTTTGTTTTTGCAAACTTTACTAAAACAACTGATTCTAGTGAAACTCACATGGATTTAATATTACTGGCATTTTTAGACATTTTGCATTGTTGGTTTAGGAATTATGTTGGAATACATTTTTATTGCTTTTTTCGCATTATCTCAGGATTTTAAGAACATTACTGTCATATTGAGTAAAACAATACTTTTTGTGTTTGCAAGCCTTAAGAAAGCATATGTTTCAAGGAAAACTCCCAAGGATCCATTATTTCAAACATTATTAGCCATTTTGCATGAGTGGTTTAGGAGTTATGATTCAAAAATTGTCATATTGAGTGTGACAGTTTACCTTCATAAAGAGTAAAACCTAATTTTTGTTTTTGCAAACTTCACTAAAACAACTGATTCTAGTGAAACGCACATGGATTTAATATTACTGGCATTTTTAGACATTTTGCATTGTTGATTTAGGAATTATGTTGGAATACATTTTTATTGCTTTTTTCGCATTATCTCAGAATTTTAAGAACATTACTGTCATATTGGTAAAAAAAAATACTTTTTGTGTTTGCAAGCCTTAAGAAACCAAATGTTTCGAGGAAAACTCCCAATAATCCATTATTTCAAACATTATTAGCCATTTTGCATGAGTAGTTTAGGAGTTATGATTAAAAAACTGTCATATTGAGTGGGACAGTTTACTTTCATAAAGAGTAAAACCTAATTTTTGTTTTTGCAAATTTCACTAAAACAACTGATTCTAGTAAAACTCACATGAATTCAATAATACAGGCATTTTTACACATTTTGCATGTTTAGTTTAGAAATTATGATTGAATACATTTTTATTGCTTTTTTCGCATTATCTCAGGATTTTAAGAACATTACTGTCATATTGAGTAAAAAAATACTTTTTGTGTTTGCAAGCCTTAAGAAAGCATATGTTTCAATGAAAACTCCCAAGGATCCATTATTTCAAACATTATTAGCCTATTGCATGAGTGGTTTAGGAGTTATGATTCAAAAATTGTCATATTGAGTGTGACAGTTTACTTTCATAAAGAGTAAAACCTAATTTTTGTTTTTGCAAACTTTACTAAAACAACTGATTCTAGTAAAACTCACATGGATTCAATAATACAGGCATTTTTACACATTATGCATATTTAGTTTAGAAATTATGATTGAATACATTTTTATTGCTTTTTTCGCATTATCTCAGGATTTTAAGAACATTACTGTCATATTGAGTAAAAAAATACTTTTTGTGTTTGCAAACCTTAAGAGAGCATATGTTTCGAGGAAAAATCCCAAGGATACATTATTTCAAACATTATTAGCCATTTTGCATGAGTGGTTTAGGAGTTATGATTTAAAAATTGTCATATTGAGTGTGACAGTTTACTTTCATAAAGAGTAAAACCTAATTTTTGCTTTTGCAAACCTTACTAAATTAACTGATTCTAGTGAAACTCACATGGATTTAATATTACTGGCATTTTTAGACATTTTGCATTGTTGGTTTAGGAATTATGTTGGAATACATTTTTATTGCTTTTTTCGCAATATCTCAGAATTATAAGAACATTACTGTCATATTGAGTAAAAAAAAAAAACTTTTTGTGTTTGCAAGCCTTAAGAAAGCAAATGTTTCGAGGAAAACTCCCAATAATCCATTATTTCAAACATTATTAGCCATTTTGCATGAGTAGTTTAGGAGTTATGATTAAAAAACTGTCATATTGAGTGTGACAGTTTACTTTCATAAAGAGTAAAACCTAATTTTTGTTTTTGCAAACTTTACTAAATCAACTGATTCTAGTAAAACTCACATAGACTCAATATTACAGGCATTTTTACACATTTTGCATGTTTAGTTTAGAAATTATGATTGAATACATTTTTATTGCTTTTTTCGCATTATCTCAGGATTTTAAGAACATTACTGTCATATTGAGTAAAAAAATACTTTTTGTGTTTGCAAGCCTTAAGAAAGCATATGTTTCAATGAAAACTCCCAAGGATCCATTATTTCAAACATTATTAGCCATTTTGCATGAGTGGTTTAGGAGTTATGATTCAAAAATTGTCATATTGAGTGTGACAGTTTACTTTCATAAAGAGTAAAACCTAATTTTTGTTTTTGCAAACTTTACTAAAACAACTGATTCTAGTGAAACTCACATGGATTTAATATTACTGGCATTTTTAGACATTTTGCATTGTTGGTTTAGGAATTATGTTGGAATACATTTTTATTGCTTTTTTCGCATTATCTCAGGATTTTAAGAACATTACTGTCATATTGAGTAAAACAATACTTTTTGTGTTTGCAAGCCTTAAGAAAGCATATGTTTCAAGGAAAACTCCCAAGGATCCATTATTTCAAACATTATTAGCCATTTTGCATGAGTGGTTTAGGAGTTATGATTCAAAAATTGTCATATTGAGTGTGACAGTTTACCTTCATAAAGAGTAAAACCTAATTTTTGTTTTTGCAAACTTCACTAAAACAACTGATTCTAGTGAAACGCACATGGATTTAATATTACTGGCATTTTTAGACATTTTGCATTGTTGATTTAGGAATTATGTTGGAATACATTTTTATTGCTTTTTTCGCATTATCTCAGAATTTTAAGAACATTACTGTCATATTGGTAAAAAAAAATACTTTTTGTGTTTGCAAGCCTTAAGAAAGCAAATGTTTCGAGGAAAACTCCCAATAATCCATTATTTCAAACATTATTAGCCATTTTGCATGAGTAGTTTAGGAGTTATGATTAAAAAACTGTCATATTGAGTGGGACAGTTTACTTTCATAAAGAGTAAAACCTAATTTTTGTTTTTGCAAATTTCACTAAAACAACTGATTCTAGTAAAACTCACATGAATTCAATAATACAGGCATTTTTACACATTTTGCATGTTTAGTTTAGAAATTATGATTGAATACATTTTTATTGCTTTTTTCGCATTATCTCAGGATTTTAAGAACATTACTGTCATATTGAGTAAAAAAATACTTTTTGTGTTTGCAAGCCTTAAGAAAGCATATGTTTCAATGAAAACTCCCAAGGATCCATTATTTCAAACATTATTAGCCATTTTGCATGAGTGGTTTAGGAGTTATGATTCAAAAATTGTCATATTGAGTGTGACAGTTTACTTTCATAAAGAGTAAAACCTAATTTTTGTTTTTGCAAACTTTACTAAAACAACTGATTCTAGTAAAACTCACATGGATTCAATAATACAGGCATTTTTACACATTATGCATATTTAGTTTAGAAATTATGATTGAATACATTTTTATTGCTTTTTTCGCATTATCTCAGGATTTTAAGAACATTACTGTCATATTGAGTAAAAAAATACTTTTTGTGTTTGCAAACCTTAAGAGAGCATATGTTTCGAGGAAAAATCCCAAGGATACATTATTTCAAACATTATTAGCCATTTTGCATGAGTGGTTTAGGAGTTATGATTTAAAAATTGTCATATTGAGTGTGACAGTTTACTTTCATAAAGAGTAAAACCTAATTTTTGCTTTTGCAAACCTTACTAAATTAACTGATTCTAGTGAAACTCACATGGATTTAATATTACTGGCATTTTTAGACATTTTGCATTGTTGGTTTAGGAATTATGTTGGAATACATTTTTATTGCTTTTTTCGCAATATCTCAGAATTATAAGAACATTACTGTCATATTGAGTAAAAAAAAAAACTTTTTGTGTTTGCAAGCCTTAAGAAAGCAAATGTTTCGAGGAAAACTCCCAATAATCCATTATTTCAAACATTATTAGCCATTTTGCATGAGTAGTTTAGGAGTTATGATTAAAAAACTGTCATATTGAGTGTGACAGTTTACTTTCATAAAGAGTAAAACCTAATTTTTGTTTTTGCAAACTTTACTAAATCAACTGATTCTAGTAAAACTCACATAGACTCAATATTACAGGCATTTTTACACATTTTGCATGTTTAGTTTAGAAATTATGATTGAATAAATTTTTATTGCTTTTTTCGCATTATCTCAGGATTTTAAGAACATTACTGTCATATTGAGTAAAAAAATACTTTTTGTGTTTGCAAGCCTTAAGAAAGCATATGTTTCGAGAAAAACTCCCAAGGGTCCATTATTTCAAACATCATTAGCCATTTTGCATGAGTAGTTTAGGAGTTATGATTAAAAAATTGTCATATTGAGTGTGACAGTTTACTTTCATAAAGAGTAAAACCTAATTTTTGCTTTTGCAAATCTTACTAAAACACTGATTCTAGTGAAACTCACAAGGATATAATCTTACTGGCATTTTTAGACATTTTGCATTGTTGGTTTAGGAATTATGTTGGAATACATTTGTATTGCTTTTTTCGCATTATCTCAGAATTTTAAGAACATTACTGTCATATTGAGTAAAAAAAAATACTTTTTGTGTTTGCAAGCCTTAAGAAAGCATATGTTTCAAGGAAAACTCCCAAGAATCCATTATTTCAAACATTATTAGCAATTTTGCATGAGTAGTTTAGGAGTTATGATTAAAAAACTGTCATATTGAGTGTGACGTTTACTTTCATAAAGAGTAAAACCTAATTTTTGTTTTTGCAAACTTTACTAAAACAACTGATTCTAGTAAAACTCACATGGATTTAATATTACAGGCATTTTTAGACATTTCGCAATGTTGGTTTAGGAATTATGTTGGAATACTTTTTTTTGCTTTTTTCGCATTATCTCAGAATTTTAAGAACATTACTGTCATATTGAGTAAAAACTACTTTTTGTGTTTGCAAGCCTTAAAAAAGCATATGTTTCGAGTAAAACTCACAAGAATGCATTATTTCAGGCAATATTAGCTCATTTTTAAGTGTAGTTTAGGAGTTATGTTTAATTTACTGTCATATTGAGTGTACATTGGGCAGCACGGTGGAAGAGGGGTTAGTGCGTCTGCCTCACAATACGAAGGACCTGAGTAGTCCTTGGTTCAATCCCAGGCTCGGGATCTTTCTATGTGGAGTTTGCATGTTCTCCCCGTGACTGCGTGGGTTCCCTCCGGGTACTCCGGCTTCCTCCCACCTCCAAAGACATGCACCTGGGGATAGGTTGATTGGCAACACCAAATTGGCCCTAGTGTGTGAATGTGAGTGTGAATGTTGTCTGTCTATCTGTGTTGGCCCTGCGATGAGATGGCGACTTGTCCAGGGTGTACACCGCCTTCCGCCTGATTGTAGCTGAGATAGGCTCCAGCGCCCCCCCGCGACCCCAAAGGGAATAAGCGGTAGCAAATGGATGGATGGATGAGGGTACATTGTCATGGTGAAAAAAAACAACCTAATCTTGGTTTTTGAGTTATGTTTATAAAACCTCCTTTCTGAGCCGCCACCTTATCGTGGTAGAGGAGTTTGCGGAGCCCACTGATCCTAGGAGCTATGCTGTCTGTGGGCTTCTATGCCCCCTCGTAGGCTCTCCCAAGACAAATAGGTCCTAGGTGAGGGATCAGACAAAGAGCAGCTCAAAGACCTTTATGAAAAGTACAAATCGAGGTCCTAGATTTTTCCTCGCCCGGACGCGGGTTACCGTGGCTCCCCTGTGGAGCCAGGCCCAGAGGTGGGGCACGATGGCGAGCGCCTGTTGGCTGGCTCAGCTCAATGAAGCAACGTGGTTCCCTCCTCCAATGGGCTCACCACTCATGGGCTGGGTTATAGAGTGTGAGCTGAGCGGCAGCCGAAGGCAGGGCACTTGGCGGTCCGATCATCGGCTACATAAGCTAGCTCTTCTGACGTGAAATGTCACCTCGCTGGGAGGGAAGGAGCCTGAGCTGGTGTGCGAGGTGGAGAAGTTCCGGCTAGATATAGTTGGACTCACTTCGACGCACAGGAACCTGTTCTCTCGAGAGGGGCTGGACTCTCTTCCACTATGGCGTTGCAAGCAATGAGAGGCTGGGGTGGCATTTCTTGTTGTCCCCCCGGCTCAAAGACAAGAGTATGGGGTATCGGACTGTCTGATTGTGGCGGGTCGCTCCCTGTATGATCAGTGTAGGGCAGCCTTGGCCCGCCAAGGCTGCCCTTTGTCACCGATTCTGTTGTTAACTTTTATGGACAGAATTGCAGTCATGGCGTTGAGGGGATCCGGTTTGGTGGTTGCAGGATTAGGTCTCTGCTTTTTGCAGTTGATGTGGTCCTGATGGCTTCAACTGGCCAGGATCTCCAGCTCTCATTGGATGGCCGAGTATGAAGCGACTGGGATGAGAGTCAGCACCTCCAAGTCCGAGTCCATGGTTCTCGCCCTGTAAAGGGTGGGGTGCCATTTCCAGGTTGAGGAGGCGATGGCACATACTAGATGGCCCCAAGTGGAGGAGTTCAAGTACCTAGGAGTCTTGTTCACGAGTGAGGGAAGAGTGGATCATGAGATCCACAGGCGGATCGGTGCAGCGTCTTCAGTAATGAGGACGCTATATCGATCCATTGTGGTGAAGAAGGAGCTGAGCCAGAATTAAAAGCTCTAAATTTACCGGTCGATCTACAGTCCCATCCTGCACCCATGGTCATGGTTATGACCGAAAAGACAAGATCAAAGACAAGAGTTTCCTCCTTCGGGTGGCGGGTCACTCCCTTAGAGATAGGATAAGAAGCTCTGTCATCCTGGAGGAACTCAGAGTAAAGCGCTGCTCCTCCACATTGAGAGGAGCCAGATGAGGTGGTTCGGGCATCTGCTTAGGATGCCACCCGAACGCCTCCCGAGGGAGGTGTTTAGGGCAAGTCCGACCGGCAGGAGGCCACGGGGAAGACCCAGGACACATTGGGAAGATTATGTCTCCCGGCTGGCCTGGGAACGCCTCAGGATCCCCCGAGAAGAGCTGGAAGAAGTGGCTGGGGAGAGGGAAGTCTGGGCTTCTCTGTTTAGGCTGCTGCCCCTGCAACCCGACCTCGGTTAAGCGGAAGAAAATGGATGGATTTAGTAACGACAACAAAAAATGCCCATCTATCCATTTTCTACCGCTTATTCCCTTTTGGGGTGGCAGGAGGCGCTGGAGCCTATCTCAGCTACAATCGGGCGGAAGGTGGGGTACACCATCGCCATCTCATCGCAAAAAATGATTATAGTAAAACTCACATGGATACAATTTTACAGGTATTTTTAGACATAATGCATGTTTGGTTTTGGAATTATGTTTATATAACTTTCATATGTATTATGACAGTTATACTGTCATCTTGAGTAAAACTAACTTGTGTCTTTACAAACATTACAAACTATGTTTTTCCAGTAAAACTCACAAAAATAATTTTTTCCAGGCATTATTAGACATTTTTCATGTGTGGTTTAGGAAATATGTTTAAATAACTGTCATATTGAATGTGGCAGTTATACTGTTATGTGTAAAACCAAATTTTTGTATTTGCAAACCTTACAAAAACAACTGATTCTAGTAAAACTCACATAGATTCAATATTACAGGCATTTTTAGACATTTCACATGTTTGAATACATTTTTATTGCTTTTTTCGTTAGGGCAAGTCCGATCGGCAGGAGGCCACGGGGAAGACCCAGGACACATTGGGAAGACTATGTCTCAGGCGGGCTTGGGAAGGCCTCGGGATCCCCCGAGAAGAGCTGGACAAAGTGGCTGGGGAGAGGGAAGTCTGGGCTTCTCTGCTTAGGCTGCTGCCCCCGGATAAGCGAAAGAAAATGGATGGATTTAGTATGACAGTTATACTGTCATATTGAGTAAAAAAAACTATTTTTCATAGATTCAATATTACAGGCATCTTTAGATGGATTGCATGTTTGGTTTTGGAGATATGTTTATACAACTTTCATATTTAGTATGACAGTTATACTGTCATATTGAGTAAAAAAACAACAACTTGTGTCTGCAAACCTTACAAAAGATTATTATTCTAGTAAAACTAACAAAGATACATTTTTCCAAGCATTATTAGCATTTGTTGTTTTGGAGTTATAATGCTTGCGTTGAGAGGCGACGGGCTCGGGTGGCAATTCTTGTTGCCCCCCGGCTCAAAGCCTGCACGTTGGAGTTCAACCCAGTGGACCAGTGGGTAGCTTTCCTCCGCCTTCGGGTGGGGGGACAGGTCTTGACTGTTGTTTGGCCTTACGCGCCAAACGGCAGCTCAGCGTACCCACCCTTTTTGGATTCACTCGAGGGAGTACTGGAAAGTGCTCCACCGGGTGATTCCCTCGTTCTACTGGGGGCCTTCAACGCTCATCTTGGCAACAACAGTGAAACCTGGAGAGGCGTGATTGGGAAGAATGGCCGCCCGGATCTGAACCCGAGTGGTGTTTTGTTATTGGACTTTTGTGCTCGTCACAGATTGTCAATAACAAACACCAAGTTCAAACATAAGGGTGTCCATATGTGCACTTGGCACCAGGACACCCTAGGCCGCAGTTCCATGATCGATTTTGTAGTTGTGTCATCGGATTTGCGGTCTCATGTTTTGGACACTCGGGTGAAGAGAGGGGCGGAGCTTTCTACCGATCACCACCTGGTGGTGAGTTGGCTGCGAAGGTGGGGGAGGATGCCTGACAGACCGGCAGGCCCAAACGCATTGTGAGGGTTTGCTGGGAACGCCTCCGGAAGAACTTTGAACATGTCACGAGCGAGGCGCTGGACATTGAGTCTGAGTGGACCTTGTTACGTGCCTCTCTTGTCGAGCCGGCTAATTGGAGCTGTTGCCGCAAGGAGTTTGGTGCCTGTCGTGGCGGTAATCCTAGAACCCGCTGGTGGACACCAGCAGTGAGGGATGCCGTCAAGCTGAAGAAAGAGCCTATCGGGTCCTTTAGGCTCATGGGACTCCAGAGGCAGCCGACAGGCCAAGCGAAGTGCGGCTTCAGCGGTCGCAGAGGCAAAAACTCGGACATGGGAGGAGTTTGGAGAAGCCATGGAAAACGACTTCCAGACGGCTTCGAAGCGATTCTGGACCACCATCCGCCGGCTCAAGGGGGGGCAGCAGTGCACTGTAACACCGTGTATGGTGAGGATGGTGCGCTGCTGACCTCTACTGCAGCTGTTATTGATCGGTGGAGGGAATACTTCGAAGACCTCCTTAATCCCACCAACATGTCTTCCTATGAGGAAGCAGTGCCTGGGGAATCTGTGGTGGGCTCTCCTATTTCTGGGGCTGAGGATGCCAAGGTAGTTAAAAAGCTCCTCAATGGCAACGCCCTGGGGGTGGATGAGATCTGTCTGGAGTTCCTTAAGGCTCTGGATGCTGTGGGGCTGTCTTGGTTGACAAGACTCTGCAACATCGCGTGGACATCGGGGGCGGTACTTCTGGATTGGGAGACCGGGGTGGTGGTTCCTCTCTTTAAGAAGGGGAACCAGAGGGTGTGTTTCAACTATCGTGAGATCACACTCCTCAGTCTTCCCGGTAAGGTCTATTCATGTGTACTGGAGAAGAGGCTACGCCGGATAGTCAAACCTCGGATTCAGGAGGAACAGTGTGGTTTACGTCCTGGTCGTGGAACTGCGGACCAGCTTTATACTCTCGGCAGGGTCCTTGAGGGTGCATGTGAGTTTGCCCAACCAGTCTACATGTGCTTTATGGACTTGGAGAAGGCATTCGACCATTTACCCCTGGAAGTCCTGTGGAGAGTGCTTAGAGAGTATGGGGTAACGGACTGTCTTATTGTGGCGGTTCGCTCCCTTTGCAAGAGTCAGAGCTTGGTCCGCATTGCCGGCAGTAAGTCGGACCCGTTTCCAGTGAGGGTTGGACTCCGCCAAGGCTGCCCTTTGTCACCGATTCTGTTCATAACCTTTATGGACAGAATTTCTAGGCTGGTTTGGGGTGCCATGTCATCTGCTAGTGTCGGTCCACTCTGTTTCCTGAGATCCAGGGTCAACGCAGCCGTCTACCAGCAAGTTTTAGAGCACTTCATGCTTCCTGCTGCTGACCTGCTCTATGGAGATGGAGATTTCAAGTTCCAACAGGACTTGGCGCCTGCACACAGCGCAAAATCTACCCGTGCCTGGTTTACGGACCATGGTATTTCTGTTCTAAATTGGCCCGCCAACTCCCCTGACCTTAACCCCATAGAAAATCTGTGGGGTATTGTGAAAAGGAAGATGCAGAATGCCAGACCCAAAAACGCAGAAGAGTTGAAGGCCACTGTCAGAGCAACCTGGGCTCTCATAACACCTGAGCAGTGCCAGAAACTCATCGACTCCATGCCACGCCGCATTAACGCAGTAATTGAGGCAAAAGGAGCTCCAACCCTAGTATTGAGTATCGTACATGCTCATATTTTTCATTTTCATACTTTTCAGTTGGCCAACATTTCTAAAAATCCCTTTTTTGTATTAGCCTTAAGTAATATTCTAATTTTGTGACACACGGAATTTTGGATTTTCATTTGTTGCCACTTCAAATCATCAAAATTAAATGAAATAAACATTTGAATGCATCAGTCTGTGTGCAATGAATAAATATAATGTACAAGTTACACCTTTTGAATGCAATTACTGAAATAAATCAAGTTTTTCAAAATATTCTAATTTACTGGCTTTTACCTGTATATATATATATTCAGCCAAGATGGCGGCGCCCTGATGGCAGCGGCTTGCAGACGCTCTTGGAAGTGTAGAGCGATTTGGCAAAAATACCCGTCAATTCTGTCTATTTCATGGCTGGCTCATAGCGTGGACACTTCGTGATCAGATACGACCGACAGACGATTCTGGATGTGGATAGATCGGGCCGTTATACTTTCGACCTCCTCGCTAGCATGGGGATTCTTCGCCGGCTACATCCAGCGGCCTCGAAAGCAGCGGAGTTAAGTGCCAGCGAGGACCGTCAACGGAAGACACGTAAGCGGTGTGAGCGGAAGCAGAAGCGGGGATGCCGAGCGGGGCTAACAACAAAGCGAAAGGCTAATCCTCAAAGAAGCGCTAGTCCGGGTGAGAAGTTTGTTAAAATAGAACTAGCCAGCGCCAGGCTGGATAATACCTGCACACATAGCAACTATTTTAGAACAATACACAACTCAAAAATGTTTTTTCTGTGTCAAAAGTAGACATGCACTCTACTGAGGTGGCAAGTTATGATGCGTTCGGTTTATCACAACATCAAGCAAACAATCGGAAAATTCCCGTCATATCAATTCCTAGATATGGTCGAAATTATTTAAATTGCACTACACATAATAAACACAACATTATTAATATTGCTACTACGGATAATTTCAACAAAAACTCCTCAAAACAGCCCACTACCTATAATATGGGCTTCTTAAACATAAGATCATTATCTTCCAAAACGTTATTAGTGAATGAGGTCATTAGAGACAATAATCTTGACGTTATTGGTCTCGCCGAGACCTGGCTCAAACCAGATGATTTCTTTGCGCTGGGTGAGGCGTCTCCTCCTGGCTATGCGGGAGCGCATATTGCCCGTCCCATTAAAAGGGGTGGGGGAGTTGCACTCATCCACAATAAAAGCTTTAATCTTACCCCGAACCTAAATAATAAATATAACCCGTTTGAGATGCTTACTATGAGGTTTGTCACACCGCTGCCTCTCCACCTGGCTGTTATCTACCGCCCCCCAGGACCCAATTCGGACTTCATCAGTGAATTTTCAGAGTTCGTTGCTGATTTAGTGACGCACGCCGACAATATAATCATAATGGGGGACTTTAATATCCATATGAATACCCCATCGGACCCTCAGTGCATGGCGCTCCAGACTATAATTGATAGCTGTGGTCTTACACAAATAATAAATGAACCTACGCATCGCAACGGAAATACGATAGATCTAGTGCTGGTCAGGGGTGTCACCACCTCCAAAGTTACGATACTCCCGTATACTAAAGTAATGTCCGATCATTACCTTATAAAATTCGAAGTTCTGACTCATTGTCAACAAACTAATAATAATAACTACTATAGCAGCCGCAACATTAATGCTGCCACAACGATGACTCTTGCTGGCCTACTGCCTTCGGTAATGGCACCATTCCCAAATTATGTCGGCTCTATTGATAACCTCACTAACAACTTTAACGACGCCCTGCGGGACACCATTGATAGTATAGCACCGCTAAAGCTTAAAGGAGCCCCTAAAAGGCGCACCCCATGGTTTACAGAAGAAACTAGAGCCCATAAATTATCATGTAGAAAGCTGGAACGCAAATGGCGCGCTACTAAACTTGAGGTTTTCCATCAAGCATGGAGTGATAGTTTAATAACTTATAAACACATGCTTACCCTAGCTAAAGCTAAATATTACTCAAATCTCATCCACCTCAACAAAAATGATCCGCAATTTTTGTTTAGTACAGTAGCATCGCTAACCCAACAAGGGACTCCTCCCAGTAGCTCCACCCACTCAGCAGATGATTTTATGAATTTCTTTAATAAGAAAATTGAACTCATTAGAAAGGAGATTAAAGACAATGCATCGCAGCTACAACTGGGTTCTATTAACACAGATACGACTGTATCTACGAAGGATACCGCCCTCCAAAATAGTTTCTCTCTCTTTGATGAAATAACATTAGAGGAATTGTTAAGATGTGTTAAGGGGACAAAACAAACAACATGTTTACTTGACCCATTTCCTGGGAAACTTATTAAGGAGCTTTTTGTATTATTAGGTCCATCAGTGCTAAATATTATAAACTTATCACTTTCCTCTGGCACTGTTCCACTAGCATTCAAAAAAACGGTTATTCATCCTTTGCTCAAAAGACCTAACCTCGATCCTGACCTCATGGTAAACTACCGGCCGGTGTCCCACCTTCCGTTTATCTCGAAAATCCTCGAAAAAATTGTCGCACAGCAGCTAAATGAACACTTAATGTCTAACAATCTCTGTGAACCTTTTCAATCCGGTTTCAGGGCAAATCACTCTACGGAGACAGCCCTCGCAAAAATGACTAATGATCTACTGCTAACGATGGATTCTGATGCGTCATCTATGTTGCTGCTTCTTGATCTTAGCGCTGCTTTCGATACCGTCGATCATAACATTTTATTAGAGCGTATCAAAACACGTATTGGTATGTCAGACTTAGCCTTGTCGTGGTTTAACTCTTATCTTACTGACAGGATGCAGTGCGTCTCCCATAACAATGTGACCTCGGACTATGTTAAGGTAACGTGCGGAGTCCCCCAAGGTTCGGTTCTTGGCCCTGCACTCTTTAGTATTTACATGCTGCCGCTAGGCGACATCATACGCAAATACGGTGTTAGCTTTCATTGCTATGCTGATGACACCCAACTCTACATGCCCCTAAAGCTGACCAACACGCCGGATTGTAGTCAGCTGGAGGCGTGTCTTAATGAAATTAAACAATGGATGTCCGCTAACTTCTTGCAACTCAACACTAAGAAAACGGAAATGCTGATTATCGGTCCTGCTAAACACCGACATTTATTTGATAATACCACCTTAACATTTGACAACCAAACAATTACACAAAGCGACTCAGTAAAGAATCTGGGTATTATCTTCGACCCAACTCTCTCCTTTGAGTCACACATAAAGAGTGTTACTAAAACGGCCTTCTTTCATCTCCGTAATATCGCTAAAATTCGTTCCATTTTGTCCACTAGCGACGCTGAGATCATTATTCATGCGTTCGTTACGTCTCGTCTCGATTACTGTAACGTATTATTTTCGGGTCTCCCTATGTCTAGCATTAAAAGATTACAGTTGGTACAAAAGCGGCTGCTAGACTTTTGACAAGAACAAGAAAGTTTGATCATATAACGCCTATACTGGCTCACCTGCACTGGCTTCCTGTGCACTTAAGATGCGACTTTAAGGTTTTACTACTTACGTATAAAATACTACACGGTCTAGCTCCAGCCTATCTTGCCGATTGTATTGTACCATATGTCCCGGCAAGAAATCTGCGTTCAAAGAACTCCGGCTTATTAGTGATTCCCAGAGCCCAAAAAAAGTCTGCGGGCTGTAGAGCGTTTTCTATTCGGGCTCCAGCACTATGGAATGCCCTCCCGGTAACAGTTAGAGATGCTACCTCAGTAGAAACATTTAAGTCCCATCTCAAAACTCATTTGTATACTCTAGCCTTTGAATAGCCCCCCTTTTTTAGACCAGTTGATCTGCCGTTTCTTTTCTTTTCTCCTCTGCTCCCCACTATCCCTTGTGGAAGGGGAGACACACAGATCCGGTGGCCATGGATGGGGTGCTGGCTGTCCGGGGTCGGGACCCGGGGTGGACCGCTCGCCTGTATATCGGTTGGGAACATCTCTGCGCTGCTGACCCGTCTCCGCTCGGGATGGTTTCCTGCTGACCCCACTGTGGACTGTACTCTTACTGTTATGCTGGATCCACTATGGACTGGACTCTCACAATATTATGTTAGACCCACTCGACATCCATTGCATTCGGTCTCCCTAGAGGGGGGGGGGTTACCCACATATGCGGTCCTCTCCAAGGTTTCTCATAGTCATTCACATCGACGTCCCACTGGGGTGAGTTTTTCCTTGCCCTTATGTGGGCTATACCGAGGATGTCGTTGTGGCTTGTGCAGCCCTTTGAGACACTTGTGATTTAGGGCTATATAAATAAACATTGATTGATTGATTGATTGATATATGTCTTATATCTCCTGATGATTGAGGGAACCCCTCATGAAACAGGCCTGTAGAGATGAAGTACTCTTGTGATTTTTTTCCCCACACATACATATATATATATATATATATATAGCTAGAATTCACTGAAAGTCAAGTTTTTTTATATATGTGTATATATATATATATATATATATATATATATATATATATATATATATATATATATATATATATATATATATATATGAAATACTTGACTTGGTGAATTCTAGCTCTAAATATACTCCTCCCCTCTTAACCACACCCCCAACCACGCCCCCACCCCACCCCCGACCATGCCTTCCCCACCCCCACATCCTGAAATCGGAGGTCTCAATGTTGGCAAGTATGAGTTTAGGAGTTATGTTTAAATAACTGTCATAGTGAGTGTCATATTGTCATATTGAGTAAAAAAAACTAACTTGTGTCTTTGCAAACCTCACAAAAGAAAACGTTTCTAATAAAAATCACAAAGATACATTTCTTCACGCATTATCAGACATTTTTCATGTGTGGTTTAGGAGTTATGTTTAAATAACTGTCATATTGAGTGTGGCAGTTACACTGTCATTATGTGTAAAACCTCATTTTGTATTTGCAAACCTTATAAAAACAACTGATTCTAGTAAAACATAGATTCAATTTTACAGGCATTTTTAGACATTTTACATGTTTGGTTTAGAGTTGTGTTTGAATACATTTGTATTGCTTTTTTCATTAGGGCAAGTCCGACGGGCAGGAGGCCGCGGGGAAGACCCAGGACACATTGGGAAGACTATGTCTCCCGGCTGGGCTGTCGAACGCCTCGGGATCCCCCGAGAAGAGCTGGACGAAGTGGTTGGGGATAGGGAAGTCCGGGCTTCTCTGCTTAGGCTGCTGCCCCTGCAACCGGACCTCGGATAAGCGGAAGAAAATGGATGGATTTAGTATGACAGTTATACTGTCATATTAAGTAAAAAAAACTAACTTACAAAATATATTTTTTCTAGTAAATCTAACAAAGATACATTTCTCCAAGCATTATTAGTCATTTTGCATTTGTTGTTTAGGAGTTATGTTTAAATAACTGTCATAGTGAGTAAAACCTAATTTTTGTATTTGCAAAAACCTTACAAAAACAACTGATTCTAGTAAAACTCACATGGATGCAATATTGCAGGCATTTTTAGACATGATGCATGTTTGATTTTGGAGTTGTGTTTATATAACTTTCATATTTAGTATTACAGTAATACTGTCATATTGAGTAATAAAAACTAACTTGTGTCTTTACAAACCTTACAAAATGTTTTTTTTCCTGAAAAACTCACAAAGAGACATTTCTCCAGGCATTATTAGCCATTTGGCATGTGTGGTTTAGGAGTTATGTTTAAATAACTGTCAGATTGAGTGTGACATTATACTGTGAGTAAAACCCATATTTTGTATTTGCAAACCTTACAAAAACAACTGATTCTAGTAAAACTCACATGGATACAAAATTACACTAGGCCACCTACTCAGTGGCCTAGTGGTGAGAGTGTCCGTCCTGGGATCGATAGGTTGGGAGTTCAAACCCCGGCCGAGTCATACCAAAGACTAAAAAAATGGGACCCATTACCTCCCTGCTTGGCACTCAGCATCAAGGGTTGGAATTGGGGGTTAAATCACCAAAATGATTCCCGGGCGCGGCCACCGCTGCTGCCCACTGCTCCCCTCACCTCCAGGGGGTGATCAAGGGTGATGGGTCAAATGCAGAGAATAATTTCGCCACACCTAGTGTGTGTGTGACAATCATTGGTACTTTAACTTTTTAACTTTTAAATTACAGGCATTTTTAGAGATAATGCATGTTTGGTTTTGGAGTTATGTTTATATAACTTTCATGTTTAGTATGACAGTAACACTGTCATATTGAGTAAAAAAAACTAACTTGTGTCGATACAAACATTACGAAATATTTTTTTTCCAGTAAAACTCACAAAGAGACATTTCTCCAGGCATTAATAGCCATTGTGCATGTGTGGTTTAGGAGTTATGTTTAAATAGATGTCAAATTGAATGTGGCAGTTATACTGTCATTATGAGTGAAACCTAATGTTTGTAATTGTAAACCTTACCAAAATACCTGATTCTGGTAAAACTCACATAGATTCAATATTACATGCATTTTAGACGGATTGCATGTTTGGTTTTGGAGTTTTGATTATACAACTTTCATATTTAGTATGACAGTTATACTGTATATTACCATTGAGTAAAAAAAAACCTAACTTGTGTCTTTGCAAACCTTACAAAAGATCGTTATTCTAGTAAAGACTTAGACTTAGACTTAGACTTTCTTTTTATTGTCATTCAAATTTGAACTTTACAGCACAGATAAGAACGAAATGTCGTAGTGCAGGATAAAAAAGCAATAAGGTGCATATTTCGATACATAAATATATTTAAATAATATATAAATACTATATATATATATATATACATATATATATATATATATAATAAATAAATATATATAAATATATAAAAAATAGATAAATAGATTACTGTGCAGATAAATATATTGCACTTTTTCCACATGCGCCCACGTTTATGGGTGTATGTTATATTTTTTATTTCATTCCAGCGAGTTAATTCATTTTGAGGGGAGTTGAGGAGATAATTTAATTATGATGCGTTCAAGAGTCTTACGGCCTGAGGGAAGAAGCTGGAGGTTCTGCTTCGGAGGCTGCGGAACCTCTTTCTAGAGTCCAGCAGTGAAAACAGTCCTTGGTGGGGGTGGGAGGAGTCTTTGCAAATTTTCTGAGCCCTGGTCAGGCAGCGCTTTTTGCGATCTCCTGGATAGGAGGAAGAGGAGTCCTGATGATCTTTTCCGCCGTCCTCACCACTCTCTGGAGATACTTCCAGTCTGAGGCACTGCAGGCTCCAGTCCAGACAGAGATGCTGTTGGTCAGCAGGCTCGCTATAACAACGATACATCTCTCCAAGCATTATTAGCTATTTTGCATTTGTTGTTTAGGAGTTATGTTTAAATAACTGTCAAAGTAAATAAAACCTAATTTTGGTATTTGAAAACCTTACAAAAACAACTGATTCTAGTAAAACTCACACAGATACAATATTACAGGCATTTTTAGACATACCGTATTTTCCGCACCATAAGGCGCCCTGGGTTATAAGCCGCGCCTTCAATGAACGGCATATTTCAAAACTTTGTCCACCTATAAGCCGCCCCGTGTTGTAAGCCGCATCTAACTGCGCTAAAGGAATGTCAAAAAAACAGTCAAATAGGTCAGTCAAACTTTAATAATATATTAAAACCAGCGTGATGTGGGCGCGCATGGAATCGTATATCAACATGGACGAAGTTGCGTGAAAAAAGCCACCCGGCCTCTTCGCGTAAACTTAAACTTACCTTAACCACTCGCTCATCTTTTCTTCATCCATCCCTTCGAGTTAGCTTTTATGATGACGCCGGCTGGAAAGGTCTCTTTTGGCAAGGTCTTCCTTTTGAATATCACCATGGGTGGAAGTTTCTGGCCATTAGCATGGCAAGCTAGAACCACAGTGAAGGATGACTTCTCATTCCCTGTGGTGCGAATATTCACCGTACGTGCTCCCGTTGTATCCACAGTGCGGTTCACAGGAATATCAGTTGCTGTGAAATAGTAATCCGTGTGCGGATGGAGAGATTGCGTCTTTTCATGAACCGGATCCCTGTCGTTTAGTAGGAGCCATTTTGTGGTCTTTACAGATGTAAACACACAAAGGAAATGAAACGTACCGTACGGTAATATCCGCGCGCTTTTTCTTCTTCTACGCGGGCGGGTGGTTGCTTACAGTAGAAGAAGAAGCGCTTCCTGTTCTATGGGGGCGGGTGCTTACCTTGGCGGTTGCTTGCGTAGAAGAAGAAGCGCTTCCTGTTCTACCGGGAAAAAAGATGGCGGCTGTTTACCGTAGTTACGAGACCGAAACTTTATGAAAATAAATCTTAATATTTATCCATATATAAAGCGCACCGGGTTATAAGGCGCACTGTCAGCTTTTGAGAAAATTTGTGGTTTTTAGGTGCGCCTTATAGTGCGGAAAATACGGTAATACATGTTTGGTTTTGGAGTAATGTTTGGCGCAGTGGAAGAATGGCCGTGCGCGACCCGAGGGTCCCTGGTTCAATCCCCACCTAGTACCAACCTTGTCATGTCCGTTGTGTCCTGAGCAAGACACTTCACCCTTGCTCCTGATGGGTGCTGTTTAGCGCCTTGCATGGCAGCTCCCTCCATCAGTGTGTGATGGGTAAATGTGGAAGTAGTGTCAAAGCGCTTTGAGTACCTTGAAGGTAGAAAAGCGCTATACAATTACAACCCATTTATTTATTTATTTATTTATATGTAGTATGACAGCTATACTGTTATATTGAGTAAAAAAAACTAACTTGTGTCTTTACAAACCTTACACAATATATTTTTTCTAGTAAAACTCACAAAGAGACATTTCCCCAGGTATTATTAGCCATTGTGCATGTGTGGTTTAGGAGTTATGTTTAAATAAATGTCAAATTGAATGTGGCAGGTATACTGTCATGAGTAAAACCTAATTTTTGTAATTGTAAACTTTACCAAAATACCTGATTCTGGTAAAACTCACATAGATTGAATATTACATTCTTAGACGGATTGCTTGTTTGGTTTTGGAGTTATGTTTTTACAACTTTCATATTTAGTATGACAGTTATACTGTCATATTGAGTAAAAAAAACAACTAACTTGCGTCTTTGCAAACCTTACAAAAGATCATTATTCTGGTAAAGACTTAGACTTTCTTTTTATTGTCATTCAAATTTGAACTTTACAGCATAGATAACACAATTTCGTTACATAAGCTCATGGTAGTGCAGGATAAAAAAGCAATAAGGTGCATATATAAATAAATAAATATAAATAATATATAAATATACATATAAAATAAATAAATATACTTAAATATATATAAATAAATAAAAAGGATACTGTGCAGATAAATATATTGCACTTTTTCCACATGCGCCCACGTTTATGGGTGTATGTTATATTGTTATTTTTTTTTATTCCAGCGAGTTAATCCATTTTGAGGGGAGTTGAGGGGATAATTTAATTATAATGCGTTCAAGAGTCTTACGGCCTGAGGGAAGAAGCTGGAGGTTCTGCTTCGGAGGCTGCGGAACCTCTTTCTAGAGTCCAGCAGTGAAAACAGTCCTTGGTGGGGGTGGGAGGAGTCTTTGCAAATTTTCTGAGCCCTGGTCAGGCAGCGCTTTTTGCGATCTCCTGGATAGGAGGAAGAGGATTCCTGAAGATCTTTTCCGCCGTCCTCACCACTCTCTGGAGAGACTTCCAGTCTGAGGCACTGCAGGCTCCAGTCCAGACAGAGATGCTGTTGGTCAGCAGGCTCTCTATAACAAAGATACAGTTCTCCAAGCATTATTAGCTATTTGCATTTGTTGTTTAGGATTTATGTTTAAATAACTGTCATAGTGAGTAAAACCTAAATTTTGTATTTGCAAACCTTACAAAAACAATTGATTCTAGTAAAACTCACAGATACAATATCACAGGCATTTTTAGACATAATGCATGTTTGGTTTTGGAGTTGTGTTTATATAACTTTCATATTTAGTATTACAGTAATACTGTCATATTGAGTAAAAAACAACAACTAACTTGTGTCTTTACAAACCTTACAAAATATTTTTCCCAGTAAAACTCAAAGATACATTTCTACAGGCATTATTAGCCATTTTGCATGTGCGGTTTAGGATTTATGTTTAAATAACTGTCATATTGAGTGTGACAGTAAAGTCATAGTGAGTAAAACAAACTAACTTGTGTCTTTGCAATGCTTACAAAAGAAAATGTTACTAGTAAAACTCACAAAAGATACATTTCTTCATGCATTATTAGAAAATGTTCATGTGTAGTTTAGGAGTTATGTTTTAATAACTGTCAAATTGAGTGTGGCAGTTATACTGTCATTAAGTGTTAAACCTAAATTTTGTATTTGCAAAGCTTACAAAAACAACTGATTCTAGTAAAACTCACATAGATTCAATATTGCAGGCATTTTAGACATTTCACATGTTTGGTTTAGGAGTTGTGTTTGAATACATTTTAATTGTTTTTTTCGTTTGGGCAAGTCCGACTGGCAGGAGGCCACGGGGAAGCCCCAGGACACATTGGGAAGACTATGTCAGCCGGCTGGCCTGGGAACGCTTCGGGATCCCCCGAGAAGAGCTGGACGAAGTGGCTGGGGAGAGGGAAGTCGGGGCTTCTCTTCTTAAGCTGCTGCCCCCGCAACCCGACCTCGGATAAGCGGAAGAAAATGGATACATTTAGTATGACAGTTATACTATTATATTGAGTAAAAAAAACTAACTTGTGTCTTTAAAAAACCTTACAAATGATATGTTTTCTAGTAAAACTCACAAAGATACATCTCCAGGCATTATAAGCCATTTTGCATGTGGTTTAGGGGTTATGTTTTTAAATAACTGCCATATTGAATGTGGCAGTTATACTGTCATTATGAGTAAAACCTAATTTTTGTAATTGTAAACCTTACCAAAATACCTGATTCTGGTAAAACTCACATAGATTCAATATTACAGGCATTTTTGGACGGATTGCATGTGTATTTTTGAAATTATGTTCATACAACTTTCTTATTTAGTATGACAGTGATACTATCATATTGAGTAAAAAAAACCTAACTTGTGTCTTTGCAAACCTTACAAAAGAACATTTTAGTAAAACTCAAAGATACATCTCCAGGCATTATTAGTCATTTTGCATTTGTTGTTTAGGAGTTATGTTTAAATAACTGTCATATTAAATGTAACAGTATACTCTTATATAGAGTAAAACCTAATTTTTGTATTTGCAAACCTTACAAAAACAACTGATTCTAGTAAAATTCACATGCATTCAATATTACAGTTATTTTTAGACATTTTGCCTGTTTGGTTTAGAAATTATGATGGAATACATTTGTATTGCTTTTTTCGCATTATCTCAGGATTTTAGGAATATTACTGTCATATTGAGTAAAAAACTACTTTTTGTGTTTGCAAGCCTTAAAAAAAGCATATGTTTCGAGTAAAACTCACAATAATGCATTATTTCAGGCAATATTAGCTCATTTTTATGTGTAGTTTAGGAGTTATGTTTATTTACTGTCATATTGAGTGTACATTGTCATGGTGAAAAAAAACTATTTTTTTTATTTGCAAAAATTTCAAACACAACCGATTCTAGTAAAACTCACATGCATTCAATATTACAGTTATTTTTAGACATTTTGCCTGTTTGGTTTAGAAATTATGATGGAATACATTGTATTGCTTTTGTCGCATTATCTCAGGATTTTAGGAATATTACTGTCATATTGAATAAAAAACTACTTTTTGTGTTTTCAAGCCTTAAAAAAGTATATGTTTCGAGTAAAACTCACAATAATGCATTATTTCAGGCAATATTAGCTCATTTTTATGTGTAGTTTAGGAGTTATGTTTATTTACTGTCATATTGAGTGTACATTGTCATGGTGAAAAAAAACCTAATTTTTTTATTTGCAAAAATTTCAAACACAACCGATTCTAGTAAAACTCACATGGGTTCAGTATTACAGGCATTTTCCCACATTTTGCATGTTTGATTTAGGAAATATGATTGAATATATTTTCATTGCTTTTTTCGCAACATATCAGGATTTTAGGAATATTACTGTCATATTGAGTAAAAACTACTTTTTGTGTTTGCAAGATTTGAAAAAGCATATGTTTCGAGTAAAACTCCGTAGAATGCATTATTTGAGGTATCATTAGCCATTTTGCATGTGTAGTTAGGAGTTATTTTCAAATAACTGTCATATTGAGTGTGACAGTATACTGTCATAGTGAGTAAAACTTAATTTTTGTATTTGCAAACCTTATAAGAACAACTGATTCTAGTAAAACTCACATGGATTTAATATTACAGGCATTTTTAGACATTTTGCATTGTTGGTTTAGGAATTATGTTGGAATACATTTTTATTGCTTTTTTCGCATTATCTCAGGATTTTAAGAACATTACTGTCATATTGAGTAAAAAACTACTTTTTGTGTTTGCAAGCCTTAAAAAAGCATATGTTTCGAGTAAAACTCATAATAATGCATTATTTCAGGCAATATTAGCTCATTTTTATGTGTAGTTTAGGAGTTATGTTTATTTACTGTCATATTGAGTGTACATTGTCATGGTGAAAAAAACCTAATTTTTGTTTTTGCAAACTTTACTAAAACAACTGATTCTAGTAAAACTCACATGGATTCAATAATACAGGCATTTTTACACATTTTGCATGTTTAGTTTAGAAATTATGATTGAATACATTTTTATTGCTTTTTTCGCATTATCTCAGGATTTTAAGAACTTTACTGTCATTTTGAGTAAAAAAATACTTTTTGTGTTTGCAAGCCTTAAGAAAGCATATGTTTCGAAGAAAACTCCCAAGGATCCATTATTTCAAAATTGTCATATTGAGTGTGACAGTTTACTTTCATAAAGAGTAAAACCTAATTTTTGCTTTTGCAAACCTTACTAAAACAACTGATTCTAGTGAAACTCACAAGGATATAATATTACTGGCATTTTTAGACATTTTGCATTGTTGGTTTAGGAATTATGTTGGAATACATTTTTATTGCTTTTTTCGCATTATCTCAGAATTTTAAGAACATTACTGTCATATTGAGTAAAAAAAAATACTTTTTGTGTTTGCAAGCCTTAAGAAAGCATATTTTTCAAGGAAAACTCCCAAGGATCCATTATTTCAAACATTATTAGCCATTTTGCATGAGTAGTTTAGGAGTTATGATTAAAAAACTGTCATATTGAGTGTGACGTTTACTTTCATAAAGAGTAAAACCTAATTTTTGTTTTTGCAAACTTTACTAAATCAACTGATTCTAGTAAAACTCACATGGATTCAATAATACAGACATTTTTACACATTTTGCAATGTTGGTTTAGAAATTATGATTGAAGAATTTTTTTTTGCTTTTTTCGCATTATCTCAGGAATTGAAGAACATTACTGTCATATTGAGTAAAAAAATACTTTTTGTGTTTGCAAGCCTTAAGAAAGCATATGTTTCGAGGAAAACTCCCAAGGATCCATTTTTTCAAACATTATTAGCCATTTTGCATGAGTAGTTTAGGAGTTATGATTAAAAAACTGTCATATTGAGTGTGACAGTTTACTTTCCTAAAGAGTAAAACCTAATTTTTGTTTTTGCAAACCTTATAAGAACAACTGCTTCTAGTAAAACTCACATGGATTTAATATTACAGGCATTTTTAGACATTTTGCATTGTTGGTTTAGGAATTATGTTGGAATACATTTTTATTGCTTTTTTCGCATTATCTCAGGATTTTAAGAACATTACTGTCATATTGAGTAAAAAACTACTTTTTGTGTTTGCAAGCCTTAAAAAAGCATATGTTTCGAGTAAAACTCATAATAATGCATTATTTCAGGCAATATTAGCTCATTTTTATGTGTAGTTTAGGAGTTATGTTTATTTACTGTCATATTGAGTGTACATTGTCATGGTGAAAAAAACCTAATTTTTGTTTTTGCAAACTTTACTAAAACAACTGATTCTAGTAAAACTCACATGGATTCAATAATACAGGCATTTTTACACATTTTGCATGTTTAGTTTAGAAATTATGATTGAATACATTTTTATTGCTTTTTTCGCATTATCTCAGGATTTTAAGAACTTTACTGTCATTTTGAGTAAAAAAATACTTTTTGTGTTTGCAAGCCTTAAGAAAGCATATGTTTCGAAGAAAACTCCCAAGGATCCTTTATTTCAAAATTGTCATATTGAGTGTGACAGTTTACTTTCATAAAGAGTAAAACCTAATTTTTGCTTTTGCAAACCTTACTAAAACAACTGATTCTAGTAAAACTCACATGGATTCAATAATACAGGCATTTTTACACATTTTGCAATGTTGGTTTAGAAATTATGATTGAAGAATTTTTTTTTGCTTTTTTCGCATTATCTCAGGAATTGAAGAACATTACTGTCATATTGAGTAAAAAAATACTTTTTGTGTTTGCAAGCCTTAAGAAAGCATATGTTTCGAGGAAAACTCCCAAGGATCCATTATTTCAAACATTATTAGCCATTTTGCATGAGTAGTTTAGGAGTTATGATTAAAAAATTGTCATATTGAGTGTGACAGTTTACTTTCCTAAAGAGTAAAACCTAATTTTTGTTTTTGCAAACCTTACTAAAACAACTGATTCTAGTAAAACTCACATGGATATAATATTACAGAAATTTTTAGACATTTTGCATTGTTGGTTTAGGAATTATGTTGGAATACATTTATTGCTTTTTTTCGCATTATCTCAGATTTTTAAGAACATTACTGTCATATTGAGTAAAAAACTAGTTTTTGTGTTTGCAAGCCTTAAAAAAGCATATGTTTCGAGTAAAACTCACAAGAATGCATTATTTCAGGCAATATTAGCTCATTTTTATGTGTAGTTTAGGAGTTATGTTTAATTTACTGTCATATTGAGTGTACATTGTCATGGTGAAAAAAACCCACTTTTTCTAATTGCAAACCTTTCAAACACAACTGATTCTAGTAAAACATACATTGATTCAATATTACAGGCATTTTTACACATTTTGCATGTTTGGTTTAGGAATTATAATGGAATACATTTTTTTTTTGCTTTTTTCGTAATTATCTCAGGATTTTAAGAACATTACTGTCATATTGAGTAAAAAACTACTTTTTGTGTTTGCAAGATTTAAAAAAGCATATGTTTCGAGGAAAACTCCTAAGGATGCATTATTTCAGGCATAAATAGCCATTTTGCTTGTGTGGATTAGGAGTTTTTAAATAACTGTCATATTGCGTGTGGCTGTTAGTTACCTAATTTTTGTATTTTTAAACCTGAAAACCTCCTGATTCTAGTAAAATTCACAAAGATACAATATTACAGGCATTTTTAGACATAATACAGGTTTGGTTTTGGAGTTAGGTTTATAACTTTTCATATTTAGTATGACAGTTATACTGTCATATTAAGTAAAAAAAAAAAAAAGACTTGTGTCTTTGCAAACCTTACAAAATATTTTTTTCCAGTAAAACTCACAAAGATACATTTCTCTTATTAGCCATTTTGCATGTGTGGTTTCGGAATTATGTTTAAATAACTGTCAGATACAGAGACAGAGACAGTATACATGGGGAAGGCGTGGCGCAGTTGGGAGAGTGGCCGTTCCAGCAACCTGAGGGTTCTTGGTTCGATCCCCACCTTCTACCAACCTCGTCACGTCTGTTGCGTCCTTGAGGGAGACACTTTACCCTTGCTCCTGATGGGTTGTGGTTAGGGCCTTGCATGCCAGCTTCCGCCATGAGTGTGTGAATGTGTGTGTGAATGGATGAATGTAAAAATAGTGTCAAAGCGCTTTGTGTACCTTGAAGGTAGAAAAGCGCTATACAAGTATAGCCCATTTACCATAGTGAGTAAAACCAAATGTTTGTATTTACAAACCTTACAAAAACAACCCATTCTAGTAAAAGTCACACAGATACAATATTGTAGGCATTTTTAGACATAATGCATGTTTGGTTTTGGAGTTATGTTTATATAACCTCCTTTCTGAGCCGCCACCTTATCGTGGTAGAGGAGTTTGCGGGGCCCACTGATCCTAGGAGCTATGCTGTCTGTGGGCTTCTATGCCCCCTCGTAGGCTCTCCCAAGACAAATAGGTCCTAGGTGAGGGATCAGACAAAGAGCAGCTCAAAGACCTTTATGAAAAGTACAAATAGAGGTCCTAGATTTTTCCTCGCCCGGCGCGGGTCACCGTGGCTCCCCTGTGGAGCCAGGCCCAGAGGTGGGGCACGATGGTGAGCGCCTGTTGGCTGGCTCAGCTCAATGAAGCAACGTGGTTCCCTCCACCAATGGGCTCACCACTCATGGGCTGGGTTATAGAGGTCGGGTGCTGAGCGGCAGCCGAAGGCAGGGCACTTGGCGGTCCGATCATCGGCTACATAAGCTAGCTCTTCTGACGTGAAATTAAAAGTTAAAGTTAAAGTACCAATGATTGTCACACACACACACTAGGTGTGGCGAGACTATTCTCTGCATTTGACCCATCACCACCCCCTGGGAGGTGAGGGGAGCAGTGGGCAGCAGCGGTGGCCACGCCCGGGAATCATTTTTGGTGATTTAACCCCCAATTCCAACCCTTGATGCTGAGTGCCAAGCAGGGAGGTAATGGGTCCCATTTTTATAGTCTTTGGTATGACTCGGCCGGGGTTTGAACTCACAACCTACCGATCTCAGGGCGGACACTCTAACCACTAGGCCACTGAGTAGGTTGCTAGGCCACTAAATGTCACCTCGCTGGGAGGGAAGGAGCCTGAGCTGATGTGCGAGGTGGAGAAGTTCCGGCTAGATATAGTTGGACTCACTTCGACGCACAGGAACCTGTTCTCTCGAGAGGGGCTGGACTCTCTTCCACTATGGCGTTGCAAGCAATGAGAGGCTGGGGTGGCAATTCTTGTTGTCCCCCCGGCTCAAAGACAAGAGTATGGGGTATCGGACTGTCTGATTGTGGCGGGTCGCTCCCTGTATGATCAGTGTAGGGCAGCCTTGGTCCGCCAAGGCTGCCCTTTGTCACCGATTCTGTTGTTAACTTTTATGGACAGAATTGCAGTTATGGCGTTGAGGGGATCTGGTTTGGCGGTTGCAGGATTAGGTCTCTGCTTTTTGCAGTTGATGTGGTCCTGATGGCTTCAACTGGCCAGGATCTCCAGCTCTCATTGGATGGCCGAGTATGAAGCGACTGGGATGAGAATCAGCACCTCCAAGTCCGAGTCCATGGTTCTCGCCCGGTAAAGGGTGGGGTGCCATTTCCAGGTTGAGGTGGCGATGGCACATACTAGATGGCCCCAAGTGGAGGAGTTCAACTACCTAGGAGTCTTGTTCACGAGTGAGGGAAGAGTGGATCATGAGATCCACAGGCGGATCGGTGCGGCGTCTTCAGTAATGAGGACGCTATATTGATCCATTGGGGTGAAGAAGGAGCTGAGCCAGAATTAAAAGCTCTAAATTTACCGGTCGATCTACATTCTCATCCTGCACCTATGGTCATGGTTATGACCGAAAAGACAAGATCCCGGGTACAAGCGGCCAAATTGAGTTTCCTCCGCCGGGTGGCGGGTCTCTCCCTTAGAGATAGGATAAGAAGCTCTGTCATCCGGGAGGAACTCAGAGTAAAGCGCTGCTCCTCCACATTGAGAGGAGCCAGATGAGGTGGTTCGGGCATCTGCTCAGGATGCCACCCGAACGCCTCCCGAGGGAGGTGTTTAGGGCAAGTCCGACCGGCAGGAGGCCACGGGGAAGACCCAGGACACATTGGGAAGATTTTGTCTCCAGGCTGGCCTGGGAACGCCTCAGGATCCCCCGAGAAGAGCTGGAAGAAGTGGCTGGGGAGAGGGAAGTCTGGGCTTCTCTGTTTAGGCTGCTTCCCCCGCAACCCGACCTCGGTTAAGCGGAAGAAAATGGATGGATTTAGTAACGACAACAAAAAATGCCCATCCATCCATTTTCTACCGCTTATTCCCTTTTGGGGTGGCAGGGGGCGCTGGAGCCTATCTCAGCTACAATCGGGCGGAAGGCGGGGTACACCCGCCACCTCATCGCAAAAAATAATTCTAGTAAAACTCACATTGATACAATTTTACAGGTATTTTTAGACATATTGCATGTTTGGTTTTGGAATTATGTTTATATAACTTTCATATGTATTAGACAGTTATACTGTCATCTTGAGTAAAACTAACTTGTGTCTTTACAAACATTACAAACTATGTTTTTCCAGTAAAACTCACAAAAATAATGTTTTCCAGGCATTATTAGACATTTTTCATGTGTGGTTTAGGAAATATGTTTAAATAACTGTCATATTGAATGTGGCAGTTATACTGTTATTATGTGTAAAACCAAATTTTTGTATTTGCAAACCTTACAAAAACAACTGATTCTAGTCAAACTCACATAGATTCAATATTACAGGCATTTTTAGACATTTCACATGTTTGAATACATTTTTATTGCTTTTTTCGTTAGGGCAAGTCCGATCGGCAGGAGGCCACGGGGAAGACCCAGGACACATTGGGAAGACTATGTCTCAGGCTGGCCTGGGAACGCCTCGGGATCCCCCGAGAAGAGCTGGACAAAGTGGCTGGGGCTTCTCTGCTTAGGCTGCTGCCCCCGCAACCCGACCTCGGATAAGCGGAAGAAAATGGATGGATTTAGTATGACAGTTATACTGTCATATTGAGTAAAAAAACTATTTTTCATAGATTCAATATTACAGGCATCTTTAGATGGATTGCATGTTTGGTTTTGGAGATATGTTTATACAACTTTCATATTTAGTATGTCAGTTATACTGTCATATTGAGTAAAAAAAAAAAAACTTGTGTCTGCAAACCTTACAAAAGATTATTATTCTAGTAAAACTAACAAAGATACATTTTTCCAAGCATTATTAGCATTTGTTGTTTTGGAGTTATAATGCTTGCGTTGAGAGGCGACGGGCTCGGGTGGCAATTCTTGTTGCCCCCCGGCTCAAAACCTGCACGTTGGAGTTCAATCCAGTGGACCAGTGGGTAGCTTTCCTCCGCCTTCTGGGTGGGGGGACGGGTCCTGACTGTTGTTTGGCCTTACGCGCCAAACGGCAGCTCAGAGTACCCACCCTTTTTGGATTCACTTGAGGGAGTACTGGAAAGTGCTCCACCGGGTGATTCCCTCGTTCTACTGGGGGCCTTCAACGCTCATCTTGGCAACAACAGTGAAACCTGGAGAGGCGTGATTGGGAAGAATGGCCGCCCGGATCTGAACCCGAGTGGTGTTTTGTTATTGGACTTTTGTGCTCGTCACAGATTGTCAATAACAATAACAACAATATGACAGTATAACTGTCATACTAAATATGAAAGTTGTAAAAACATAACTCCAAAACCAAACAAGCAATCCGTCTAAAAATGTAATATTCAATCTATGTGAGTTTTACCAGAATCAGGTATTTTGGTAAGGTTTACAATTACAAAAATTGGGTTTTACTCATGACAGTATACCTGCCACATTCAATTTGACATTTATTTAAACATAACTCCTAAACCACACATGCACAATGGCTAATAATACCTGGGGAAATGTCTCTTTGTGAGTTTTACTAGAAAAAAGATATTGTGTAAGGTTTGTAAAGACACAAGTTAGTTTTTTTTACTCAATATAACTGTATAGCTGTCATACTATATATAAATAAATAAATAAATAAATGGGTTGTAATTGTATAGCGCTTTTCTACCTTCAAGGTACTCAAAGCGCTTTGACACTACTTCCACATTTACCCATCACACACTGATGGAGGGAGCTGCCATGCAAGGCGCTAAACAGCACCCATCAGGAGCAAGGGTGAAGTGTCTTGCTCAGGACACAACGGACATGACAAGGTTGGTACTAGGTGGGGATTGAACCAGGGACCCTCGGGTCGCGCACGGCCATTCTTCCACTGCGCCAAACATTACTCCAAAACCAAACATGTATTACCGTATTTTCCGCACTATAAGGCGCACCTAAAAACCACAAATTTTCTCAAAAGCTGACAGTGCGCCTTATAACCCGGTGCGCTTTATATATGGATAAATATTAAGATTTATTTTCATAAAGTTTCGGTCTCGTAACTACGGTAAACAGCCGCCATCTTTTTTCCCGGTAGAACAGGAAGCGCTTCTTCTTCTACGCAAGCAACCGCCAAGGTAAGCACCCGCCCCCATAGAACAGGAAGCGCTTCTTCTTCTACTGTAAGCAACCACCCGCCCGCGTAGAAGAAGAAAAAGCGCGCGGATATTACCGTACGGTACGTTTCATTTCCTTTGTGTGTTTACATCTGTAAAGACCACAAAATGGCTCCTACTAAACGACAGGGATCCGGTTCATGAAAAGACGCAATCTCTCCATCCGCACACGGATTACTATTTCACAGCAACTGATATTCCTGTGAACCGCACTGTGGATACAACGGGAGCACGTACGGTGAATATTCGCACCACAGGGAATGAGAAGTCATCCTTCACTGTGGTTCTAGCTTGCCATGCTAATGGCCAGAAACTTCCACCCATGGTGATATTCAAAAGGAAGACCTTGCCAAAAGAGACCTTTCCAGCCGGCGTCATCATAAAAGCTAACTTGAAGGGATGGATGAAGAAAAGATGAGCGAGTGGTTAAGGTAAGTTTAAGTTTACGCGAAGAGGCCGGGTGGCTTTTTTCACGCAACTTCGTCCATGTTGATATACGATTCCATGCGCGCCCACATCACGCTGGTTTTAATATATTATTAAAGTTTGACTGACCTATTTGACTGTTTTTTTGACATTCCTTTAGCGCAGTTAGATGCGGCTTACAACACGGGGCGGCTTATAGGTGGACAATGTTTTGAAATATGCCGTTCATTGAAGGCGCGGCTTATAACCCAGGGCGCCTTATGGTGCGGAAAATACGGTATGTCTAAAAATGCCTGTAATATTGTATCTGTGTGAGTTTTACTAGAATCAGTTGTTTTTGTAAGGTTTTCAAATACCAAAATTAGGTTTTATTTACTTTGACAGTTATTTAAACATAACTCCTAAACAACAAATGCAAAATAGCTAATAATGCTTGGAGAGATGTATCGTTGTTATAGCGAGCCTGCTGACCAACAGCATCTCTGTCTGGACTGGAGCCTGCAGTGCCTCAGACTGGAAGTATCTCCAGAGAGTGGTGAGGACGGCGGAAAAGATCATCAGGACTCCTCTTCCTCCTATCCAGGAGATCGCAAAAAGCGCTGCCTGACCAGGGCTCAGAAAATTTGCAAAGACTCCTCCCACCCCCACCAAGGACTGTTTTCACTGCTGGACTCTAGAAAGAGGTTCCGCAGCCTCCGAAGCAGAACCTCCAGCTTCTTCCCTCAGGCCATAAGACTCTTGAACGCATCATAAATAAATTATCTCCTCAACTCCCCTCAAAATGAATTAACTCGCTGGAATGAAATAAAAAATATAACATACACCCATAAACGTGGGCGCATGTGGAAAAAGTGCAATATATTTATCTGCACAGTAATCTATTTATCTATTTTTTATATATTTATGTATATTTATTTATTATATATATATATATATATGTATATATATATATATATATATATATATAGTATTTATATATTATTTATATATATTTATGTATCGAAATATGCACCTTATTGCTTTTTTATCCTGCACTACGACATTTCGTTCTTATCTGTGCTGTAAAGTTCAAATTTGAATGACAATAAAAAGAAAGTCTAAGTCTAAGTCTAAGTCTTTACTAGAATAACGATCTTTTGTAAGGTTTGCAAAGACACAAGTTAGGTTTTTTTTTACTCAATGGTAATATACAGTATAACTGTCATACTAAATATGAAAGTTGTATAATCAAAACTCCAAAACCAAACATGCAATCCGTCTAAAATGCATGTAATATTGAATCTATGTGAGTTTTACCAGAATCAGGTATTTTGGTAAGGTTTACAATTACAAACATTAGGTTTCACTCATAATGACAGTATAACTGCCACATTCAATTTGACATCTATTTAAACATAACTCCTAAACCACACATGCACAATGGCTATTAATGCCTGGAGAAATGTCTCTTTGTGAGTTTTACTGGAAAAAAAATATTTCGTAATGTTTGTACCGACACAAGTTAGTTTTTTTTACTCAATATGACAGTGTTACTGTCATACTAAACATGAAAGTTATATAAACATAACTCCAAAACCAAACATGCATTATCTCTAAAAATGCCTGTAATTTAAAAGTTAAAAAGTTAAAGTACCAATGATTGTCACACACACACTAGGTGTGGCGAAATTATTCTCTGCATTTGACCCATCACCCTTGATCACCCCCTGGAGGTGAGGGGAGCAGTGGGCAGCAGCGGTGGCCGCGCCCGGGAATCATTTTGGTGATTTAACCCCCAATTCCAACCCTTGATGCTGAGTGCCAAGCAGGGAGGTAATGGGTCCCATTTTTTTAGTCTTTGGTATGACTCGGCCGGGGTTTGAACTCCCAACCTATCGATCCCAGGACGGACACTCTAACCACTAGGCCACTGAGTAGGTGGCCTAGTGTAATTTTGTATCCATGTGAGTTTTACTAGAATCAGTTGTTTTTGTAAGGTTTGCAAATACAAAATATGGGTTTTACTCACAGTATAATGTCACACTCAATCTGACAGTTATTTAAACATAACTCCTAAACCACACATGCCAAATGGCTAATAATGCCTGGAGAAATGTCTCTTTGTGAGTTTTTCAGGAAAAAAAACATTTTGTAAGGTTTGTAAAGACACAAGTTAGTTTTTATTACTCAATATGACAGTATTACTGTAATACTAAATATGAAAGTTATATAAACACAACTCCAAAATCAAACATGCATCATGTCTAAAAATGCCTGCAATATTGCATCCATGTGAGTTTTACTAGAATCAGTTGTTTTTGTAAGGTTTTTGCAAATACAAAAATTAGGTTTTACTCACTATGACAGTTATTTAAACATAACTCCTAAACAACAAATGCAAAATGACTAATAATGCTTGGAGAAATGTATCTTTGTTAGATTTACTAGAAAAAATATATTTTGTAAGTTAGTTTTTTTTACTTAATATGACAGTATAACTGTCATACTAAATCCATCCATTTTCTTCCGCTTATCCGAGGTCCGGTTGCAGGGGCAGCAGCCTAAGCAGAGAAGCCCGGACTTCCCTATCCCCAACCACTTCGTCCAGCTCTTCTCGGGGGATCCCGAGGCGTTCGACAGCCCAGCCGGGAGACATAGTCTTCCCAATGTGTCCTGGGTCTTCCCCGCGGCCTCCTGCCCGTCGGACTTGCCCTAATGAAAAAAGCAATACAAATGTATTCAAACACAACTCTAAACCAAACATGTAAAATGTCTACAAATGCCTGTAAAATTGAATCTATGTTTTACTAGAATCAGTTGTTTTTATAAGGTTTGCAAATACAAAATGAGGTTTTACACATAATGACAGTATAACTGCCACACTCAATATGACAGTTATTTAAACATAACTCCTAAACCACACATGAAAAATGTCTGATAATGCGTGAAGAAATGTATCTTTGTGATTTTTATTAGAAACGTTTTCTTTTGTGAGGTTTGCAAAGACACAAGTTAGTTTTTTTTACTCAATATGACAATATGACACTCACTATGACAGTTATTTAAACATAACTCCTAAACTCATACTTGCCAACATTGAGACCTCCGATTTCAGGATGTGGGGGTGGGGAAGGCATGGTCGGGGGTGGGGTGGGGGCGTGGTTGGGTGTGTGGTTAAGAGGGGAGGAGTATATTTAGAGCTAGAATTCACCAAGTCAAGTATTTCATATATATATATATATATATATATATATATATATATATATATATATATATATATATATATATATATATATATATATATATACACATATATAAAAAAACTTGACTTTCAGTGAATTCTAGCTATATATATATATATATATATATATATATATATATATATATATATATATATATATATATATATGTATGTGTGGGGAAAAAAATCACAAGACTACTTCATCTCTACAGGCCTGTTTCATGAGGGGTTCCCTCAATCATCAGGAGATATAAGACATACATCAATCAATCAATCAATCAATGTTGATTTATATAGCCCTAAATCACAAGTGTCTCAAAGGGCTGCACAAGCCACAACGACATCCTCGGCATAGCCCACATAAGGGCAAGGAAAAACTCACCCCAGTGGGACGTCGATGTGAATGACTATGAGAAACCTTGGAGAGGACCGCATATGTGGGTAACCCCCCCCCCCTCTAGGGAGACCGAATGCAATGGATGTCGAGTGGGTCTAACATAATATTGTGAGAGTCCAGTCCATAGTGGATCCAGCATAACAGTAAGAGTACAGTCCACAGTGGGGTCAGCAGGAAACCATCCCGAGCGGAGACGGGTCAGCAGCGCAGAGATGTTCCCAACCGATATACAGGCGAGCGGTCCACCCCGGGTCCCGACCCCGGACAGCCAGCACCCCATCCATGGCCACCGGATCTGTGTGTCTCCCCTTCCACAAGGGATAGGGGGGAGCAGAGGAGAAAAGAAAAGAAACGGCAGATCAACTGGTCTAAAAAAGGGGGGCTATTCAAAGGTTAGAGTATACAAATGAGTTTTGAGATGGGACTTAAATGTTTCTACTGAGGTAGCATCTCTAACTGTTACCGGGAGGGCATTCCATAGTGCTGGAGCCCGAATAGAAAACGCTCTACAGCCCGCAGACTTTTTTTGGGCTCTGGGAATCACTAATAAGCCGGAGTTCTTTGAACGCAGATTTCTTGCCGGGACATATGGTACAATACAATCGGCAAGATAGGCTGGAGCTAGACCGTGTAGTATTTTATACCTAAGTAGTAAAACCTTAAAGTCGCATCTTAAGTGCACAGGAAGCCAGTGCAGGTGAGCCAGTATAGGCGTAATATGATCAAACTTTCTTGTTCTTGTCAAAAGTCTAGCAGCCGCATTTTGTACCAACTGTAATCTTTTAATGCTAGACATAGGGAGACCCGAAAATAATACGTTACAGTAATCGAGACGAGACGTAACGAACGCATGAATAATGATCTCAGCGTCGCTAGTGGACAAAATGGAACGAATTTTAGCGATATTACGGAGATGAAAGAAGGCCGTTTTAGTAACACTCTTTATGTGTGACTCAAAGGAGAGAGTTGGGTCGAAGATAATACCCAGATTCTTTACTGAGTCGCTTTGTGTAATTGTTTGGTTGTCAAATGTTAAGGTGGTATCATCAAATAAATGTCGGTGTTTAGCAGGACCGATAATCAGCATTTCCGTTTTCTTAGTGTTGAGTTGCAAGAAGTTAGCGGACATCCATTGTTTAATTTCATTAAGACACGCCTCCAGCTGACTACAATCCGGCGTGTTGGTCAGCTTTAGGGGCATGTAGAGTTGGGTGTCATCAGCATAGCAATGAAAGCTAACACCGTATTTGCGTATGATGTCGCCTAGCGGCAGCATGTAAATACTAATGAGTGCAGGGCCAAGAACCGAACCTTGGGGGACTCCGCACGTTACCTTAACATAGTCCGAGGTCACATTGTTATGGGAGACGCACTGCATCCTGTCAGTAAGATAAGAGTTAAACCACGACAAGGCTAAGTCTGACATACCAATACGTGTTTTGATACGCTCTAATAAAATGTTATGATCGACGGTATCGAAAGCAGCGCTAAGATCAAGAAGCAGCAACATAGATGACGCATCAGAATCCATCGTTAGCAGTAGATCATTAGTCATTTTTGCGAGGGCTGTCTCCGTAGAGTGATTTGCCCTGAAACCGGATTGAAAAGGTTCACAGAGATTGTTAGACATTAAGTGTTCATTTAGCTGCTGTGCGACAATTTTTTCGAGGATTTTCGAGATAAACGGAAGGTGGGACACCGGCCGGTAGTTTACCATGAGGTCAGGATCGAGGTTAGGTCTTTTGAGCAAAGGATGAATAACCGCTTTTTTGAATGCTAGTGGAACAGTGCCAGAGGAAAGTGATAAGTTTATAATATTTAGCACTGATGGACCTAATAATACAAAAAGCTCCTTAATAAGTTTCCCAGGAAATGGGTCAAGTAAACATGTTGTTTGTTTTGTCCCCTTAACACATCTTAACAATTCCTCTAATGTTATTTCATCAAAGAGAGAGAAACTATTTTGGAGGGCGGTATCCTTCGTAGATACAGTCGTATCTGTGTTAATAGAACCCAGTTGTAGCTGCGATGCATTGTCTTTAATCTCCTTTCTAATGAGTTCAATTTTCTTATTAAAGAAATTCATAAAATCATCTGCTGAGTGGGTGGAGCTACTGGGAGGAGTCATTTTTTGCGATGAGATGGCGACTTGTCCGGGGTGTACCCCACCTTCCACCCGATTGTAGCTGAGATAGGCTCCAGCGCCTCCTGCCACCCCAAAAGGGAATAAGCGGTAGAAAATGGATAGATGGGCATTTTTTGTTGTCGTTACTAAATCCATCCATTTTCTTCCGCTTAACCGAGGTCGGGTTGCAGGGGCAGCAGCCTAAACAGAGAAGCCCAGACTTCCCTCTCCCCAACCACTTCTTCCAGCTCTTCTCGGGGGATCCTGAGGCGTTCCCAGGCCAGCCGGGAGACATAATCTTCCCAATGTGTCCTGGGTCTTCCCCGTGGCCTCCTGCCGGTCGGACTTGCCCTAAACACCTCCCTCGGGAGGCGTTCGGGTGGCATCCTGAGCAGATGCCCGAACCACCTCATCTGGCTCCTCTCAATGTGGAGGAGCAGCGCTTTACTCTGAGTTCCTCCAGGATGACAGAGCTTCTTATCCTATCTCTAAGGGAGTGACCCGCCACCCGAAGGAGGAAACTCTTGTCTTTGATCTTGTCTTTTCGGTCATAACCATGACCATGGGTGCAGGATGGGAATGTAGATCGACCGGTAAATTTAGAGCTTTTAATTCTGGCTCAGCTCCTTCTTCACCACAATGGATCGATATAGCGTCCTCATTACTGAAGACGCTGCACCGATCCGCCTGTGGATCTCATGATCCACTCTTCCCTCACTCGTGAACAAGACTCCTAGGTACTTGAACTCCTCCACTTGGGGCCATCTAGTATGTGCCATCGCCTCCTCAACCTGGAAATGGCACCCCACCCTTTACCGGGCGAGAACCATGGACTCGGACTTGGAGGTGCTGACTCTCATCCCAGTCGCTTCATACTCGGCCATCCAATGAGAGCTGGAGATCCTGGCCAGTTGAAGCCATCAGGACCACATCAACTGCAAAAAGCAGAGACCTAATCCTGCAACCACCAAACCGGATCCCCTCAACGCCATGACTGCAATTCTGTCCATAAAAGTTAACAACAGAATCGGTGACAAAGGGTAGCCTTGGCGGACCAAGGCTGCCCTACACTGATCATACAGGGAGCGACCCGCCACAATCAGACAGTCCGATACCCCATACTCTTGTCTTTGAGCCGGGGGGACAACAAGAAATGCCACCCCAGCCTCTCATTGTTTGCAACGCCATAGTGGAAGAGAGTCCAGCCCCTCTCGAGAGAACAGGTTCCTGTGCGTCGAAGTGAGTCCAACTATATCTAGCCGGAACTTCTCCACCTCGCACACCAGCTCAGGCTCCTTCCCTCCCAGCGAGGTGACATTTCACGTCAGAAGAGCTAGCTTATGTAGCCGATGATCGGACCGCCAAGTGCCCTGCCTTCGGCTGCCGCTCAGCTCACACTCTATAACCCAGCCCATGAGTGGTGAGCCCATTGGAGGAGGGAACCACGTTGCTTCATTGAGCTGAGCCAGACAACAGGCGCTCGCCATCGTGCCCCACCTCTGGGCCTGGCTCCACAGGGGAGCCACGGTAACCCGCGTCCGGGCGAGGAAAAATCTAGGACCTCGATTTGTACTTTTCATAAAGGTCTTTGAGCTGCTCTTTGTCTGATCCCTCACCTAGGACCTATTTGTCTTGGGAGAGCCTACGAGGGGGCATAGAAGCCCACAGACAGCATAGCTCCTAGGATCAGTGGGCTCCGCAAACTCCTCTACCACGATAAGGTGGCGGCTCAGAAAGGAGGTTTTATAAACATAACTCAAAAACCAAGATTAGGTTGTTTTTTTTCACCATGACAATGTACCCTCATCCATCCATCCATTTTCCTACCGCTTATTCCCTTTGGGGTCGCGGGGGGGCGCTGGAGCCTATCTCAGCTACAATCAGGCGGAAGGCGGTGTACACCCTGGACAAGTCGCCACCTCATCGCAGGGCCAACACAGATAGACAGACAACATTCACACTCACATTCACACACTAGGGCCAATTTGGTGTTGCCAATCAACCTATCCCCAGGTGCATGTGTTTGGAGGTGGGAGGAAGCCGGAGTACCCGGAGGGAACCCACGCAGTCACAGGGAGAACATGCAAACTCCACACAGAAAGATCCCGAGCCTGGGATTGAACCAAGGACTACTCAGGTCCTTCGTATTGTGAGGCAGACGCACTAACCCCTCTTCCACCGTGCTGCCCAATGTACACTCAATATGACAGTAAATTAAACATAACTCCTAAACTACACTTAAAAATGAGCTAATATTGCCTGAAATAATGCATTCTTGTGAGTTTTACTCGAAACATATGCTTTTTTTAAGGCTTGCAAACACAAAAAGTAGTTTTTACTCAATATGACAGTAATGTTCTTAAAATTCTGAGATAATGCGAAAAAAGCAAAAAAAAAGTATTCCAACATAATTCCTAAACCAACATTGCAAAATGTCTAAAAATGCCTGTAATATTAAATCCATGTGAGTTTTACTAGAATCAGTTGTTTTAGTAAAGTTTGCAAAAAAAAAATTAGGTTTTACTCTTTATGAAAGTAAACGTCACACTCAATATGACAGTTTTTTAATCATAACTCCTAAACTACTCATGCAAAATTGCTAATAATGTTTGAAATAATGGATTCTTGGGAGTTGTCCTTGAAACATATGCTTTCTTAAGGCTTGCAAACACAAAAAGTATTTTTTTTTACTCAATATGACAGTAATGTTCTTAAAATTCTGAGATAATGCGAAAAAAGCAATAAAAATGTATTCCAACATAATTCCTAAACCAACAATGCAAAATGTCTAAAAATGCCAGTAAGATTATATCCTTGTGAGTTTCACTAGAATCAGTGTTTTAGTAAGATTTGCAAAAGCAAAAATTAGGTTTTACTCTTTATGAAAGTAAACTGTCACACTCAATATGACAATTTTTTAATCATAACTCCTAAACCACTCATGCAAAATGGCTAATGATGTTTGAAATAATGGACCCTTGGGAGTTTTTCTCGAAACATATGCTTTCTAAAGGCTTGCAAACACAAAAAGTATTTTTTTACTCAATATGACAGTAATGTTCTTAAAATCCTGAGATATTGCGAAAAAAGCAATAAAAATGTATTCCAACATAATTCCTAAACCAACAATGCAAAATGTCTAAAAATGCCAGTAATATTAAATCCATGTGAGTTTCACTAGAATCAGTTGTTTTAGTGAAGTTTGCAAAAACAAAAATTAGGTTTTTACTCTTTATGAATGAACTGTCCCACTCAATATGACAGTTTTTTAATCATAACTCCTAAACTACTCATGCAAAATGGCTAATAATGTTTGAAATAATGGATTATTGGGAGTTTTCCTCGAAACATTTGCTTTCTTAAGGCTTGCAAACACAAAAAGTTTTTTTTTTACTCAATATGACAGTAATGTTCTTATAATTCTGAGATATTGCGAAAAAAGCAATAAAAATGTATTCCAACATAATTCCTAAACCAACAATGCAAAATGTCTAAAAATGCCAGTAATATTAAATCCATGTGAGTTTCACTAGAATCAGTTAATTTAGTAAGGTTTGCAAAAGCAAAAATTAGGTTTTACTCTTTATGAAAGTAAACTGTCACACTCAATATGACAATTTTTAAATCATAACTCCTAAACCACTCATGCAAAATGGCTAATAATGTTTGAAATAATGGATCCTTGGGATTTGTCCTCGAAACATATGCTTTCTTAAGGCTTGCAAACACAAAAAGTATTTTTTTACTCAATATGACAGTAATGTTCTTAAAATCCTGAGATAATGCGAAAAAAGCAATAAAAATGTATTCAATCATAATTTCTAAACTAAATGTGCAAAATGTGTAAAAATGCCTGTATTATTGAATCCTAAAACTAAAACAACTGATTCTAGTAAAACTCACATGGATTCAATAATACAGGCATTTTTACACATTTTGCATATTTAGTTTAGAAATTATGATTGAATACATTTTTATTGCTTTTTTCGCATTATCTCAGGATTTTAAGAACATTACTGTCATATTGAGTAAAAAAATACTTTTTGTGTTTGCAAGCCTTAAGAAAGCATATGTTTCGAGGAAAACTCCCAAGGATCCATTATTTCAAACATTATTAGCCATTTTGCATGAGTGGTTTAGGAGTTATGATTTAAAAATTGTCATATTGAGTGTAACAGTTTACTTTCATAAAGAGTAAAACCTAATTTTTGCTTTTGCAAACCTTACTAAAACAACTGATTCTAGTGAAACTCACATGGATTTATTTTACTGGCATTTTTAGACATTTTGCATTGTTGGTTTAGGAATTATGTTGGAATACATTTGTATTGCTTTTTTCGCATTATCTCAGAATTTCAAGAACATTACTGTCATTTTGAGTAAAACAATACTTTTTGTGTTTGCAAGCCTTAAGAAAGCATATGTTTCGAAGAAAACTCCCAAGGATCCATTATTTCAAACATTATTAGCCATTTTGCATGAGTGGTTTAGGAGTTATGATTAAAAAATTGTCATATCGAGTGTGACAGTTTACTTTCATAAAGAGTAAAACCTAATTTTTGCTTTTGCAAACCTTACTAAAACAACTGATTCTAGTGAAACGCACATGGATTTAATATTACTTGCATTTTTAGACATTTTGCATTGTTGATTTAGGAATTATGTTGGAATACATTTTTATTGCTTTTTTCGCATTATCTCACAATTTTAAGAACATTACTGTCATATTGGTAAAAAAAAATACTTTTTGTGTTTGCAAGCCTTAAGAAAGCAAATGTTTCGAGGAAAACTCCCAATAATCCATTATTTCAAACATTATTAGCCATTTTGCATGAGTAGTTTAGGAGTTATGATTAAAAAACTGTCATATTGAGTGGGACAGTTTACTTTCATAAAGAGTAAAACCTAATTTTTGTTTTTGCAAACTTCACTAAAACAACTGATTCTAGTAAAACTCACATGGATTCAATAATACAGGCATTTTTACACATTTTACATATTTAGTTTAGAAATTATGATTGAATACATTTTTATTGCTTTTTTCGCATTATCTCAGGATTTTAAGAACATTACTGTCATATTGAGTAAAAAAAATACTTTTTGTGTTTGCAAGCCTTAAGAAAGCATATGTTTCGAGGACAAATCCCAAGGATCCATTATTTCAAATATTATTAGCCATTTTGCATGAGTGGTTTAGGAGTTATGATTTAAAAATTGTCATATTGAGTGTGACAGTTTACTTTCATAAAGAGTAAAACCTAATTTTTGCTTTTGCAAACCTTACTAAATTAACTGATTCTAATTAAACTCACATGGATTTAATATTACTGGCATTTTTAGACATTTTGCATTGTTGGTTTAGGAATTATGTTGGAATACATTTTTATTGCTTTTTTCGCAATATCTCAGAATTATAAGAACATTACTGTCATATTGAGTAAAAAAAAAACTTTTTGTGTTTGCAAGCCTTAAGAAAGCAAATGTTTCGAGGAAAACTCCCAATAATCCATTATTTCAAACATTATTAGCCATTTTGCATGAGTAGTTTAGGAGTTATGATTAAAAAACTGTCATATTGAGTGTGACCGTTTTCTTTCATAAAGAGTAAAACCTAATTTTTGTTTTTGCTAACTTTACTAAATCAACTGATTCTAGTAAAACTCACATGGACTCAATAATACAGGCATTTTTACACATTTTGCATGTTTAGTTTAGAAATTATGATTGAATACATTTTTATTGCTTTTTTCGCATTATCTCAGGATTTTAAGAACATTACTGTCATATTGGTAAAAAAAAATACTTTTTGTGTTTGCAAGCCTTAAGAAAGCAAATGTTTCGAGGAAAACTCCCAATAATCCATTATTTCAAACATTATTAGCCATTTTGCATGAGTAGTTTAGGAGTTATGATTAAAAAACTGTCATATTGAGTGGGACAGTTTACTTTCATAAAGAGTAAAACCTAATTTTTGTTTTTGCAAACTTCACTAAAACAACTGATTCTAGTAAAACTCACATGGATTCAATAATACAGGCATTTTTACACATTTTGCATGTTTAGTTTAGAAATTATGATTGAATACATTTTTATTGCTTTTTTCGCATTATCTCAGGATTTTAAGAACATTACTGTCATATTGAGTAAAAAAATACTTTTTGTGTTTGCAAGCCTTAAGAAAGCATATGTTTCGAGGGCAAATCCCAAGGATCCATTATTTCAAAAATTATTAGCCATTTTGCATGAGTGGTTTAGGAGTTATGATTTAAAAATTGTCATATTGAGTGTGACAGTTTACTTTCATAAAGAGTAAAACCTAATTTTTGCTTTTGCAAACCTTACTAAATTAACTGATTCTAGTGAAACTCACATGGATTTAATATTACTGGCATTTTTAGACATTTTGCATTGTTGGTTTAGGAGTTATGTTGGAATACATTTTTATTGCTTTTTTTGCAATATCTCAGGATTTTAAGAACATTACTGTCATATTGAGTAAAAAAATACTTTTTGTGTTTGCAAGCCTTAAGAAAGCATATGTTTCGAGAAAAACTCCCAAGGGTCCATTATTTCAAACATCATTAGCCATTTTGCATGAGTGGTTTAGGAGTTATGATTAAAAAATTGTCATATTGAGTGTGACAGTTTACTTTCATAAAGAGTAAAACCTAATTTTTGCTTTTGCAAATCTTACTAAAACACTGATTCTAGTGAAACTCACAAGGATATAATCTTACTGGCATTTTTAGACATTTTGCATTGTTGGTTTAGGAATTATGTTGGAATACATTTGTATTGCTTTTTTCGCATTATCTCAGAATTTTAAGAACATTACTGTCATATTGAGTAAAAAAAAATACTTTTAGTGTTTGCAAGCCTTAAGAAAGCATATGTTTCAAGGAAAACTCCCAAGAATCTATTATTTCAAACATTATTAGCAATTTTGCATGAGTAGTTTAGGAGTTTTACAGGCATTTTTAGACATTTTGCAATGTTGGTTTAGGAATTATGTTGGAATACTTTTTTTTGCTTTTTTCGCATTATCTCAGAATTTTAAGAACATTACTGTCATATTGAGTAAAAACTACTTTTTGTGTTTGCAAGCCTTAAAAAAAGCATATGTTTCGAGTAAAACTCACAAGAATGCATTATTTCAGGCAATATTAGCTCATTTTTAAGTGTAGTTTAGGAGTTATGTTTAATTTACTGTCATATTGAGTGTACATTGGGCAGCACGGTGGAAGAGGGGTTAGTGCGTCTGCCTCACAATACGAAGGACCTGAGTAGTCCTTGGTTCAATCCCAGGCTCGGGATCTTTCTGTGTGGAGTTTGCATGTTCTCCCCGTGACTGCGTGGGTTCCCTCCGGGTACTCCGGCTTCCTCCCACCTCCAAACACATGCACCTGGGGATAGGTTGATTGGCAACACCAAATTGGCCCTAGTGTGTGAATGTGAGTGTGAATGTTGTCTGTCTATCTGTGTTGGCCCTGCGATGAGATGGCGACTTGTCCAGGGTGTACACCGCCTTCCGCCTGATTGTAGCTGAGATAGGCTCCAGCGCCCCCCCGCGACCCCAAAGGGAATAAGCGGTAGGAAAATGGATGGATGGATGAGGGTACATTGTCATGGTGAAAAAAAAAAACCTAATCTTGGTTTTGGAGTTATGTTTATAAAACCTCCTTTCTGAGCCGCCACCTTATCGTGGTAGAGGAGTTTGCGGAGCCCACTGATCCTAGGAGCTATGCTGTCTGTGGGCTTCTATGCCCCCTCGTAGGCTCTCCCAAGACAAATAGGTCCTAGGTGAGGGATCAGACAAAGAGCAGCTCAAAGACCTTTATGAAAAGTACAAATCGAGGTCCTAGATTTTTCCTCGCCCGGACGCGGGTTACCGTGGCTCCCCTGTGGAGCCAGGCCCAGAGGTGGGGCACGATGGCGAGCGCCTGTTGTCTGGCTCAGCTCAATGAAGCAACGTGGTTCCCTCCTCCAATGGGCTCACCACTCATGGGCTGGGTTATAGAGTGTGAGCTGAGCGGCAGCCGAAGGCAGGGCACTTGGCGGTCCGATCATCGGCTACATAAGCTAGCTCTTCTGACGTGAAATGTCACCTCGCTGGGAGGGAAGGAGCCTGAGCTGGTGTGCGAGGTGGAGAAGTTCCGGCTAGATATAGTTGGACTCACTTCGACGCACAGGAACCTGTTCTCTCGAGAGGGGCTGGACTCTCTTCCACTATGGCGTTGCAAGCAATGAGAGGCTGGGGTGGCATTTCTTGTTGTCCCCCCGGCTCAAAGACAAGAGTATGGGGTATCGGACTGTCTGATTGTGGCGGGTCGCTCCCTGTATGATCAGTGTAGGGCAGCCTTGGTCCGCCAAGGCTACCCTTTGTCACCGATTCTGTTGTTAACTTTTATGGACAGAATTGCAGTCATGGCGTTGAGGGGATCCGGTTTGGTGGTTGCAGGATTAGGTCTCTGCTTTTTGCAGTTGATGTGGTCCTGATGGCTTCAACTGGCCAGGATCTCCAGCTCTCATTGGATGGCCGAGTATGAAGCGACTGGGATGAGAGTCAGCACCTCCAAGTCCGAGTCCATGGTTCTCGCCCGGTAAAGGGTGGGGTGCCATTTCCAGGTTGAGGAGGCGATGGCACATACTAGATGGCCCCAAGTGGAGGAGTTCAAGTACCTAGGAGTCTTGTTCACGAGTGAGGGAAGAGTGGATCATGAGATCCACAGGCGGATCGGTGCGGCGTCTTCAGTAATGAGGACGCTATATCGATCCATTGTGGTGAAGAAGGAGCTGAGCCAGAATTAAAAGCTCTAAATTTACCGGTCGATCTACATTCTCATCCTGCACCTATGGTCATGGTTATGACCGAAAAGACAAGATCCCGGGTACAAGCGGCCAAATTGAGTTTCCTCCGCCGGGTGGCGGGTCTCTCCCTTAGAGATAGGATAAGAAGCTCTGTCATCCGGGAGGAACTCAGAGTAAAGCGCTGCTCCTCCACATTGAGAGGAGCCAGATGAGGTGGTTCGGGCATCTGCTCAGGATGCCACCCGAACGCCTCCCGAGGGAGGTGTTTAGGGCAAGTCCGACCGGCAGGAGGCCACGGGGAAGACCCAGGACACATTGGGAAGATTATGTCTCCCGGCTGGCCTGGGAACGCCTCAGGATCCCCCGAGAAGAGCTGGAAGAAGTGGCTGGGGAGAGGGAAGTCTGGGCTTCTCTGTTTAGGCTGCTTCCCCCGCAACCCGACCTCGGTTAAGCGGAAGAAAATGGATGGATTTAGTAATGACAACAAAAAATGCCCATCCATCCATTTTCTACCGCTTATTCCCTTTTGGGGTGGCAGGGGGCACTGGAGCCTATCTCAGCTACAATCGGGCGGAAGGCGGGGTACACCCGCCACCTCATCGCAAAAAATGATTCTAGTAAAACTCACATTGATACAATTTTACAGGTATTTTTAGACATATTGCATGTTTGGTTTTGGAATTATGTTTATATAACTTTCATATGTATTAGACAGTTATACTGTCATCTTGAGTAAAACTAACTTGTGTCTTTACAAACATTACAAACTATGTTTTTCCAGTAAAACTCACAAAAATTATGTTTTCCAGGCATTATTAGACATTTTTCATGTGTGGTTTAGGAAATATGTTTAAATAACTGTCATATTGAATGTGGCAGTTATACTGTTATTATGTGTAAAACCAAATTTTTGTATTTGCAAACCTTACAAAAACAACTGATTCTAGTAAAACTCACATAGATTCAATATTACAGGCATTTTTAGACATTTCACATGTTTGAATACATTTTTATTGCTTTTTTTGTTAGGGCAAGTCCAATCGGCAGGAGGCCACGGGGAAGACCCAGGACACATTGGGAAGACTATGTCTCAGGCTGGCCTGGGAACGCCTCGGGATCCCCCGAGAAGAGCTGGACAAAGTGGCTGGGGCTTCTCTGCTTAGGCTGCTGCCCCCGCAACCCGACCTCGGATAAGCGGAAGAAAATGGATGGATTTAGTATGACAGTTATACTGTCATATTGAGTAAAAAAACTATTTTTCATAGATTCAATATTACAGGCATCTTTAGATGGATTGTATGTTTGGTTTTGGAGATATGTTTATACAACTTTCATATTTAGTATGACAGTTATACTGTCATATTGAGTAAAAAAAAAAAGACTTGTGTCTGCAAACCTTACAAAAGATTATTATTCTAGTAAAACTAACAAAGATAAATTTTTCCAAGCATTATTAGCATTTGTTGTTTTGGAGTTATAATGCTTGCGTTGAGAGGCGACGGGCTCGGGTGGCAATTCTTGTTGCCCCCCGGCTCAAAGCCTGCACGTTGGAGTTCAATCCAGTGGACCAGTGGGTAGCTTTCCTCCGCCTTCGGGTGGGGGGACGGGTCCTGACTGTTGTTTGGCCTTACGCGCCAAACGGCAGCTCAGAGTACCCACCCTTTTTGGATTCACTCGAGGGAGTACTGGAATGTGCTCCACCGGGTGATTCCCTCGTTCTACTGGGGGCCTTCAACGCTCATCTTGGCAACAACAGTGAAACCTGGAGGGGCGTGATTGGGAAGAATGGCCGCCCGGATCTGAACCCGAGTGGTGTTTTGTTATTGGACTTTTGTGCTCGTCACAGATTGTCAATAACAAACACCAAGTTCAAATATAAGGGTGTCCATATGTGCACTTGGCACCAGGACACCCCAGGCCACAGTTCCATGATCGATTTTGTAGTTGTGTCATCGGATTTGCGGTCTCATGTTTTGGACACTCGGGTGAAGAGAGGGGCGGAGCTTTCTACCGATCACCACCTGGTGGTGAGTTGGCTGCGATGGTGGGGGAGGATGCCTGACAGACCTGGCAGACCCAAACGCATTGTGAGGGTTTGCTGGGAACGCCTCCGGAAGAACTTTGAACATGTCACGAGGGAGGCGCTGGACATTGAGTCTGAGTGGACCATGTTCCGTGCCTCTCTTGTCGAGCCGGCTGATTGGAGCTGTGGCCGCAAGGAGTTTGGTGCCTGTCGTGGCGGTAATCCTAGAACCCGCTGGTGGACACCAGCAGTGAGGGATGCCGTCAAGCTGAAGAAAGAGCCTATCGGGTCCTTTTGGCTCATGGCACTCCAGAGGCAGCCGACAGGCCAAGCGAAGTGCGACTTCAGCGGTCGCAGAGGCAAAAACTCGGACATGGGAGGAGTTTGGAGAAGCCATGGAAAACGACTTCCAGACGGCTTTGAAGCGATTCTGGACCACCATCCGCCGGCTCAAGGGGGGGGAGCAGTGCACTGTAACACCGGTATGGTGAGGATGGTGCGCTGCTGACCTCTACTGCAGCTGTTATTGATCGGTGGAGGGAATACTTCGAAGACCTCCTTAATCCCACCAACATGTCTTCCTATGAGGAAGCAGTGCCTGGGGAGTCTGTGGTGGGCTCTCCTATTTCTGGGGCTGAGGATGCCAAGGTAGTTAAAAAGCTCCTCAATGGCAACGCCCTGGGGGTGGATGAGATCCGTCCGGAGTTCCTTAAGGCTCTGGATGCTGTGGGGCTGTCTTGGTTGACAAGACTCTGCAACATCGCGTGGACATCGGGGGCGGTACTTCTGGATTGGGAGACCGGGGTGGTGGTTCCTCTCTTTAAGAAGGGGAACCAGAGGGTGTGTTTCAACTATCGTGAGATCACACTCCTCAGTCTTCCCGGTAAGGTCTATTCATGTGTACTGGAGAAGAGGCTACGCCGGATAGTCGAACCTCGGATTCAGGAGGAACAGTGTGGTTTACGTCCTGGTCGTGGAACTGCGGACCAGCTTTATACTCTCGGCAGGGTCCTTGAGGGTGCATGGGAGTTTGTGCTTTATGGACTTGGAGAAGGCATTTGACCATTTACCCCTGGAAGTCCTGTGGGGAGTGCTTAGAGAGTATGGGGTAACGGACTGTCTTATTGTGGCGGTTCGCTCCCTTTGCAAGAGTCAGAGCTTGGTCTGCATTGCCGGCAGTAAGTCGGACCCGTTTCCAGTGAGGGTTGGACTCCGCTAAGGCTGCCCTTTGTCACCGATTCTGTTCATAACCTTTATGGACAGATTTTCTAGGCGCAGTCAGGGCGTTGAGGGGATCCGGTTTGGTGTTTGCAGGATTAGGTCTCTGCTATTTGCAGATGATGTGGTCCTGATGGCTTCATCTGGCCAAGATCTTCAGCCCTCACTGGATCGGTTCGCAGACGAGTGTGAAGTGACTGGGATGTGAATCAGCACCTCCAAGTCCGAGTCCATGGTTCTCGCCCGGAAAAGGGTGGAGTGCCATCTCCGGGTTGGGGAGGAGATCTTGCCCCAAGTGGAGGAGTTCAAGGACCTCAGAGTCTTGTTCACGAGTGAGGGAAGAGTGGATCGTGAGATCGACAGGCGGAACGGTGTGGCGTCTTCAGTAATGCGGACGCTGTATTGATCCGTTGTGGTGAAGAAGGAGCTGAGCCGGAAGGCAAAGCTCTCGATTTACCGGTCGATCTACGTTCCCATCCTCACCTATGGTCATGAACTTTGTGTCATGGCCGAAAGGACAAAATCACGGGTACAAGCGGCCGAAATGAGTTTCCTCCGCCGGGTGGCGGGGCTCTCCCTTAGAGATAGGGTGAGAAGCTCTGTCATCCGGGAGGAGCTCAAAGTAAAGTCATTGCTCCTCCATTTCGAGAGGAGCCAGATGAGGTGGTTCGGGCATCTGGTCAGGATGCCACCCGAACGCCTCCCTAGGGAGGTGTTTCGGGCACGTCCGACCGGTAGGAGGCCCAGGAAGACCCAGGAAACGGGAAGCTTATCTCTCCCGGCTCGCCTGGGAACGCCCCAGGATCCCCCGGGAGGAGCTGGACGAAGTGGCTGGGGAGAGGAAAGTCTGGGCTTCCCTGCTTAGGCTGCAGCCCCCGCGACCCGACCTCGGATAAGCGGAAGAAAATGGATGGCTGGATGGATGGAGTTATGTTTAAATAACAGTCATAAAGAGTAAAACCTCATTTTTGTATTTGTAAACCAAAACAACTGATTTTAGTAAAACTCACACAGATTCAATATTACAGGCATTTTTAGACATTTTGCTTATTTGGTGTAGGAATTATGATGGAATACATTGTTTTTGCTTATTTCGCATTATCTCAGGATTTTAAGAACTTTACTGTCATATTGAGGAAAACAAATACTTTTTGTGTTTGCAAGCCTTAAAAAAGCATATGTTTCGAGTAAAACTCACAAGAATGCCTTATTTCAGGCATTATTAGCCATTTTTTATGTGTAGTTTAGGCATACTTGCCAAGCCTCCTGGATTTTCCAGGAGACTCCTGAAATTCAGCGCCTCTCCCGAAAACCTCCCGGGACAAATTTTCTCCCGAAAATCTCCCGAAATTCAGGCTGATCTGAGTGAGGACAGCCTGTATTCACGTCTGCTTTCCCACGATATAAACAGCATGCCTGCCCAATCACGTTATAACTGTAGAATGATCGAGGGTGAGTTCTTGGTTTCTTATGTGGGTTTATTGTTAGGTAGTTTCATTAACGTCCTCCCAGCGCGGTAACAACACAAAACAACAGCAGTCACGTTTTCGTCTACCGTAAAGCAGTTTGTCTGCCGTAAACAGCAATGTTGTGACACACTTTAAACAGGGCAATACTGCCATCTACTGTACATGCATATGTAACAATAACATCCAGGGCTTTTAGAGAGTGCAGTGCACAACTGCGCACACAACAAGGAGACGAAGCAGAAGAACGCGGAAGATACAGCCATGGCAACGCCGACGACGAGTAAGATGAAGAAACACGCTTATAAGTTCCAAGCCGCAGCTGCGATTGGACCTGGATAGCCTCCGGGAAGAAGTAGTGGAATACCAAGTGCTTGGCAGTGAAGATCTTCCTCAGGAAGCAAAGATTGACCGGTTTTTGGCCATGCTCGGGAGGGATGGAAAATTCCAGACTCTCGTGCATTTGATGAAAGCACTGTTGTGCGTGCCACACAGCAATGCATCATCAGAGAGGGTGTTCAGCATGGTTATAAAAATAGTGACAGAGAATAGAACAAGGATGGACAATTCAACCCTTAACTCAACAATGAGTAGATGAGTGTTATGTGTGTGTATATGTGTAAATAAATGAAAACTGAAATTCAAGTATTTATTTTTTATATATATATATATATATATATATATATATATATGTCTTATATCTCCTGATGATTGAGGGAACCCCTCATGAAACAGGCCTGTAGAGATGAAGTAGTCTTGTGATTTTTTCCCCACACATACATATATATATATATATATATATATATATATATATATATATATATATATATATATATATATATATATATATATATATATAGCTAGAATTCACTGAAAGTCAAGTTTTTTATATATATGTGTGTGTATATATATATATATATATATATATATATATATATATATATATATATATATATATATATATATATATATATATATATAGCTAGAATTCACTGAAAGTCAAGTTTTTTTTATATATGTGTGTGTGTGTGTATATATATATATATATATATATATATATATATATGAAATACTTGACTTGGTGAATTCTAGCTCTAAATATACTCCTCCCCTCTTAACCACACCCCCAACCACGCCCCCACCCCACCCCCGACCATGCCTTCCCCACCCCCACCTCCTGAAATCGGAGGTCTCAATGTTGGCAAGTGTGAGTTTAGGAGTTATGTTTAAATAACTGTCATAGTGAGTGTGGCAGTTACACTGTCATATTGAGTAAAAAAAACTAACTTGTGTCTTTGCAAACCTCACAAAAGAAAACGTTTCTAATAAAAATCACAAAGATACATTTCTTCAAGCATTATTAGACATTTTTCATGTGTGGTTTAGGACTTATGTTTAAATAATCGTCAGATTGAGTGTGACAGTATACTGTCATAGTGAGTAAAACCCATATTTTGTAATTGCAAACCTTATGAAAACAAATAATTCTACTAAAACTCACATGGATACAATATTACAGGCATTTTTAGACATAATGCATGTTTGGTTTTGGAGTAATGTTTATATAACTTTCATATTTTGTATGACAGTAATACTGTCATATTGAATAAAAAAAACTAACTTGTATCTGTACAAACCTTAAAAAATATTTTTTTCCCAGTAAAACTCACAAAGAGACATTTCTCCAGGCATTATTAGCCATTGTGCACATGTGGTTTAGGAGTTATGTTTAAATAAATGTCAAATTGAATGTGGCAGTTATACTGTTATTATGAGTAAAACCTAATTTGTGTAAATGTTAACCTTACCACAATACCTGATTCTGGTAAAACTCACATAGATTCAATATTACAGGCATTTTTAGACATTTTACATGTTTGGTTTAGAGTTGTGTTTGAATACATTTGTATTGCTTTTTTCATTAGGGCAAGTCCGACGGGCAGGAGGCCGCGGGGAAGACCCAGGACACATTGGGAAGACTATGTCTCCCGGCTGGGCTGTCGAACGCCTCGGGATCCCCCGAGAAGAGCTGGACGAAGTGGTTGGGGATAGGGAAGTCCGGGCTTCTCTGCTTAGGCTGCTGCCCTTGCAACCGGACCTCGGATAAGCAGAAGAAAATGGATGGATTTAATATGACAGTATAACTGTCATATTAAGTAAAAAAAACTAACTTACAAAATATATTTTTTCTAGTAAATCTAACAAAGATACATTTCTCCAAGCATTATTAGTCATTTTGCATTTG